>NC_143143.1:377500-745000 GCF_059928025.1 Delphinapterus leucas
GCCCTTGAAGGCTTCTTGTGGAAAGAAACCGCTATCAGGAGAAGAAAGTTGTTCAGTTTACAATTGTCTAGTGCAAGGATTAACTGTTTTTACAGGCAGGAAAGATTTTGGAAAGCAACACCTGCTTGGTTTTGAACCTCAGGGTTACAGAGTGCAGAGTCTGAGATAGCAAAGGAATGCGGCCCCCCCTCACCCCACCCCACCCCCGAAAGCGCCTCTGGCACAGGCACACCCGGTGGTGCAGGGCTCCCAGCCAGAGGATGGCGGGGGCAGGGGCACCCTGGCTGGAGTGCGATCCCCCAGTGAAGGAGGCCTGCTCCCCTGTCTGGGCGCCCAGACACCACCCAGTGCCGTTCCCTCGTGCGGGATGTTACGGAGCTTCTCCCGCAGGGCAAGGCCTGGATGCTGGTGGCTCTGGAGGAGCCCGTGGGCCTGACCGGGCTGGGCTTCCTGGTCTCGGGGCCCAGCTGCGTTTGAACAGGTGTGCGTCCTCTGGAAGCAGGGTACTCATTCTTGGGGAGTCCAGTGCCTTTTCTGCTCCCACCATATCACTGGAGTCCTACTGCCTGCCTGTCCCTCCTCACGGCCAGCACTCGGCCCTCAGGCCCTCGTGGCCACATCGCCTGGGCCGCCTCAGCCAGGACACGGGGCTGAGCTTTCCAGAGTCCCCTGGTGAATCCCTTTGCAGGGAACAGCAGCTCCTTGCTAAAAAACTAAAGCACGTAGAAAACCTTGAATGTGTGTGAGTCGCCCTGCACCAGGTCCACTGTCGGAAGCGCAGGTGGCTCAGGAGTGCCCCCTGCTGGGGGCACGGCGCAGCCGTGGGCTCACAGGCCCTCACGCTGGTCCAGGTCCCGAAGCAGCTGGTGCTGGAGGCGGGACCCCCCTGTGAAGCGTGCTCCGGAATGACCCTGGGAAGCAAGTCAATTGAGTCCTTTGTTCAGCAGAATACGTCTTGCTCCATCAGCAGAGGCCCGTGGGGTACAGGAGTCATACGGAGGGCTGAGGCTTTTCCCCGGGCTTTTGGATGGGGCCTCACGTGTGGCTCCGCTGCCGGGTGGCCAGGCCAGCCAGCGGAGCTCAGGGCTGGGATTTTGTTTTGCTTTGTGTTTGTCCTGACGGCGTGTCGAGAGGAAGGTCCCCGACTATGTTGGCGGGAACATCCGTGTCTTGACACATGGGACCGTACGTGCAGCCCCAGGGTGCCCTTTTGCCAAGGTAGCGGGCGTGGTCAGAGGGACCTCACGTGGTTGCAGGGACCTTGAGGCCCGTCTCTGTAAGGTCGCCGCCTGTGGGAGTGACTTGCCGCCCCATCGGTGCTTGGGGTAGCGCGGCCACCCTTTTCTTAGATCCAGGAGGGGTGTTGGGGAAGCCCCTCGGCCACAGAGTGGGAGGGAGGCTGGAATACACCCCCAGCCCCAGGGTCCAGTCCCAGGAGAGGCGGCAGGAGCCCGAGTGCAGCCCTGCCCCGTGATAGCTGTGGGAGAGAGCCCCACGTCCCCTCCCTGGCCACTACCCCGGGGAGCGGGGGCTCTCGTTCAACGTCCAGTGTTCGATTTCCGCTCGTTTTGTCTGTTTGGCCTTTTCCCTCCGCCCAGTCCGTTTCCCAAATGGAAGCGCTTCCTTCGGGGAGTCTGGGTGCCCCTCTCACCCACTGTCTCCTGCTTCCGCTCCAGACAGTTCCATGGCTACCTGGACACCCTGATCAAGGACATCTTCGTCCCCAATCTGCAGTGGCACGCGGGGAGGACGGCTGCAGCCATCCGTACAGCGGCCGTGTCCTGCCTCTGGGCGCTTGTCAGCAGCGGGGTCCTGTCAGATGAGCAGGTAGGGCTCGTGCATCCTGGACCCAAGAGGGGAACAGGCTGTGCCCTGGGCTTCCGGGGCCTGCCTGGCACACCTGCCGCAGGTGAAGAGCGCTCACCTGAGTCTCCTGTCCTGATAGCGGCAGCAGATGCTCCCAGACAGACCGAGGGGACGGGACTATGGGGCCGGAGGGCGAGCAGAGGTCTGGGGGGAAAGCCCGTTGTTTCCTTGGGTCACCTGGGGTATTTCTTAAGTGATTGTTACTGTTTACAAGAAAAGAATTTCATCACAGGAGTCTGACTCAAAGAGCGTTGTTTGTATTCATATTTCCAGATAGATGAGGAATTGAGGAAACAGTAGAAGTAGGGAAAACATTGTCGTACCTGAACAGCTGTTACTTAAGTTGAAATGCCCCCCAAACTTTACTGGACACGATACCCAGTCCTGCTAGTAAATAGTGGGCTGTGTAGGATCGGTGCCTAAGACTTTCTGAATAACAGATTTTTTAAAAACCAACTGACAGATGTTCAAATTATCTGGATTTTAAAATCAAGATTCTGGTCTGCTTCTTACATAGAAATTTCAAAGTAGCTTTCCAGACTCAATCATACTTGCATCAAAACCAAGTCTCTTCAGTGACGGGCAAAGTACACAGTGTGTGAGTAGCAATCTCTGTCACCAGGGTGGCACCAGCCGTGACCCACAGCTTGTGTGGTTTTTTTTATTGCAGATACAGGAAGTGCAGGAAATGTTGATGCCTCAAATTCTAACCACCCTGGAAGAAGATTCTCAGATGACTCGATTAATTTCATGCCGAATCATTAACGTATTTTTAAAGACCTCTGATGGTGTGATAGATCCAGACAAATTCATCAAGATTTATCCTGGTAGGACATTCTTCTTTTCCAGTCATATGCCTCTGTTTGCTTGACAGTTGTTTCTTTGGTAGGAAAAATAGAAAATGCTACTTTGACTTCTGGTCAGGTTGGTGCTATGCGTCTAAACGTGGATGTGACAGGTATGACGTCACTGAATGTCACTGAATAAGTAACGTAGCACGAGAAACAGGACAGACGTCTTGTGGACTGGAATTGCGGGGTGGGTGGGAGCATAGACGCCCATGGCGGCCGGGGTACCACCCCGTGGCCTTCGGTGTGAGGGCTGCAGCCCTGCCTCGCATCCCCCATGTCACTGCCTCTTGGAGCCTGAGAGCACCGATGAGTCCGGGCCACAGGAGTGAAACATGGCCCCGAGCGGAGCAGCGTCGCTGGAGGTGGGCCTGCAGCCGAGAAGCTCAGGGGCTGGTGGGTGTGCCCACACCGGGGCGGGGGGGTCGAGGTGGAAGGTACAGGCCCTCAGTGCCATCTTCTCCACGTGTAGTTGGGATCGCGGAAATCTGCAAGGGTAACAGCCGTTCCAAACGAGTTGAGCACTTCTTGCGGCAGGGGCCACGTCTGGCCCCAAGGGTGGCAAGAAGCAGCCCCTGAAGCAGCCCAGGAGGCGGACGAGGAAGACCAGGCTTGCCGGCAGAAACAGGAGCCGAAGAAACTGGAGGAGCTGAGAGGGGAGGCCTCGGGAAGGGCCCTGCCCACAGGCGGGATTAACAAATGTGGCAAAAAGCGGTTCCTCACACCTGAGACAGTGGCGACCCTTAGCCCCTCCTGTGTGAATATCTGGATTCCCTGCCGTAACATCTGTTGCCGCCTACAGCTAGAATGAAGTGTTATCTTAGAACCTATTGCATGTGTAAGAATAAACGTTTGGGGCTTCCCTGGTGGCGCAGTGGTTGAGAGTCCACCTGCCGATGCAGGGGACGCGGGTTCGTGCCCTGGTCCAGGAAGATCCTACATGCCGTGGAGTGGCTGGGCCCGTGAGCCATGGCCGCTGGGCCTGCGCGTCCGGAGCCTGTGCTCCGCAACGGGAGAGGCCACGGCAGTGAGAGGCCCGCAGGCGCGTCGTGTAGATCTGTGAGAAGAACACGCATTGATAGAAGTCTCACCCGTTCACAGGAAGCGTTTTTGCGGGTCAGGAAGGACTGTTAGTCCACTTTCAGCAGTGGGACATCTGGTCCCAGAGGCTCAGCAGAAACACAGCTGATGTAGCTGGTGGCCGTCGTGTCACCGGGCCCTCAGCTCTGTCCCCAGAGCCACGGTGGGCAGAAAGCGGGGTCAGCAGACGCCCTTCCTGTGCCGTCTGCTCCTTGGGGAGGATGGGGCGTGAGGCCTGTGTGTGACTCTGAGTCTGAGCATCTCAGAGCCGGGGGGACCCCAGCCGCCTTGCAGGTCAGAGGGCGAAGACGCCCACGCTGGTTGTGAAGCACACCTTCAGTCCGTGTCCACGGAGTCCACCCCTGGGCCAGAGTGGCCGAGGGTCCCGGGACACCCGCTACCACCAGCCCCTCCCCAGCACCCGCCTGTGGGTTTCCCAGGCCAGGGGCCGGTGCTCCACAAGTGCTGAGAGCTTAGCTGGGAGCCGCCTGTCCTGGAACCTCTCCTCACACTCCTGTCTGGTCCCTCCTTGCAGAACTCTTAAAACGCCTGGATGACGTTTCCAACGAGGTGAGGCTGGCGGCCACCACCTCCTTGGTCACCTGGTTGGAGCGTGTCGGGAACGAGGCCGGCAAGTGCTATTACCAGAGCAACATTCAGCACCTGTACAGGGAGCTGCTCGTGTACCTCGACGACCCTGAGAGCGCCATCCAGGACGCAGTTCTCGGTAAGAGCTTCATCCCCATACTCGGGCCAGCCGCATGGGAGCAGCTGGCCGGGCGCCTGGACTCCCTTGGGCCCGCAGTCTTGCAACCCGTGTCCTCCGAGTTACTGCAGGTCCCAATGAGCTTGTGTCCTGTGGGTTACGGCCCCTGGTGTTCACCGTGGTAGAAGTTAAAACTTGAGAAAATGTTAAGGTACTGATTAATTTCTTTAAAATAACAACCCATTACATTTTAACATAAATAACGTGGTTTTGAAAGATGCGTTTTGTAAAACAAAATAACAAGAACAGTGGCATTATTTTACATTTTTGTGAATCTCTCTAACGTCGAGCTGATAGAAGACAACCAGACGCACATCTCTGCGTTGCGTCGGTTATGATGCGTGTCGTTTGGTTAAAGTATGTGAAAAACAAACGGCCCACACAGATGTAGTTGGAAGAGAGGAGTATCTTGATAGCAGTCCTCTTCCTTACCGCACCCTGACTGGACAGGTGGTAGTCTCCTCAAGGTTCCTTGGAGTGTAGACTCTGGAGCCACTGTGGAACCACACCCGTTCCGCTCAAGTCCGTCTATCCGCCCCGCGTGCTCATTAACGTGGACGCGCTCTGTTCTCAGTGTCAAAAAGTCACTGTTGACGTCAAGCTCAGAAAAGTCTTGGGAAGAACAGCTTCAGGAGGCTGTCAGGCTTTTGGTGGCAGAAACAAGTTTCTATAATTCTTATTACTGCTTGAGACCTTCAATTTTATCATCAGCCACAAACACTGTCGCTTCATTCGCTTACAAGAAGGCATCCTGTTGAGTCCCCAAGTCAGAAGAACAAGAGTCAGTTGTCACTGGTCATTCTTTCAAGTAAAAAGTGGTGTCTGGGAGCTGCCCAGCCCTCAGCCCCACTGCACACGCGTGCGCCTCCCGTTCCATCCCAGGGTGCTGAAAAGCTAAAAAGGAAGGACACGTGTCGTATCCCCTGAACCACCACCGACGTGTGAGCGAAGCCACATGGCTGAGATGGCCATAAACAGACTTCAGTTTAGAGTGGGGTTCTAAAAACTGTTCAGATAACGCAAAAGAAGTCAAGAAAGGAGAACGAGAAGGACGCAGAGGAGGGACGACCAGGAAGCAGACAGAGAGCAGATCCAGCCACGGCGTGATCTGTGACCACCCGCGCTGGGCGCTCGGTGGAGGGCAGGCGCTGTCAGTCCCTAGAAAATCCAGACTTCATCGGAATGAGTTTACTAAAAGTTGGGTGCTCAGGGGTTGAGATTTCATAAAGTAGATGATTTTTATGCTCCTCTGAGGACATTAACTGACTCCTGCAGTGACTCACTCCCCAGAGCCCGGCCAGCGCTCGAGCCGCCCTGGCCTTGAGCCCTCAGTGCGGAGGGCGCCCCGTGAGCCGGGGGTCGTGCCCTTCGCGTCACCGTGGACAGAGTTCTGACTCACACCCTCTGAAGGGTCTCAGGGCCCCCAAAACCCTGGGGCGCCCTTTGAGAGCCCCTGCCCAGGCCACCCGCAGGTTCAGCCCTCAGTGCGGAGGGCGCCCCGTGAGCCGGGGGTCGTGCCCTTCGCGTCACCGTGGACAGAGTTCTGACTCACACCCTCTGAAGGGTCTCAGGGCCCCCAAAACCCTGGGGCGCCCTTTGAGAGCCCCTGCCCAGGCCACCCGCAGGTTCAGCCCTCAGTGCGGAGGGCGCCCCGTGAGCCGGGGGTCGTGCCCTTCGCGTCACCGTGGACAGAGTTCTGACTCACACCCTCTGAAGGGTCTCAGGGCCCCCAAAACCCTGGGGCGCCCTTTGAGAGCCCCTGCCCAGGCCACCCGCAGGTTCCGGCGCCCCGTTGTGCTTTGAGGGAGGGCACCGCGTCGCTGCTCTCCGTGGAGCGGAGACAAACCGAATTCGAGACCAATGGGGACTGCTTACGACGGCAACAGCTGAGAGCAGACGGGTTGTCTGCCTTGGCTTTGCACCAGGGGTCGGCACGCGTGCCCGACTGGGGTTCCTGGCCAGCTGTCGCCCTCCCCGTTCATACAGACCTCACGGTTCATACAGACGGTGAGCAGCGGGTACACAGACTCCCTCACACCTGCGCCCCACCATGCACAGCCTCCCCCGTGATCAGCAGCCCCCCCGGGTGCTGCATCTGGTCCAGTCAGTAAGCCCCACAGACACGCCACAGTCACCCCAAGTCCATGGTTTACGTTAGGGGTCACTCTGGGCGCCGTACATTGTGTGGTTTGGACAAGCATGTAATGACGTGTATCCATCGTTGCATTCATATTCTCATACAGAATAGTTTCACTGCCCTAACACTCCTCTGTGCTCCACCTGTCCGTCTGTCCGTCTCCCAGCCCTCCCAATAATGACATGTATCCATCGTTGCATTCATAGTCTCATACAGAATAGTTTCACTGCCCTAAAACTCCTCTGTGCTCCACCTGTCCGTCTGTCCATCTGTCCGCCCTCCCAACTTTAGCGACCACTGATCTTTCATTGTCTCCATAGTTTTGCCTTTTCCAGAACATCACGTACTTGAAATCGTACAGTCTGTAGCCTTTTCAAATTGCTTCTTTCACTTAGTAATGAGCATTTGAGATTCCTCCATGTTTTCTCATGGCTTGAGAGCTCTTTTTTTTTTTTTTTTTTTAGCACTAATATTCCATTGTCTGAATGAACCAGTTTATTTATACATTCACCTACTGAGGGGCATCTTGGTTGCTTCCAAATTTTGGCGATTATGAATAAAGCTTCTCTAAACATCTGTGTGCAGGTTTTCTGCCAACGTAAGTTTTCAGCTCCTTTGGGTAAATACCAAGGAATGTGATTGCTGGATCATATCGTAAGAGTATATTTATTTTTGTAAGAAATCACCGAACTGTCTTCCAAAGTGGCCACACTATTTTGCATTCCCACCAGCAATGATGAGAGTCCTGTCGTTCCCCATTCTGCCAGCATGAGGTGTTCTGATTCTGGCCATTCTGATAGGTGTGTAGTGATATCTCATTTTAATTTGCATTTCTCTGGTGACATACCATGTGAAGTATCTTTGTATAGGCTTATTTTACATCTGTATATCTTCTTTGATGAGGTGTCTGTTAAGGTCTTTGCCCCCCCCTTTTTTTTGGCTGCGTTTGGGGGCTACTCTTCGTTGTGGTGCGCGGGCTTCTCATTGTGGTGGCTTCTCTTGTTGTGGAACAGGCCTCTAGGCATGCGGCCTTAGTTGCTCCGCGGCATGTGGGATCTTCCCAGATCACGGATCGAACCCGTGTCCCCTGCATTGGCAGGCAGATTCTTAACCACTGCGCCACCAGCGAAGTCCCTGGTCCATTTTTTAATTGGGTTGTTTGTTTTCATATTGTTGAGTTTTAAGATTTGTATATTATAGATAATAGTCCTTTATCAGATATGTCTTTCTTAAGACTTTATTGTTAATTTTTTTGTTTCCCTTTAATTTTTTTATTTTTTAAATTTTTATTGGAGTAGAGTTGATTTACAATGTTGTGTTAGTTTCTGCTGTACAGCAAAGTGAATCAGTTACACATATACGTATATCTACTCTTTTTTAGATTCTTTTCCCATATAGGTCATTACAGAGTATTGAGTGGAGTTCCCTTTGCTATACAGTAGTTCCTTATTAGTTATCTATTTTATATATGGTAGTGTGTATGTGTCAATCCCAGTCTCCCAATTTATCCCTCCCCTCTTTTCCCCGCTGGTAACCATAGTTGTTTTCTACATCTCTGATTCTATTTCTGTTTTGTAAATAAGTTCGTTTGTATAATATTCTTAGATTCCACATATAAACAATATCATGATATTTGTCTTTCTTT
Source organism: Delphinapterus leucas (assembly GCF_059928025.1). Taxonomy (NCBI): domain Eukaryota; kingdom Metazoa; phylum Chordata; class Mammalia; order Artiodactyla; family Monodontidae; genus Delphinapterus; species Delphinapterus leucas. The sequence continues at coordinate 385,843 of NC_143143.1, forward strand.
GACTTACTTCACTTAGTATGACGATCTCTAGGTCCATCCATGTCACTTCAAACGGCATTATTTCATTCTTTTTTCATGGCTGAGTAATATTCTCACATCTTCTTTATCCACTCATCTGTCGATGGACATTTAGGCTGCTTCCATGTCCTGAATATTGTAAATAGTGCTGCTATGAATATTGGGGTGCATGTATCTTTTCAAATTGGAGTTTTTTCCAGATATATGCCTAGGAGTGGGGTTGCTGGATCATATGGTAGTTCTACTTTTAGTTTTTTGAGGAACCTCCATACTGTTCTCCATAATGGTTGTACCAATTTACATTCCCACCAACAGTGTAGGAGGGTTCCATTTTCCCACACCCTCTCCAACATTTATTGTTTGTAGACTTTTTGATGATGGCCATTCTGACTGGTGTGAAGTGATACCTCACTGTAGTTTTGATATGCATTTCTCTAATAATTAGCAATGTTGAGCATCTTTTCATGTGCCTGTTAGCCATCTGTATGTCTTCTTTGGAGAAATGTCTGTTGAGATCTTCTGCCCATTTTTGGATTGGGTTGTTTTCTCTTTTGACATAGAGCTGCATGAGCTCTTTGTATATTTTGGAGATTAGTCCCTTGTCGGTCGCTTCATTTGCAAATATTTTCTCCCACTCTGTGGGTTGTCTTTTCGTTTAGTTTATGGTTTCCTTTGCTGTGCAGAAGTTTTAAGTTTAATTAGGTCTCATTTGTCTATTTTTGTTTTTATTTTCATTATTCTAAGAGGTGGATCAAGAAAGATCATGCTGTGATTTATGTCAAAGAGTGTTTTGCCTATGTTTTCTCTAAGAGTTTTATAGTGTCCGGCCTTACATTTAGGTCTTTTATCCATTTCAAGTTTATTTTTGTGTATGGTGTTAGGAAGTGTTCTAATTTCATTTTTTTACATGCAGCTGTCCAGTTTTCTCAGCACCACTTATTGAAGAGACTGTCTTTTCTCCATTGTATATTCTTGCCTCGTTTGTCATAGATTAGTTGACCATAGGTGTGTGGGTTTATCTCTGGGCTTTCTGTCCTGTTCCATTGATCTATATTTCTGTTTTTGTGCCAGTACCATACTGTTTTGATTACTGTAGCTTTGTAGTATAGTCTGAAGTCAGGGCATCTGATTCCTCCAGCTCCGTTTTTCTTTCTCAGGATTGCTTTGGCTATTCGGGGTCTTTTGTGTTTCCATATATATCAGATGTATCTTCTGCAAATATTTTCTTTCAATCTGTGGCAAAAGTTTTTAATTTTAATGAAGTCCAGCTTATCAATTATTTTTTTCATGGATTATACTTTTGGTGTTTATCTAAAAAATTATTGCCATACCCAAAGGTCACCTAGGTTTTCTCCTATGTTATATTCTAGGAGTTTTATTATTTATGTCTGTCATCAATTTTGAGTTAATTGTCATGAAAGAGGTAAGGTCTGTGTCTAGATTTTTTTTTTGTTTTTTGTTCTTTGGATGTGGATGTCCATTTGTTCTATCACCATTTGTGAAAAGACTGTCTTTGCTCCATTGTATCGCCTTTATTTCTTTGTCAAAGATCAGTTGACAGTATTTATGTGGGCCTATTTCTGGTCTCTCTGTTCTGTTCCATTGATCTATTTGCCAGTACCACACTGTCTTGATTACTGTGGCTTTATAGAAAGTCTTGAAGTTGGGTAGTGTCAGTGCTCCAACTTTGTTCTTCTCCTTCAATATTGTGTTAGTTTGTTAATATCCACACAATAATTTGCTGGGATTTTAATTGGGATTACATTGAATCTATATATAGATCAAGTTGGGAAAAACTGATATCTTGATAATAGTGAGTCTTCCTGTCCATGAACATGAAATATCTTTCCATTTATTTAGTTCTTTAATTTCATTCATCAGAGTTTTGTAAATTTTCTCATATAGATCTTCTATACATTTTGTTAGATTTATACCAAGGTATTTCATTTTGGAAGGTACTACTGTAAATGGTATTGTTTTAATTTCAGATTGCACTCATTCATGTCTGGTGTATAGGAAAGTGATTGACTTTTTTATTTTTGGCTGTGTTGGGTCTTCGTTGCTGCACGTGGGCTTTCTCTAGTTGTGGCGAGTGGGGGCTACTCTTCGTTGCTGTGTGCACGGGCTTCTCATTGCGGTGGCTTCTCTTGTTGCGGAGCACAGGCTCAAGGCGTGCGGGCTTCAGTAGTTGTGGCATGTGGGCTCTAGAGTGCAGGCTCAGTAGTTGTGGCACATGTGCTTAGTTGCTCCGTGGCATGTGGGATCTTCCTGGACCAGGGCTCGAACCCGTGTCCCCTTCATTGGCAGGTGGATTCTTAAACCACTGCGCCACCAGGGAAGTCCAAGTGATTGACTTTTGTATGTTAACCTTGTATCCTGCAACCTTGCTATAATCACTTATTAGTTCCAGGAGTTTGTCAGTTCTTCCCAGTTTCAACATAAACGCTCATGTCATCTGTAAACAAAGATAGTTTTATTTCTTCCTTGCCAATGTGTATATTATCTTTCATTTCCTTTTCTTATCTTATCGCATTAGCTAGGACATCCAGTTTGGTGTTGAAAAAGAGTGGTGAGAGGGGACATCCTTGCTTTGTTCCTGATTATAGTGGGAAAGTTTCAAGTTTCTTACCCTAAGTGTCAAGTTAACTGTAGATTTTTTCATAGATATTCATTATTGAGGAAGTTACCCTCTATTCCTAGTTTACAGAATGTTTTTACTCATGAGTGGGTGTTAGACTTTGTCAAAATGCTTTTCTGCATCTATTGATATGATCATGTGATGCCTCTTTTAGCTTGTTGATGTGATGGGTTACATTAATTGATTTTTGAAATGTTGAACCAGCCTTGCATACCTGGGATAAATCTCACTTGGTCTTGGTATGTGATGCTTTTTATACATTGTTGGATTTGATTTGCTAATATTTTGTTGAGGATTTTTGCATCTATGTTTGCGAGAAATACTGGTCTGTAGTTTTCTTTTCCTGTAGCATCTTTTTCTGAGTCTGTATCGGGGTAATGCTGGTCTCATAGGATGAGTTAGCACGTGTTCCCTGTGCTTCTGTCTTCTGGAAGAGATTGCAGAGAATTGGTTTCATTTCTTCCTTAAAGGTTTGGCAGAATTCGCCCCTGAACTCATCTGGTTCACCTACTGGGGCTGGTGCTTTCTGTTTGGGGAGGTTATTCATTATTGATTCAGTTTCTTTAGCGGATGTAGGTCTACTGTTAGCGGATGTAGGTCTACTGTTAACGGATGTAGGTCCACTGCGATTGTCTATTCTCGTGGGAGTTTTGGCAGATTATGCCTTTCAGAGAATTGGTCCATTTCACCTAGGTTATCAGAGTTGTGGGCAAAGAGTTGTTCAGAGAACCAATTTTTGGTTTTGTGGATGATCTCTATTGATTTTCTGTTTCAGATTTCACTGATTTATGCTCTGATTCTTCTTTTCTTCTGCTAACTTTGGATTTAATTTGCTCTTTTTTGTAGTTTCCTAAGGTGGTGATTTAGATTATTGATTTTAGATCTTTTTTTTTAATGTGTGCATTCAGTGGTATAAGTTTCCCTGTAAGCGCTGCTTTTCCCTGCATCCCACAAATTTTGATAAGTTGTGTTTTCATTTTCATTTAGTTCAGAATATTTTTTAATTTTTCTTGAGATTTCTTCTTGGACCGTTGTGGTATTTACAAATGTGTTGTTTAATCTCCAGATATTTGGGGATTTTCCAATTATCTCTTTGTTACTGATGTCCAGTTCAATTCCATGTTGTCTGAGAGCAGAGATTGTATGATTTCTGTCCTTTTATATTTGTGAAGGTGTGTTTTATGGCCCTGAATGTGGTCTATTCTAGTGACTGTTCCATGGGAGCTTGAGAAGAACGTGTGCTCTGCTACTGTTGGATGAGGTAGTCTGTAGATATTTGATTGATTGATGGTGCTCGTGGGGTCCGCTTGGGTGTACTCACCGATTTTCTGCCTGCTGGGTCTGTCCATTTCTGAGAGAGGGGCATGGGAGTCTCCAGCCACAATAGTGGATTAATCTATTTCTCCTAGGAGCTATCAGTTTTGCCTCACGTTGTTTGACACTTTGTTACTGGGCTCATACGTGATAAGGATCGTTATGTCTTCTTGAGTACTGACCCCTTAATCATTATGCAATGCCCTCCTAACCCCCGATCACTTCCCTTGCTCTGCAGTCTGCTCTGTTTATGGCTGTTGTTAACTTTAATATGAAGCTAAGCTTGGCTTAATATTTATTCCTGGCATCATAAAGGTGTTTTCCTGTTTTGCAGAGGCCCTCAAAGCAGGCAGTGTCCTCTTCCCTGACCTCCTGGTGAGAGAGATGGAGGCCGTCCTCCATAAGCATCGTTCACCCACCCACTGCGAGCAGCTGCTACAGCACCTGCAGGGCCTGCCGCCCGCCCCGTGACCAGAGTCCTGGGAGCAGAGCCTCAGCGCAACAGCTGGGGGGAGCGAACACCCAAGCCACGTCCTCACCTGGACTGGGATTCGTGGCCTTTAAATCTCTTCACAGGGCACCTTTCTGTCAACAGCCGAGGACCCTCACAAGCAAGCCTTTAACAGCAAGAAGAATGCATTCTCTAAGCACTGTGCCCAGTGCTCTCCTGGGACAATTCTGCACACCCAGCAGTTTTTGAAATAAAGAACTTTCACTGAGTGGCTTCTGTAGTTCATGGCTAACTCATGCAGTTCACCGAGAGGTCTGCCAGAAATCGACAGCCACCTTCAAATTAAATGTCAACTTCTCACACCAAATCAGCACATTCTTTTTTTTAGTCTACGTGCACTGCTAGGTTCCTGGGTTATTGGTTCTTTCTTGCTTAAATGCCCACCAAGAAAGTTCTTGAGTATTTAAAAAGAAAAAAGACAAAGTGATTAAAAGGAATGTTCTTTCTTTGGGTTCTGTCTACTGAAACTTTAATATCTCAGTGAAAGACTGAAAAGAATTTGAAATCTTAAGAACTATTATCAGTGGAATCTTTCCCATTTAAGATACACTGGAATTTAAAATGTTATGTGGATATATTTGGTCACAGTATTTTTTCTTAGGTCAGTAATTCTGACAGTTGAAAATAGGATGTTTAATCAGATATAATTTTGGTTGCTCTCTTGTAAGTAGCAGTACAGTAAAGTTGTATTATATTTTCCTGTACTTTCTATCCCCAAGTGCCTAAAAGAGTTCATTTTAAGTGAGTTCTATTTCCATAAGCCAAATATTTATGTTAACACAAGGGGAAAAAAATGCTGTGTTTTTTCCAAAAATCAAATACTAACACTTATGCTTTGGTATTTGAAAATATAACTTAAAATATTTATTATAACTATTCTGTATGCCTGTCTTCGTGTGTTTTGATAATTGAAATTCAGACTCATTTCTTTCCTTAGATTGAACCTCACAGTGATCGCAGCCTCCAGAATCCTGGGCCTTTGGACTGAGGGGTCCCCACTGCTCATTGTAGTGCCCTCTCTGGCCACCAGGTGGCAGGAGCTCCAAACAAGTTAAGACAAGGGTGTCAGTCAGCAAGGCTTCCAAGGGCTCACCCTCAGGGTGAGGGTCGGACCTGGAGAGGGGCTGAGAACTGAACCTGCAGCACAGACCTGGGTCACTGCACCACCGGCCCCATGGTGACGCAACTCCTGACCGCAGTGACCCTTGCGAGTCTCTGAAGCCACAGTTCCTCTCCAAACCCCATTTCTGTCCCCCAGCTTCCTGATTGCCCTCTGCCTCTGTATCCTCTGCGTGTCCTTCCTCAGCACTATCTGGAGCCTGTTAGAGATGCATATTAGCAGGTCTTGGCCCAGACCTACTGAATCAGAGACAATGGGCTGGGGCCCAGCGGCTGGCCCTCCGGGGGATTCTGACGTCCCTAAAGTATGGGGACCCCTGCCTTGAGAACCACGCATTTTCACATCCAGCAAGAAGCTCCATCTTCTACCTTTGGTCAGACGTTCAGTGTCACGGCTGAGAGGACACCACGTGCTCAACCCACAAGGCAGGCGGGTTGGGTGCCCCCCCAGCTGCTGTCCAGCCCAGCTGCCACGCGGCTGCCATGGAAGCATTAGCGGTGCGCTTTCGTTTCTGTGCATCGTTAGGGGAACTATTCAGAGGCAGCACTGCAGTGACTCGGGACACCTGACACAATCTGAACGGCCTATGAAAGGTTATTTTTTTTGGCCGTGCCGCACGGCTTGTGGGATCTTAGTTCCCTGACCAGGGATCGATCCCGGGCCCATGGCAATGAAAGCGCCAAGTGTCAACCACTGGACCGCCAGGGAATTCCCAAAAGAAGTTTAATTTATTGATTTGTTCTTTTATGGATTGTGCTTTTTGTGCTGTATCTAGGAAGAAATTTTTGCTGTATTCAGGAAATTTTTCATTTCCTGAATTTAAGAAGCTCAAAATGTTATTTTCATAAAGATAATTTATCTATTTGCCTCTACCTATGCTGTGGTTCAAAAACAAGTTTTACTTCCTTTTAAAATCTCCTTTCCGTGACCTAAATGAAAGTACATCCTTCTAGGGCGGTGGTCCCCAACCTTTTTGGCACCAGGGACCGGTTTTGTGGAAGACAGTTTTTCCACGGAAGGGGGAGAGGGGATGGTTTCGGGATGATTCAAGCACACTACATCTATTGTGCACTTTATTTCTATTATCATTACATGGTGATATATAATGAAATAATTATACAACTCACCATAATGCAGAATCAGCGGGAGCCCTGAGCTTGTTTTCACTTGCCACTCACTGATAGGGTTTTGATGAGTCTGCAAGCGATTGATTTATGATGTTCTCTGTGCAGTCAGACCTCTCTGCTAATGATGACCTGTATTTGTGGCCCCTCCCCAGCGCCAGCGTCACCGCCTCGGCTCCCCCTCAGGTCATCAGGCATTAGGTGCTCACAGGAACACGCAGCCTGGATCCCTCGCACGCGCGGTTCACAGTAGGGTTCGCGCTCCTGTGAGCACGATGCTGCTGCTGGTCTGACGGGAGGCGGAGCTCGCCCGCCACTCACCTCCTGCTGTGCGCCGGGTTCCTAACAGGGAACCCTTGTTCTCTGGTTCCCTGGTTGGGGACCCTTGTTCTAGGGTGAGTTGCTTAGTTGAAGATGAAACACCTACCTTTTAGTAGCCAAAGGCAGCCCTGTATGTGCTAGTATGGAATGACCTCTAAAATTGTGAAAAACAAGGAACACTACCCTGTGCATGGAATGCGGCATATGTAAAAGGAGAGAAGGAGCTGCCTATCTGCTTTTATGTGCATGAGACATTTCTAGAAGGTTACAAAAGAAACTGGTAAGAGTCGTGGCCTCTGGGAAGGGGACCTGTAGGGCTGAGAGACTGGAGTGGAAGTTGGGTCTATGCCTCTTGGTACCTTTGAATTTACTTTCTTGTGCACGTGTTCCGTAGTCAAAAATACAACTCAGCTGAGACTAACTCAGAAATCGGAAACCCGACTGACTTGGGTGATGGTCTTGGCTCCTAAGTCAGCACACCTGTTTCTTCTGTGTAACCAGAGCCCTATTCCAGGGAAGGATGTTCAGGATGAAGCAAAAGGTTTACCAAAAAGTTGTCTTGTTGAGAAATGAAAATGCAAAGACTTGTACCCAAGTGTTCATAGCTGCTTTATTCCAGCCCCAAACTGGAAATCACCCAAATGTCCATCAACAATTATGAATGGATAAACTGTAGTATATCCATACAACAGAATACTATACTGCAATCAAAAGAAACTAAACACTGCAACGTGGGTGGCTCTCACAGACATTAGGCTGAAGTAAGCCAGATGTGAAGGAGTGCATCTTTTACTGGACTTCTAGAACAGGCAAAGCTATTCTATGGTTCTTTTTTTTTTTGCGGTACGCGGGCCTCTCACTGTTGTGGCCTCTCCCGTTTCGGAGCACAGGCTCCGGACGCGCAGGCTCTGTGGCCATGGCTCAGGGGCCCAGCCGCTCCACGGCATGTGGGATCTTCCCGGACCGGGGCACGAACCCGTGTCCCCTGCATCGGCAGGCAGACTCCCAACCACTGCGCCACCGGGGGAGCCTCCATGGTTCTTTTTAACCCCTGAACTAATGAAGGATGTTTAGGGACCTGCTGTGCTCTTTTCTCTACCTGTGTACGTGTGGATTTTGTGTGAACTTTTTCATAATTGAAAATACCAAAACTAAAAACAATCATTGGCTGAGTTTGGAATTGCTGTCAGAGGCTGCCTTCCCCAGGCAGGAGCGGGAAGCGTGGTTTCCCCTTAGCGAGCAAAGGCTTGCCTCTCCACTACCAGCTGCTATCTCAGTAGGGAGGCAGCAGCCTCCATTACCCCTCAGCCTCTCTCCTTTGACCTTGAACCCCCAGGGGTCTAAGCCTCCTTCCTGTGACTCTTCCCAGAAGCAAATGATGGCTTCAGGAGCTGGCTGGGACACAGGCCTGGAGCCTGTCCCAAAGGCAAGAGCACTTGCTCCGTTGTTCTTAGGTGCTTGTGCAGGGTTTTCTGAATGTTCTGGAAAAGTGTAATTTGAAGAGGCAAAGCAGTGCCCGTTGTCAGCTGACAACACATGGTAACTGCAGACAGAAGAATCCATTTAGAAATCTAGGTGCTCTCTTCCTGGCCTAACTGATGGCACTTTTATCCTCTAGGACTTTACATTAGTTCCTTTATATTTCCATTCTTCAAAAAGTGAGTTGACAGTTTTGGCTAAGATTGTGAAGAGAAGTGGTGAAAATGGCAAATGTAAAGGTGGGGACAACAATGGCCTTTTCTTTCTTTAATTTTTTAAAAATGTTCATGTATTTATTTGGCTGCGCCAGGTCCTGGTTGCAGCACGTGGATCCTCATTGCAGCACGCAAACTCTTAGTTGCGGCACGTGGGATCTGGTTCCCTGACGGGGGATCGAACCTGGGCCCCCTGCATTGGGAGCACAGAGTCTTAGCCACTGGACCGCCAGGGAAGTCCCAACAATGGCCTTTTAAACTAATGTAGGGGGACTGGGTTTGGGGCAGAACACTGGCCCGTTTCCAGTGTCCCAAGGACAGGCATTTGAGTTGGGATTTTCAGCCTCAGGATCAATTATTTGGGGCTGCATGTCCAGGCAGGAGGTATTTTTTTCACATAAGCATACACATCAGTCTTGCTGCTCGCCTGGCCACAGCTCTTTACCTGCTGAAAATGACCCTCCTGGAAAGACTTCACTTGCCCTGAGAAGTGGCCTTGGTTTTCATGGCAGGATGACAGCTTTAGCAACTAACACCTCTCATGGAAGTGCTTTAGCCTGTACCTCTTCCCATTATTAACAAAATAAAATTAATGTTTCAGAAGCTACTGTTAACATTTCTCATACAACTTGAAAGCCTCAATGACATTTAATGGCAAAACTAAAATTAGGAATTTCGGTTTGGTGTACAAAGTCCCTACAAGATAAAAACGTACCTTCTTCCATCGACAGATGAATGGATAAAGTAGATGTGGCACATATATACAGTGGAATATTACTCAGCCATAAAAAGCAACAAAATTGAGTTATTTGTAGAGAGGTGGATGGACCTACAGTCTGTCCTACAGAGTGAAGTAAGTCAGAAAGAGAAAAACAAATACCGTATGCTAACACATATCTATGGAATCTAAGAAAAAAACCATGGCTCTGATGAACCTAGGGGCAGGACAGGAATAAAGACGCAGACGTAGAGAATGGACTTGAGGACACAGGGAGGGGGAAGGGTAAACTGGGACAAAGTGAGAGAGTGGCATGGACATATACACACTACCAAATGTAAAACAGATAGCTAGTGGGAAGCAGCCGCACAGCACAGGGAGATCATCTCAGTGCTTTGTGACCACCTAGAGGGGTGGGACAGGGAGGGTGGGAGGGAGGGAGACGCAAGAGGGAGGAGATGTGGGGATGTATGTATATGTATAACTGGTTCACTTTGTTATACAGCAGAAACTAACACACCACTGTAAAGCAGTTATACTCCAATAAAGATGTAAAAAAAAATGTATCTTCTAACAGTTCAGCGACGGGATTTCTCCCACCGACTCCGGCCCGAGGCTCAGAAGCGCCGGCGGCCTGGCCTCCTGCTGCGGGGCACGCGGCGCTGGTGACGCTCGCTCGGACGCAGCTGACGGAGCTGACGGCCCCGGTCCCGCCGTCGCCGCCCCCCGCCCCGCCCCCCACAGGCGCGCAGCCACCCGTCCCGCCCGCAGCTCCGCGGCCGGCCTCCTTGCGCGCCTCCGGCAGGTGCGCGCCGCCCTTGCCTGAAGAGAAAGTACCACCATCCCCGCGGCCGCTGACGAGCCCTGCATCCATCGCCGGCAGGGGGCCCCGCTCCTCCCGCCCCGCGTCCTAATGGCCTCCATGTCTCCGCCGGGCCCGGCCGCATCCAAGATCGCAGCGGAGCCGCGACTCACGGGCCCTGCCAGCAGTCCTTGAAGCTGACCTTGCGGCGAGGGCGCGGCCGTGTAATCCGGCCTCGGCCAATCCGGGGCGCCGGCGCGGCCTCGGGCCGGACGTGCGCAGAAGTGCCTGCAGCCTTGTGTTCTGGCGGCGGCGGCGGCGGCGGCGGCGGCGGCGGCGGCGGCGGCGGCGGCGGCGGCGGCGGCGGCGGCGGCGGCGGCGGCGGCGGCGGCGGCGGCGGCGGCCCCGATTGGCCGAGTCTGGGTCACGTGGCCCCCGCCGAGTTTCCCCTCCCAGTGCAGCCCTGCGGGAACGCGGCAGGTTGCCGGAGCGGCCCACAGGCGTCGCTGCTCCTGAGTGGCTGGTGGTCCAGTCAGGGCGCGCCGCTGTGGCGGTTGTTATTTTGATGAGAAACGGAGCCAGAACCCTAGTCAAATTGCACCTGCGGTCCAACCACGTCTTTTCAGTTGAGTCTCCGAAACCTGTTTAGCTTAAGCCAGTTTGAGCAGCACGTTCTCTTACTTGCAAGATTAAACGTCAGAGTTGAAACACAAATAGAGATAAATACTGATCAGAACGACCTGGAAAAAAAATGAATTTTTCATGTACTAAGCTTGTGACTTAGTAAGAAAGTCTTCGAGCCGGTAGGGATTGGACTCCCTCCAGTTGGGGCTCCCCTCCCACTGTTCTCCGGCCCCCAGAGATTTGGAAGGGGACCAGGTGCCTGTGAATGGGGGCTCGGGATGCTGACAGGCCGTAGCTTTCGCGGTTGGCAGTTAGCTCATCCTCTTCCGGTGACGCTCTGAGCACAAGCTCTACACCCCAAACACAGCTGGGGAGTACTGACGGGGGCAGCGGGGCGCAGTCCACCGAGAGCCCACCCCACCTGCTGTTAGCAACACCCTTCCTGAAGGGAAGAATAGAGAGCCGGAGAGAACCTGTCTCTGGGTCCGGGGGCGGGAGGAGAGGGCAGGGGTGCCCTTCCTTCTCACCACACCCTCTTCCTTTCTTCGTACCTGGGGCAGAGAGCGCTCCAAGTCAACCAACACGTATACATGGGCTTAAGTGGCTGATTCCAGGGCTAGGGCAGGGAAAGTGCAAGATGAGCCTGGAGTGTCCTGCATCGCCAGAAAGTAAGGAAGTGCTCCAAAAAGGATGGGGACTCAGGAGCCAACCTGAGGGAGCTCCTAGTGGCCAAAGCTGGAACTATATGCGTGGCAAAATTAATAACAATGCTATTTGCTTATGAGTTACAGAGTAATATAAGTATCCACGAGTCCATAGTGATATAAAGAAAGAATAAATAGGGAATTCCCCGGCGCTCCAGGGTTAGTGCTCACTGCCAGGGACCTGGTTCAATCCCTGGTCAGGGAACTAAGATCCCACAAGCCACGCGGTGCGGCCAAAAAGAAAAAAAAAAAAAAAAGAATAAGTGGGGGAGGAAGGACAGCCCTATAAATAATTTTTTTAAGTGTTTAAAGTATAAGACATAACAATGTTAACACTGGGGGAAATGAGACAGAGTACATGGGAAGTCTGTATACTATTTTTGCAAAATACAAGTGGACAAGGGTGAATTTACCACTCTCTTGGACCGGGTGAGCAAGGGACCTTCAGCATCAGGGCTGACCCTTGTGGCTCAGAAAGGCGCGAGCTGGTGAGATGCTGGGATGAATGTGCTTCTGTGGAACCTCAGCTGCCCAACCTGTCTCTACTGGCTTGGCAGGTACCAATGCCCTGAGCAGGGACAAACTTGGCAAGTTGAAGAAACAGCAAGGAGACAAGTCAGGGAGCTTACGAACGATCGAGAGGAAGACGGTAGGAGGCAAGATTGGACAGACGGCAAGAGTCAGACGTCAGGGCCACATCAGGTGAGGGTAGGGAACACATTCTCACTTACCCTTTCACGTCTCCTCCCACCTCCATTTATTATAATTATATTATTCTTGTAGGTTTTCCTCGAGTACCTGTGTGGCGTTAAACAATATACAATCCTTAAACCTTTATACCTTGTCCCGCCAGCTTTGGACGGTATCGCTATCCTTTCCCCCAATGGAAGACAGGAGTCCTGTCCTTTCCTCTGCCTCTCCGCCTTCCACCCACCTCCCAACTCCCATCACCCAGACTTTTACTTGTACATTGTCAAGATTGCTCTTTACAGCTAGAACAGATTGAAAATGCTTTTTCATGCTTTGCTTCTAGATTGTAGAAGCCCCCAGAGCCTGCCCTTTTCCCTGCAGCTGTCTGTCTCAGAGCCCCTGGCCTCTTTGCTGCTCAGGCCCGCTGCCCGGCCGTCACTGCGGACGTCACCCATGGCCCACTGGTCCCGTGCTTTTCCTGTTCTTGGTTTCTGGCTTCGTATGCTGAAGTATATTATAAGCACATCCTCGGAAAGGGATGTCTTTGCATATGTAAAAAGGCCTTTCATTTGCATTCATAACTTGGCATCGGTTTCTAGATTCCAAATTTTTCCTCAGGATTTTGAAGGCACAGCTCTGGAGGAGTCACTGGAATTTTATCTCCAGATGCTTTTAAGATGTCTCTTCATCCCTAATACTCTGAAATTTCACAAGAACAAGTCTAGACGGGGATTTCTTTTTCATTCACCCTGATCTGTGCTTGAGGGGCCCTTTCATTTTCTACAATTTTTTGTTTGTTTCTTTGTTTTTAAGAACTTTCTCTCTGTTTGCTCTGTTTTCTCTATTCTCTAATTCTGGAACTTCTGTGTACATGAAGTTGAACATCCTGGACCACCCTCCACAGCTCCATCATTTCTCATCTATTTTCTTAGTATTCTATTGACCTTTTGATTTTCACCATTTACTTTTTAAGTCTCTGGGTTTTGTTGTTGTTGTTTTTCGCTGCGTTGGGTCTTTGTTGCTGCACGCGGGCTTTCTCTAGTTGCAGCGAGAGGGGGCTACTCTTCGTTGTGGCGCACGGGCTTAGTTGCTCTGTGGCACATGGGATCTTCCTGGACCAGGGATCCACCTCGTGTCCCCTGCATTGGCATGCAGATTCTGATCCACACTGCACCACCCAGGGAAGTCCCAAGTCTCTTTTTCTTTAAATGAATTTTATTCAGATTTAATTTACATACAATGAAATGGTCCCATTTTAAGTGTATATTTTGCTGAGTTTTGACAAATATATACAGTTGTGCAATTACCATCACAATCAAGATATAGAATATTTCCATTACCCCCCAAAGTTGTTCTGGTCCCCTTCCCAGTCAAACCCCACTCCACAGCCAGGCCCTGGGCAGCCACTGATCTGCCTTCTGACATTACAGATTACAATGTCATTTCTCTATTGTCATGCTCAACACAGTGCTTTTGAGACTTAGCCACGCTTTTGCATGTATCAGTTATTCATTCCATTTTTATTGCTGAGTCGTGTTCCATTGTATCACAACCTTTTATCTGTTCATCAGTTGAGGGACGTTTGGGTGCTTCCTGTTCAGTTTTGAATAATGCTGCTAGAAACGTTCGTGTGCAAGTCTCTGCGTGGACATACGTCTTCATTTTGCCTGCGCGAATGCCGAGGGGTGGAATCGCTGGATGGCATAAAAAGTGTAGGCTTAGCTATATTATAAACTGCTGATCTGTTTTCCAGAGTCGTTGTAACATTTGACGGTCCCACCAGAAATGTATGAGAGTTCCATTCGCTCTGAATCTTTCCCATCGCTCGGCGTGGTCAGATCTTACTTGGTTATTCCAGCTAACTCAGTTTCCTTGACAGGCCTCTCTCCTAAATAGAAAGGTTGACGGGAGTATCCTGTCCAAGGGTGAGGGTTACCAGGTGCCGGACCGACGAAGGAATTCCTTGGGGAGCCCCGCCCCACCCTAAAAGCACCAAGCAGTTTGCTTGATTTGTTTGGAGAAGAGAAATCTGGCTTCTGGACCAGGGAGCCAGGCCAGCTGCCAGTTGCTCTGCGGCCTGCGTTTGGGAGGGAACAGTTGTTCAACCCAGAGCTCTGGTTAATCCCCGGTGTCAGCCCCACCCCGAAGCTGAGCCTCTGAGACCAGGACAGACAAGCCCCCCGCCTCTGCCCAGGCCACCCCCAGCCCCTTCCCCACCCCCGTGCCTATTCTGGGATGCTGCTTCCTCCGCCACTCTTCTAACTGCTTTTCTCCTTGCCCAGATTTGCTGAATGCTCTCATCTACTGACGTCTCCCATCCCCACCCACCTCCTTTCTGTGCTTCTCCACTAATCCTTTCAAGGAAGCCTTAGGTGAGAAGAGGAGAAGCTGCCTGTGCTCAGTTCTCCTCTGCACTGAGAGCTTGACTTCTGTCTGTGGGCGGAGAAGAGTGTCCACAGGCATCCTAGGTGGAGAAGCAGGCTGCAAAGTGGCACATACGGGGCGCACTTCTGTAAAAATGTACGCATGTGTACACAGAAAGTGACAGAACAGACATAAAACTATTTACAAAAGTTAGCTCTGGGTGATGGGATTAGAGTGATCTGTGGGTTTAAAAAATTTTTTTTAATACTTTCTTATGTTTTCTAAACTGCAGTTATGAGTGTGGCAGTTTGCATAGCGGCTAAAGCCTCAGGCTGTGGGGTTGCACAGATCTGGATACGGACTTTCAGATGGAGGGGGTGAAGGCACAGGTGGGGACTGACCTCGAGTCCCTGACGTGACAGGAAAGTTCTTGTAGACCAGCCGCAACTTTTTGTCTCTCCAAAGCCACAGATGGTCAGTAAGCGCTGTCGGAGCTTGGGGACGCATTGTCCCTTCACGCCCTGTGGAGCTGAGTAAAGTGACATTTCTGCATTCTGAGACTGGAACTAAGGTTTTGCTAAGAGATGTGTCTCCTGCCCTGACAGCGTAGAGCTGACCCTTCAGATCTCACCCCAATGAGACCCATGCGATCCCGGCAACGAAACACTGTTCTTCCAGCTCTTAGCTGCTTTGATTGGAAGAAAGGAGTTTCAAATCGCCTTCTTGATGTCTGTGAAGAGTTTAATGAGACTGCAGAATACATAAAACAAAGATTGTCATGATCTTGTCCACAAACTCAACTGTGCTCATCCGTCTGCGTGTTTGGTGCCAGCGCAAAGGTAAATTCTGGCAGACTCAGTCAGTGATCTTCTCACCAAAGAAATGAACAGACCTTAGCTGCTAAATGTCCTCCAGCCCCTACACACAACTCTGCCCGTAAAGGTGAGATCTGCTTACCTGCAATGTTGGGCTTTTCATAAGGCAAGTTTGGGTCACCTTTCACTTTTCTCTGAATATGCAGAAGCAAGGAGACTTCTGACCATAGAAACGGAAGCAGAAGCCTCTAGATACTTCCTACAAGATACCTGTCATTGTTGGCGGTCATAGAAAAGATGCGCACATGCTGGTTGCCGTCAAAGCCTATCTCTCACAGTGCGGGAAAGGAGTGCCGTCCTCTAGTCTGGAAATACAGCAGGGATGAGAACGGACTCAGGGCCTACAGGAAGACAGAGGTTCATATGCTTTTCTCCAGCCGGTTGGAGGGTCTTTGAAGAGGCCACAAGTGGATGAACTGGCTGCACCTGGTTGTGTGATGGTCTGTGTAGATTGTGACAGTGACTCACCACAGGCAGAAACACTCACCGTATGACAATAGAAATGCTTCAGAACTCAGAAGAATCCCACTTTGGATTCAAATCTCAGTTACCTCTGTCTTACAGCCACATCCCCAAGAAGGAGAAGTTTACCTTGCGGTGACTTCCAATACACTTCGGGGCATTTAAGAATGGACATTTGAGACGTGGAAGCCTGTGTGATAAACTCACAGATGCAAAGGACCTGATGCATAAACAGCCGGTCACCAGCATATGTCTGCGGCCACCAGGAGGGTGGGCACCTTTTGAGAACGGGAACAGGTCCCCACAAGTCTAAGCCCGGGTGCTGTCAGGACGTCGTCATCACATGGATGACGCTGGGAGTCCGGGTGTTGTGGCTTCAGGAGAACAGGGCTGCCAGTCAGCGTGAAGTGTACGTCTCTCTGCGTCCCATTTCCTGCTGCATGAAAGAAGGGCGTCCCCAAACTTCAGAGAAGTGTCGTCAGAGAGGGACAGGAGGAGGGACAGCGTCCTACTCACCACGACAGAAAGATCCATGTCATGGTCCAATTGATTAGTCCTATCGTGTTTGCAACCTCCTTTTAAAAAGTCTCGCATTAAAACAGATCCATGGGAATTCCCTGGTGGTCCAGCGGTTAGGGCTCCAAGCTTTCACTGCCAGGGCCCAGAGTCAATCCCTGGTCGGGGAACTAAGATCCCACAAGCCACGTGGTGCAGCCAAAAAAAAAACCACAACAAACCACACAGATCCAAATACTGATAAACATACCGACCTGAGTGAATCTCCAGGGAATCGTGCCGAGTTTAAAAAGCCAGCCTCAAAAGTTGACATACTGTATGATACCATTTATACAACAATGTTTACAAAATATTTACTGATTGATTGATTGATTTGGCTGTGCCGGGTCTTACTTGCGGCATGTCGGATATTTATTGCAGCGTGTGGTACCTTTAGTTGCAGCATGTGGGCTCTTAGTTGTGGCATGCATGTAGGATCTGGTTCCCTGACCAGGGATCAAACCCGGGCCCCCTGCATTTGGCGTGTGGAGTCTTAACCACTGGACCAGCAGGGAAGTCCTTATACAACATTTCTGAAATGACAAAACTTTAGGAAAAGATGGCAGGCTAGTGGTTTCCAGGGGCTAAGGACAGGCGGTGGAAAGGAGTGGGGGCTGCAGAGGGCACAGGAGAGATCCCTGGGGAGCTGAGACCTCCCAGCATCTTCACGCCCAGTTACACGAGTCTGGACACCTGTGCCCCATGTTGGGAGCAGCCTTCACTCTGGCCCATCCGGTTCCTGGGTCACTATTTGCATGCTGCCCTTTCCCCTTGGAACGGGTTAAAGCCCCCAAGCAGGTGGGTTTTGTAATCAGTGGGAGGATTTCATCCACAGGAGGTACCTCGGGGAGGCTGCTTTCCAGATGCCACAAAACTGTACTAAAATTCACATAACATTTACCAACTTAACCATTTCTCAGTGTCCAGTTTAGGGGTATTAAGAATATTCACATTGTTGTGCAAGGTCACCACTGTCCGTCTCCAGAACTTTCTCATCTTCCCAAACTGAGACTCTGTCCCCATTAAACACTAACCCCCAACCCCCTCCTCCAGGCCCTGGTGCCCACCCTCCTCCTTTCTGTCTCTGTGACCCTGACTGCTCCAGGGACCCTCCCCCTGAGCTTGCTTGGGCCGTCCACGTGCCCGCCAATACTCGGTGTTGTCCACTCTGATTGTTGCCAATCTGATGGGGGTAGAGTGGTATGGAATTACTTGAATTTGCATTTCTCTGATTACTAATGGGCTGAAGCAACTCTTTATTATATTCTTGTCCTGCATTTAAGTTTCTTTTTCAGTGGATTGCCTGTTCCCATCCTTTGCCCATTTTCCTATTGCATTCCTCTTTTTCTTGTTGATTTGTAGGAGCTTCTTGTATATTCTAAACAGTAACTCCTTGTCTTTTAAAGATGGCAGATATCTTCTGACCTGTCATTTGTCTGCTGGCTTGTTTGCGGTATCTTTATTGAGCAGACATCTTTCATTTTGATGTAATCAGATCCATCAATGTTTCATCATAAGGTCTGTGCTTTTGAGGTTTGTTTTAAGAAATCCTTCCCCGCCCCTGGGAAACAGAGCCTCCTTCATTATCTTCTTTTGACATCGTAGTGTTCCTTTTTTTTTTTTAATTTAATTTTTTTATTTGTTTAATTTTTGGCTGCGTTGGGTCTTTGTTGCTGCACGAAGACTTTCTTTTGTTGCGGAGCACGGGCTCTAGGTGTGCGTGCTTCAGTAGTTGTGGCGCCCGGGCTTAGTTGCTCCGCGGCACGTGGGATCTTCCCGCACCAGGGCTCGAACTCGCGTCCCTTGCATTGGCAGGCGGATTCTCAACCACTGCGCCACCAGGGAAGCCCCCCTAGTGTTCCTTTTCATTTAGGTGGTCATTCATCTGGAATCTAGTCTTATTTCTTTAAAAATAAAATTTCAATGAGAAAACGGCAAAATATTAGTAGTTGTTAATTTAGGACAGTGGAGTCAGTGTGCATATTACTGTACTTTTTCCATAGTTTAACATTTCTAAACTTCTAAAATTTCTAAAAATTTCTTAGTATTTTGTGCAAAATACAGGTAAAGTCAAATAAGAAAACAATTTACGAAGCCCCACTTGGATAGAATCACTGGCAATTTTCTGTGCTGTGTGTGTGTGTGTGTGTGTCTATACACACATGGAATCATATAGAACCTACATTTTTCAGTTAACAGCTTGTCATTTCCTGAGTACATTTCATGCCCCGTCTCTGCACATATGACACTGTGAGCGCTGTTTTCTTTTTCAAGGAAAACTAGCTTTGTTCTTGGAGTTATCTCTTCCCTCCCGTGATCTAACTCCATAAGACATCAGGCTCCAGGTTAGCTTCCTGCACTGCGATTGTCTCACTCCAACTACCTGTCACCTGAAGAATTCTTTTGTTTTTCCATCTAGAAAGCAGTGTTTCCACCCATTTTGCTTTCTTGAATAGTGAATTCTCACTCTGTAAGCATAAGACACACGCACAAACACACGTATCTGTTACGCAAGTCTCTTCCTGCTGGAAAGCAGGCGTGTCAGGTGGGCAGCAAACTTGATTTTCATCGGTGGATCCCAACACCTACTAAGTATGGGGCACACAGTAGGCATGCAGTAAACATATGTTAAATTAATGCAGTTCCACTAAGAAGAAAGACTGGGAGTAAGTGCCCAAGAAGCTGTCCAGGTGAGCACGCTGGGGTCGAAGTCAAGGGGCACAGCTGGGCACGGGTGGGCACAGGCGGGGAAGACCTCGTGGAGTAGGACCACAGCAAGAGGGAGACGGAAGGTGGAAAGCATAAGCGCCGGGGCCGGCACGGCGAGGGGAGGGAAGACTCCCAACGCCCACGACGGCGCCTATGGGGAAGTCTCTTCCTGCTCGGGCCTCGGCCTCCAGAGGAGCAGGGCTGGCTGTTCTCCAGGTGTCTGTGGCTGTGCTGAAGGGCCCGGAGCAGCTGCAGTGCCAGGTGAACTCGTTCATACCCACCCACCGGTACAGACCGATACCAACCAGCTGAAGCCGGCCGAAGCCAGCACAAACGAGATGGAAGTAGTCAGGGTGGGCGCAGTCCCTCCAGAGAAGACCTCCAGGCCTCACCTGAGTCGGCACCAGGGGGGTCTGTCCCTGTTGCAGCCTCTTTCCCCGCAGGTGGAGGAGACACGAGCAGGGAGGGTCATGGGTTTCCTCCCATCCCTGTGTGCTAGAGGTGGGGGGCTGTCAGCTACTGCTTCCTCCATCAGGGCATCTTGTCCTGCTTGTTTCCTCTTGCTGGTGAGTGTTCTAAGGGCCTGTTTCTGTTGTTTTTTTGCCAGGGACATTTCCCCGTTCCCCGTGTCCCCCCGTGTCCCCCCGCCCCCGCCGGCTGCTCCCCACTCCTCAGCCTGGAGGCCTAAATGGTGAGCCCAGCCTTGGTGCTCACCTCCACCAAGGCTGAGAGGCATTCAGATTCCGGATTCTGAGCTGGGGCGGGAGCGGGTGGGGCTGAAGTGATTTGAGAGGCTGCTGGGCTTGCCTCGCACCAACACGGGCCCAGGATGGGAAGCACGGGCTTCTACTCTCAAAAGCTTTTTCGTGCCTTTCCCGATGCTGCCTGCACATCCTCTGCTGTTCCTCTCAAACCTGGCGGGACCCTCAGGATTTCGTGAGCTTCCTTTCATCATGTACTGGAGGTCCCATGGAGCCCCGCCAGTATCTCATCCCCTCCTTTGGCCTTATGGCATGTGGCTTTGCACCCTTCCCTGTTCGTTGTTGCCGGTGAAATATCTTTTCTTCTTTTAAGCTGGTCTTGGTCATTTCGTAATTATCGGAAGAAGATTGCTTCTGTGACCTGCCTTCCGTGTGGAATCCTTACCCAGAAGTGTCCGCGGATGTCTACACTGCTGTCCACTAGAAACACCATGAGTGCCACCTATGAAATCTCACATTTTCTAGTAGCTGCATTAAAAATGCAGAGAGAAACAGATGAAATTAATTTGATAATGTTTTATTTAACCAACATATCCAAAATATTACAACTTAACACATAAGCAATATTTTAAAATATTAGTGAGGCATTTTACCTTCTTTTTCATACTTAGTCTTCAAAATTCTGTTTTATACACACACAGCTCACCTCAGTTCAGGCTAGCCACGTTTCCAGTGATCAACAGTTACACGTGGCCAGTAGCTACTACAGACAACACGGGCCTAGACTTAATCCAGATCTTTATTCTCCTCAGTCCACCCCCCGCCCTCCCAGGCAACACTCAAAAAACACAACCTTCTCTCCTCTTTCTGCCCGTGCTCTTGTTGAACACCTACCCTGCTTATGAAACACCTACCGGCATCTGTAAAATTTATACCAGGGATGAGGCTTCCTACAAGCTCAGCTAAAGACACAGCCCCTCTGCTGTGAGTTAATAAAGAGAAGAAAAAGGCTATCCTTTTTCTTCCTAAACCCTACGAGGACAGCCAGCTAACATTGCATTAGTCCACTGCCATTACCGTAATAAATATGTTCTCATTAAAATGGCCCACGCAACTGGATTTTCCTTTTCAGCCCTGGAAGTCTTTTCCTGAGCAGGCAATGTGGTAGGCTCTTCCCGCCCTCACCGGCCCCCTAACCCGCTGGAGCCGCGTTTCCTCTTTTGTAAAGTAGGATCATAATAGCTTCTTTATCTACCTGGCAAGTCGGTTGTGAAACTTAAAGAGATAGTAAAGGGCAGGGCTCAGCCACTGCAAAACCCCACCCAAAAGTGGCCTGTTGTTATCTGTGTGGTCCGTGGACGGAGAAGCCTGCAGGTCAGGAAGGCGCAGGTGTCCTCGGCAGGCCCCGGGGCAGCAGCCGGAGGGCCCAGCTCCGCCACGTTCCGCCTCGGAGGAGCGCACCTGCGGCCCGGCGCGCACACCTGGGGAAGCGGGCGGAGCTCGGAGACCGCACAGTTACTGGGTGTGGGGGGCAGGGGCTCGAGGACAGCCACGGAGCGCAGGGACGGGTGTTGCAGGGATGGCGGCCACGGCGCGGGACGGCCTGGCTCTTGCCGGCCGAGACCCAGGTCCTCCTGAGACCGGGGTCCTCCTCTGGACAGAGACCCTCCCTGAGACCGGAGCCCCTCCGCCCCTCCTCCCGGCTCTCTCGCCCCGCCCCCTCCGCGCCGCGCACCGCCTCTGAGCCCCGCCCATTTCCCCGCCCCACGGCTCGGCAACAGTTCTCGATTGGCTGGGCGCCTAGGTAGGCCGCCTCCGCATTGGCCGAGGAGCTTCGAGTGGCGCGCCCGTGATTGGTGGACGTCCGCGTTTCTCCCAGGCGCGGCGCGCGATTGGCTGGCAGAGGCACAGTCTGCGGGGCCTGGGCGGTGCAGACGAGGCCTCAGGCGGAGGCTGCTGCGGGGGGGCGGCGACGGCGGCGGTGGCGGCGCCAGGCAGGTGAGCTGCAGCCGGGGGTCGGGGCGGGGGTCCGGGCGGAGTGGGGCCGGGGCCCGGGCGTCCCTCGTGGCGGGCGCGGGTGGGGGTGGGCTGCGGTCCCCGCTAGGGCCGCCAACGGCCGCGGCGCTTCAGCCCCGCTGCCCCCGCGCCCCCTCTCAGCCTGGCATCGCCGCCCCGGCGCCTCAGTCCCCTCCCCCTCAGCCCGCTCCTCCTCAGTCCGCTGGCCCCAGGCGCCCTCTGCCTCACCCGGTCCTTCTTGAGCGCCCCCTCCCCAACCCGGCGCGCCCCCGTCAGCTCCCCTCCCCCCACCACGGCGCCTCCTCCCCGGCCCGCCGACCCCCGCCTGCCAGCACCCGGCGCGGCCCCGGGGCGCCGCACCCCACGCCGGCTGCCCGGCTCGCGTGCCCGGGCTCGGCGCTCTGCCCGGGGGTCGCGCGTGCCGGCCGCTGCCCGCGGAGGCCGCTGACGTCGGGCGGGGCCAGCTCGGTGCCGGGTCCTGTGCCAGGTCCTCCGTGCACTACCCGTTCCCTCGCTCCGCCCTCCCAGCTCGGAAACGTGAGCGGTTCGGGTCTGTTTTCGTCCATTTCGCTGGACGCTTCAGAGTTCCTTTAAGTCTGGAAACGCGGGACGGTTGGGTAGTTCTGGGGAATTTTCTGTTTATTTGGTTTGACAATTCTCTCTTTTTTCTTAATCTCCTCCCACTTTCCAGCTTTGTCTTCTTGTTCGACTTTCTAGATTCTTCAGTTTTGTAACTTATGTGTTGGGCGTTTTATTTGGGCCATCAAATTTTAAATTTTCCAGAGGTTTTTGGTGGTTATTGTTTTTCCTCTAAAATTTAGTAACACGTTCTTGTTTCTGAATGCCGTGGCGTCGCAGTCTCCGTCCGTGGCCTAAGTGTTCGCTGGCGTGAGTCCGCCTGTCCTGAAGCGTCGGGTGATCTTGCTTGAACTCGCATAGCTGAGAGCGGGACCCTGCCCAGCGCTTCGGAAGTTCTCTGCGCCTGCGCTGGTCCTGTCACTGTTGGCTAGGAAAACGGGTGGGGTTACCTCGAGGGACGCTCAGTGTCATCGTCTTTAGGTCTTTTACTGGACTTGTTAGATTCCCAAAGATGGGCTTTCCAGCCTCCTGCCTCGTTGTAGAAGTCAGGTAGAAGAGTGGGGCTGTGGCCTCCCCAAATTAGCAGGGAAGTGCTCACTTATCCCCCTTTACAGGAAGGCATTCTAGAACTCAGCTATGCCTCTTACCCTCTGGTCTAGAGAGCCCTTGGCTTTATGCCCCAGTCTTTGTTCGGGGCAGGCAGGAAGGGGATCCATGCAGAGTAGCTAACTGCTTTCTTTTTAATTGTGGTAAAAATACACAATATAAAATTTACCTTTTTAACCTGTACTGTTCCTTGGCATTAAGTATGTTCACAGTGCTGTGCAACCATCCCCACTATCTAGTTGCACAACTCTTTTTTATCACCCTGAATGGAAACCCTTTTCCCATTAGCAGTCGCTCCCCATTATCCGCTGCTCCTAGCCTCTGGCAACAGCTAGTCTTTCTTCTGTCTCTGTGAATGTGCCTGTTGATTTTTTATGTAAATGGATTCATACAGTATGTGGCCTTTTGTGTTGACTTTTTTCACTTAGCACAGTGTTTTCAAGGTTTATCCATGTTGTAGTGTGTGTCAGAGCTTCATTTTTCTTTACAACTGAATAATATTCCATTGTATGAATATATTCCAATTTGCTTATCCATTCATCTGTTAATGGACATTTGAGTTGTTTCCACTTTTTGCCTATTATGAGTAATGCTGCTATGAACATTTGTATACAGGTTTTGTTTGAGCACCTGTTTTCATTCTTGCTCTATATCTTGATAACTAGGAGTGGAATTGCAGGTCACGTGGTAATTCTAGGTTTAACGTATAGAGGAACCGCCAAACTGTTTTCCACAGCAGCTGCACCGTTTTACATTCCCACCAACAGTGTGAGAGGGTCCCGATTTCTCCATATCCTCTCCAACACTTATTTTCCATTTCGTTTTATTATGGCCATCCTAGTGGTTGTGAGGTGGTGTCTCATTTTGATTTTGATTTGCATTTCCTTAATGACTGATGATGTTGAGCAACTTTTTATGTACTTGTTGGCCATTTATATATCTTTGGAGAAATGTCCATTCCAGTCCATCGTCCATTTTTGTTTGTTTGTTTGTTTTGTTGTTGTTGTTTTGCGGTACGCGGGCCTCTCACTGTTGTGGCCCCTCCCATTGCGGAGCACAGGCTCCGGACGCGCAGGCCCAGCGACCATGGCTCACAGGCCCAGCCACTCCGCGGCATGTGGGATCCTCCCAGACCGGGGCACGAACCCATGTTCCCTGCATTGGGAGGCAGACTCTTAACCACTGTGCCACCAGGGAAGTCCTTCCTTTCCAGTTGGGATGCCATCTATTTCTTTTTCTTGCCTAATTGCTCTGGCTAGAGTTCCAGTACAATCTTGAATAGAAGTGGTGAAAGCAATGTCTTTGTTTTGTTTCTGATTTTAGGGGAAAGCTTTCAGCTTTTCACCGTTGACTGTGGTGTTAGCTGTGGGTTTTAGTAAATGCCCTTGCCTGATTGAGGAAGTTCTCTTCTATTTCTAGTTTGTTGAATGTTTTTGTCATGAAAGAGTTGGATTTTAACAGGTGCTTTTCCTGTACCAGTTGAGATGATCACATCTGCTTCTTAAACAGACTTTAATCATTTGACTCCTCCTGTGTTTTGATTCCACTCTACATCCTTGCTCCCAGGTGTTCACAGGTGTCACTGTCTTAAGCCTTTGGGGTTCTGTGATGAAAATTGGGTTATTTCTAAGTGTTCCTCATTGCAGGCTTATCAGCTTTTTCTGGCCTAAGTCAGTTTTCATTCATCCATTTGCTTTCTAGTTTTTGAGTTTCTTGCTTTTGTTTTTTCTCCCTTTCAGTAAATGCCAGGCACTTTTGGTAGAGGTGGTGATAGGATGAAACCATCCTTCAGCATTGCAGCACCTGCCCTGAGCTCAATATTTCAAGGTGAGGTGAGAGCCCAGGGAATTGCAGGGCATTTCGTAGGGCCCAGTGTCAGGCTAAGTGTCCTGAGCACATCCCAAATTTGAGCACCCACATTGGGGTTTGCAGGGCAGTGGGAACAAGACAGTGATGCCAGCCAAGCACAAGTGGTGTTGCTGTGAATATTTTGGTGGGTAGTTATGCTCAATGCCACCTGCAGGAAGTTTGCAGTATTATTTTGTTGACTGAAAACACCTTCATCTTCTTCCTCCTCTTCTTCCTAAATTTGGAACTCATTGCTATTTTTGGACAGCTTAGGCCACTCGATTTCCAGTTAGGAGAGACTAGGCTTGCTGCATTTGAAACTGTTTACTTCCTTTGGGCCAAAATAAGCTTAGGGTTGATAGAGGGAAAGTACAGACCATGATGTTGCTGTTTATTATAATCACATGTTGTAATTGACTCTACTTCATTAAGTGACTTGTGTGATTCATTAGTCAGTTTTGTAGTTTGAATCATATCTGTAATAGTGCTTGTTAGTTGGCTGCTTTGTTTTTCATTTAGTCGCATAGGGGCATTCAGTGAATGGTCACTGGCTGCGAATTTTAGTTGAAGAGCTGAGAATCATGTGACAGACGGGTTTTTGACATTTGTGCGGAATAAAACTGCAGGTGCCAGACTTCAGTAGTGTGAGAGTGATTAAGTGTAGATCAGTGATTCCCACTGGGGCATGAGGGGCTCCCCAGGGGCATGTATGGCTTGAAAACAAAGCAGTGCTCTGCCTAGTTGCTTTGGTCTTAAGTCATTCTACTTGCTTTATTTGATCTTTATTTAACATTATTGGAAGATGGGAACTATATGTAGAATATGAAAAACGTCAATTTAAAGGTTTCTTTACTTGCTATTTATGCTACAAACCTTTTTAGTACTGGAGAGTGCTCACTTTTAGCCTGGTACTTACATGTGGGAGGACAGAGCATTAAAGGGTGATCTCAGAAATGGTGTGGATTAACTGTTTACATTTATAGTAGAAATAAAATCCTGTAATTGTTGTTTCTGATTGTTCCCAGTTTTAGTTGGAAATGAAACAGAGTGGACGCCACTGTTCTGATTAGATGAGGAAACGTAAGAAGTGCTTCAAATTCATTAGAAGGAGTAAGGAGGCCAAATACGTGGGACCCTCACTGATCGTCACGAATTCATCTAGCATTTGGGGCATGGTTTTTCCAGGACGTTGTCAGACGTGGAGCGACAGAGGGATGAGGGGAACCCAAGAATATTTTTGGGTTGAAGGCAAAGCAACATGATAGCAATGAGTTCTCCCATTTCTCTGGGCACCTATGAGATGTTCATTGGTTCTGCAAGTCAGGGTTAGCAGCTACGCTCAGAGAGTTCATGGTCTAGTTGGAGAGAAAGACTCTTTAATAAACAAATATTACAATTTCTGTTAAGTGGTAAATGCCAGGGAGCACTAAAATTGGCACCTAACTTGGATATGTGGGTTGGGGGCATCCAGGAGAGCTTCCTGGAGGTGGTATCTCAGGTATAGCCTAAGGATGAGTAGAAGTTAGCTGGGAGTGATTGGGGTGGAAAGAGAACAAGGGATTGGGGAATCAGCAATCAGGAAGGCATCCCAGACAAGGAGAGAGCACAGAACAGTATGTAAATGGGGTGGGGGGAGAGGGTTACCTGAGGCCAGGTTCTCAGTGAAGCTGCGATATGGGTGGTGGGAGACAGAGAAGTGGGGCGTTGGACAGAAGGTTTACTTGAAGGTGCTGGGAAGCCGTGGTGGGATCTGAAGGGAGGGAGATGGTCAGGTCTCTTTTTAGGTGGACTGTTTGGCAGTTTTCTGGCTTGAGGAGGCAAGACTGGAGACAGGGAAATTAAGGGCGCTCCCCCGCAGGAAGCCAGCCAGAGATGGTGCAGCAGGGGACCAGCTGGAGGGAGGGCGCTGCTGTTCTGAAGATGGGGGAGCAGTTGGACGCATTGAATTTAGTTACTTGTGGGTGACTTGCAGAAATGCTCCACGAGAAGTAAAATCAGATGCCTACCTCAGTGTATACAAAGGAATTACAAATGGATTAGATGAATTAAAAATGGTGGCAAATGTGAAAGTCAAATCATAAGAGTAGTAGAATCCATGACACAGTATTCATGTGTTCTTGGATTAGGAAGGTCTTTCTTTCTTTCTTTTTTTTTTAAATTTTGCATTGTTTTGATTCTTTTTTTTTAACAGAAACTTTAAATCCACATATTATCAAGGGAATTTATTATTTTTTAAAATTTATTTTCTTTTTTTATTTATTTTTGGCTGCATTAGGTCTTCGTTGCTGCACACAGGCTTTCTCTAGTTTCAGTGAGTGGGGGCTACTCTTTGTTGCGGTGCACGGGCTTCTCACTGTGGTGGCTTGTTGCAGAGTACAGGCTTTAGGCACGTGGGCTTCAGTAGTTGTGGCACGCGGGCTCTAGAGTGCAGGCTCAGTAGTTGTGGCGCATGGGCTTAGTTGCTCCGCGGCATGTGGGATCTTCCCGGACCAGGGATCGAGTCCCCTGCATCGGCAGGTGGATTCTTAACCACTGGGCCACTAGGGAAGTCCCTAGGAAGGCCTTTCTAAGCAGGACAGGGAAGGACTGACTGTGCAGCCCAAGTCACCATAAGTTTGTTCAGTAACAGACGGAGGCCATCCCAGGCGTGTGTGACATAACTACGGTTGATGTCCTATAAAACAGAGAAAAAGACAAACCTCCAGTAGGTTGAGATATAGGGCTGGCCTTCGCCCGTCAGAGTGGCCCTGCAGAGTTGACCACTTCCAGTGTTGGGAGGAGCACTGTCAGGTTAGGGGGTCCCAGAACTGCCACCCAGCATTCCTTCCAGAAGGCACTCGCTGTCATTCGCTGTCGCTGAGCTCTTTCCACTGGAAGAGCCGTGCGTAGCTCTTGTAACTGTACCAGTTGTGAGAAAATTCAGAGCACTCTAGGTCTGAAGCAATACATAAAACCGTGTGGTTCATGTTTTCTGTATTCTAAGAAGAAAGACCCTTTACAGTAACATGCATAAAGTAAATTGGCTTTTGCTGAAGCACTGAAACAAATCTCACTGTAAGAGGAAATGCAGCTTTTATTTAAAACATCGGGAGCACATATAATTGGGAGATGTAAGCGTGTGATAATGCATCTTCACGTAGAAGGAATTATTTTCCCTAAAACTCAGCTATTAGGTGAGTTTTAGGGAAAATAATTCTTCTACAAGGCATCTTGTAGAAGAAAATAATTCTTCTACAAGGCATCTAGCCTGCTTCTTTTCCTGTTTCATTTCCAAAAAAAGGAAAGAAACACTGGATCTTGGCTAGAAACTGTCAGTACATAGTTGCTGCAGAAAATAACTAACTCCTGTTGAGTGTTTTCACCCTTGTGCCAGGAAGCGCTGAGCGGGTTAGGTGTGGTAACTGGTTGAATCCTGCAGCAACACTGAGAGTCAGGTGCCACGTAGAGTGAGTAATGGCACCAAGCGTTCTTACAGCTGAGTAAGAACCCTGCAGGTCTGGCTGCCCCACACTGCTTCACAATGAAGGCCATTTTTTTTTTTTTTGAAAATAATAGTTAATTGTTTATATTATAAGACCAAAACCTACTCTTTTTTTTTAACTTTTTATTTTATATTGGAGTATAGTTGATTAACAGTGTTGTGTTAGTTTCAGGTGTACAGCAAAGTGATTCAGTTATTCATATGCATGTATCTATTTTTTTTCAAATTCTTTTCCCAGTTAGCAAAACCTACTCTTTTTAAAAAATGTTGAATAGTACCTGAGGGGGTAAGTGAAAAGTAGAAATCCCATTGTCTGTAATTTTACCATTAAGTTTAGTGTAGTATTTTTCCTGAAGTTTTAAAAATATATTCAAGTATATATATAACATGTATAGCATTCTGTAAAGGTCTTTCAAATATTTTTAGGTTATAGTCATTTGTTTCTCATTTGCAGTTTTAAATAACGAGTTCATTTTTAAGGACTCTCACTTAGTATAAATCATAGTTTTTCATAAACTAACAATGTTTTGCTTCCTTAAAATGAAAACAGGTATGTAAGGCTTATTCCTGTTTGTTATGTTGTGGAAGTAATTACACTGAACATGATATTTGGAAAAGAATCATTTCTAACCCATTTTATGATTTTTTTAATCTGTAGGGAAAATAACTTAATTTTTTTAGTCTCTCCGTTATGCAGTTTTAACAGGATTAAGTCTGAGCAGAGTAATTATGTTAAGGTTTAGTACTCTGGGCTTCCCTGGTGGTCCAGTGGTTAAGACTCCGTGCTTCCACTGAAGGGGGCATGAGTTCAATCCCTGGTCAGGGAACTAAGATCCCGCATGCCACATAGCAAAGCCAAAAAAAAAAAAAAAAAGATTTAGTATTGATACTAAATCTTTTCTTTTTTTTTTTTTTGGTACGCGGGCCTCTCACTGTCGTGGCCTCTCCCTTTGCAGAGCACAGGCTCCGGACTTGCAGGCTCAGCGGCCATGGCTCACGGGCCCAGCCGCTCCGCGGCATGTGGGATCCTCCTGGACCAGGGCACAAACCCGTGTCCCCTGCATCGGCAGGCGGACTCTCAACCACTGTGCCACCAGGGAAGCCCTTGATACTAAATTTTAAAGGGCACCTCTGAACTTTAGTTTTAAAATTCTTCTCTACAAGGCATGTAACAATGGAACACCTGATTGCGCAGGTGCGCATTGAAAACCAAGCCCTGGGTGATGAAGAGTTGGCGGGGGTGGAGCTGGACCGCGTTTGCGGGTGCAAGGCCCTGAGGGGGCCCCGTGGGCCTGTGCTGTCAGCTCAGGGGGCCCTCGGAGACGGCCCTGTGGCAGATGGCAGTGTCTGGAGCTGTGCCCAGAGTGGGGAGGAGGGTGCTGCCTGGAGCCGTCCCCTTGGACTGCTGTGCTTTCTGTGGACGGGTTGCAGTGCTGATGGTGGATTTGGATGGGGCTAACGAGGTTGGTCTGTGCAAGCTACTCCTGAGGATTTCTGCCGGGGAAGCCGTGTTAGCCCGTGTCAGCCGGGCTCGCTTCTAGTCTCAGCCTGCTTGGTCAGCGACCCCATCAGTTCATAGAAAGCTTGATTTGTAACATGCTTGTCTTCATAAACACAGTGCTTTCAGAGCAAATTCTGGTTGCCTTATACATGGTTTAATAAAAAATAATTATTTACTAGGTGGTGATGCTTGTGGTTCATGATGATGAGAGGAAATGCTGCTCACCATTTTTAAAGTTTGTCTTTTTCTAGTTTTATTTTAGAACTGATAGCATTTCCTAAGAAAATATTTTGTGCTAGTTTATTTCAGGACCGTTAACAGTTTTATTTTCTTTCTTTGGTTTTGCCATTTGCTGCAAGCTCTGTTTTCAACCTTGTGTGACTTGTAATTTTTGATATTTTTCAGACATGTTTTCTAGATTGTTACTAGTTTAGTACAGATGTTCGAAATAGTAGAGATTCAAATTATATGTGGTGGTTGAACTAAAATCCATTTTTGACCAAAGCATTCAAGAACAAAAATTGAGCTTTATATTTCATTTCTACCATATGATGCAGATGTTCATACAGTGTGTACTAGGCAAGATGTTCATACAGTGTGTACTAGGCAAGGTAAAGGGTATTAAAGGAGAAACCAAGTGTAACTCATGAAGCATCTTAACTCGGATTTTAAAACCCTGCTAGGATCTTCATGTTTGTAAAGATACTTACTTAATTTCTTAGGTTTGAAACCAAAGTTTGCTCCCTATACAGAGGACCTCTTTTGGCTGTGCTTGCCGGCTTATGTGTGCTTAGCCACTAGTGAAAGCGAGATAGGAGGGAGACACCGGGGTGATTTATGACGATAGCGCTTCCTTTAACGCTGGAAGATGTCGCTCTTGGCCCACCGTCTCCTGAGGTGAGCACTTTTCCCTCTTGGGACTGGCCGCTGCAAATCGAAAGCCGTTAAAGAGCTCTGTTTCCAGGGACGTGGGGAGGCTCCCCTGAGCACCCTCTCCCTCCCCCCATGTTAAGCTGCTGGGCCTGGAAAAGGGGGGGTGCCTGGTGTGAGCCCGGGCTCCGGCTCTGCTGTGCAGTCCCTCCCTCCCATGTCCGGGACAGTCATGGGGCACGTGGCCTGTGAGGAGGTCATCCCAGTCGTAACACTTTCGGGAGAAGGGAGTGGCCAGGAAGAGTCTAGAGAAATGAGGACAGTGAAGCCTGCACAGGGCACGTCTCTGTAAACAAACGTGTTTACAAAGTGTTGACTTTGTATTCATTCCAAGATTTTCTGATGCCGTTGAAAACGTTTTCAATCCAATTTTTCACTTGCTCTTTCAATACTGCTCAGATTATAAATGCAAATCAGATCTCCCTTGAGTCACAGGCTGAGGCCGCCTTTAGGCCATGCAGCAAGTAGGAAGGCTCTAATGTTACACGTGGGCTTGAAGTAGCAGTGATGTAAGGGGAGACTGGGAACGGCATTGTGAACATGCCAGGCACTGTTAGCGGGAGAACTGGTATCACAGTTGCACTTTTGCTGCTGGGGTCCTGATGAGCTGAGAGAGACCGGAGCTGGTGTTCTAGTCTGCTGGCCCCAGGAGCCATCTGAGCTGCCGCTGGACTTCATCGTTTATTTAGGTTGGGGCTGAGTGAGTGTTGCATCTCAGGGATTGTCAACTCAGAAGGAAAAAAAAATCCTTTTTTTATTTTTATTTTTTGCGGTACGCGGGCCTCTCACTGTTGTGGCCTCTCCCGTTGTGGAGCACAGGCTCTGGACGCGCAGGCTCAGCGGCCATGGCTCACAGGCCCAGCCGCTCCGCGGCATGTGGGATCTTCCCGGACCGGGGCACGAACCCGCGTCCCCTGCATCGGCAGGCGGACTCCCAACCACTGCGCCACCAGGGAAGCCCAAAAAAATCCTTTTTTTAAAAAAAATTTAGAACAGGCTATATAAGTTTATTCCACAAACTAATTAAAGCTAACTTTTTGAGTGCTTGTCATGTGTCAGGCACTGCTTTACAGACATTATTTCATTTAATTCTCTCTTTTTCACTTTATTTTATTCTATAATTTTATCTAATGCTCACATTTTACGAGAGGAGCTAAAGATTAATTTTAAAGTGTTCTGAGTCCATATCATTATCTGTCCAGGGAGGAAGAATGAGGCAGCAGGGTTGATGGCGGACAAGCCGCGTGTGGAAGGAAGCAGCAAAACGCATTCTAATAAGATACATGATCACACTGTGTGATGCGGTCCACAGTGAACGCAGGAGACAGCGCTGGTCATCACTCCCTAACTCATTACTGAGTCACGCTTGGTGTGGCCTCTGCTGCTGCTTTTGGAGGGTCTGCTTGGAGAGGTGGTCTTCCGGGCTGTGGAGGAAGTACTGGCCAAAACAGCATTTACCTGGGCCATGGGTCTGATTAAGCAGGGGCAGGATTCTGTGTATAGTTGTATAGTTTTATACGTACATGTGTTTCACTGGAGAACAGAACATAAAATTCACATGGTTACAGGAGCGAAATCAGAATGAGTAGAAAAAAGTGAGGGCATCCAATTGCATGCTCCCTTTCCTTCCACTGTCGTAGCCACTGAGCTCTGACTGTGACGGGCCTTGGCCTCCCTGCCCTGTCTCCTGTCTGCCTTTCCTCCAGAGCCGCATGGCCTGCTCTTCCTAGAGTTGTGTGTGTCCACACTGGTGCTCTCTTGATGGTGTTATCTTTGGGCATTTTATTACGTTTGAAGCTCCTCTCATAAAACATTTAGCCAAAAGTCTACCACTGTGCCTGCCTCTCAGCTCGTGTCTCTGTTGTCACCCGCAGGACTTTTACGTGGTCACTCTGCTGTAATCCTATCTTGCTTGTGATAGGCTTGTGATGGCCAGTAGCTGCATTTGGTTCTTTGATAGAATTTTATTTCAGAGACAAGAAATTAAATTTCTTTTTAAATTGTGGTATAAGGCCTTCATTAAACCCAGCTAGGGTGGTGTCGCACAGCTTTATCTGTCTCATCGATTGGGAGAACCAGGTTGAACAGTGTGGTCCACTGTGCCTCTGACAGCTTTTGAAAACACCGTTTGTTATGCATTAGAAATTAACCTCTCTTTTAGGTAGATGAAAATGTGAGAACATATTGATGTAACTTTTAAAAGTAAAAAGGCTGTAATAGATAAACAACATGGACCTTTGTATAGCACAGGGAACTATCAATATATTCAATATCTTGTAATAACCTATAATGGAAAAGAATATATATATGTGTATATATATGTTTGTATGTATAAATAACTGAATCACTTTGCCGTACACCTGAAATCTTGTAGGTCAACTATACTTCAATTAAAAAAAAATTAGGAAGCATTAGGACTTCCCTCATGGTGCAGTGGTTAAGAATCCACCTGTCAATGCAGGGGACACGGGTTTGAGCCCTGGTTTGGGAAGATCTCCACATGCTGCAGAACAACTAAGCCTGTGAGCCACAACTACTGAGCCTGCGTGTCACAACTACTGAAGCCTGCATGCTAGAGCCCGTGCTTCGCAACAAGAGAAGCCACCGCAGTGAGAAGCATGCACACTGCAATGAAGAGTAGCCATCACTTACAGCAACTAGAGAAAGCTCGTGTGCAGCAACAGAGACCCAGTGCAGCCAAAAATAAGTTAAAAAAAAAAAAAGTATGAAGTAAAGATGTCCAAAAAAAAGAAAGCATTAAAAAAATACATTGGGGCTTCCCTGGTGGTGCAGTGGTTGAGAGTCCGCCTGCCGACGCAGGGGACACGGGTTCGTGCCCCGGTCCGGCAAGATCCCACATGCCGTGGAGCGGCTGGGTCCGTGAGCCATGGCCACTGGGCCTGCGTGTCCGGAGCCTGTGCTCCGCAACGGGACAGGCCACAACTGTGAGAGGCCCGCGTACCGCAAAAAAAAAAAAAAAAAAAAAAAAAACACATTGCATGGGACTTCCCTGGTGGCACAGCGGTTAAGAATCTGCCTGCCAATTCAGGGGACACGGGTTCAAGCCCTGGTCCAGGAAGATCCCACATGCCGCAGAGCAGCTAAGCCCGTGCGACACAACTACTGAGCCTGTGCTCTAGAGCCCGCGAGCCACAACTACTGAGCCCGTGTGCCTAGAGCCCGTGCTCCGCAACAAGAGAAGCCACCGCAGTGAGAAGCCCGTGCACTGCAACAAAGAGTAGCCCCCTCTCACCGCAACTAGAGAAAGCCTGCGCACAGCAAGGAAGACCCAACAGAGCTAATACATACATACATACATACTTGCAAGTGAAATAAAAAGGCTGTTAGTTCTTGCATATGTCCTCCTCACCAGGCTCTAACTGCTCCTTCTGTGCTGAGTCATGGGCTGGACCTCCTTGGGCTGGACCTCCTTGGATCCCTTCAGTGGCCTTGCTAGTAGCGCTGCTGCCACCCTGCTTCACAGATGGAGCTTACTGTGTGCGAGGAGCTGGTCTCAGGGCAGTCAGTCAGCTTGTGGGCAGAGCTGGGATCAGAGCCCAGATCTGTAGGGGTCAGTCCCTGTTCTTAGCTGGACGCTCTAGTGTCTCCATGTCATAGTCATGATGTTTAAATTAAATGCTACTTTCGGGCACCTGCCATTCACTTGTTTATAACACTGTAAACCAGTTTCTGTAAACCGGTCCAAATACTCAGTTCACTAAGGACGTCTTGAATTCTTTTTTTTTTCTTAAATAAATTTATTTATTTGTTTGTTTATTTTTGGCTGCGTTGGGTCTTCATTGCTGTGCACGGGCTTCCTCTAGTTGCAGCGAGTGGGAGCTACTCTTTGTTGTGGTGCGCAGACTTCTCATTGCGGTGGCTTCTCCTGTTGCAGAGCACCGGCTCTAGGTGCGCGAGCTTTAGTAGTTGTGGCTCGTGGGCTCTAGAGGGCAGGCTCAGTAGTTGTGGCGCACGGGCTTAGTTGCTCCACGCCATCTGGGATCTTCCTGGCCCAGGGATCGAACCCGTGTCCCCTGCGTTGGCAGGCGCATTCTTAACCACTGCACCACCAGGGAAGCCCCCGTCTTAAATTCTTGAATACGAGTTGTAGAGAAGTTGATAGAAGTTAGCAGCAGTTATAACTGCTTTAACCGGGGGTTGGTAATGTGGATGTAGCAAAACATGGAAGTGAAAGATCACTTTTGAGAGTTAGGAAGTAAAAATCAGTTACATCTTCTCTAGAGGATGAGAGCAGTTTTGGGGTATTAGTATTGTTATGGTTGCTTAGTAAGTCATTACTAACCACAGCGCAGTCAGAAGCCATTATTACACAGCTGCTGGGTGTGGCTCTGTTCTGCGGGGAGCTGGGAGGAGAGCTGAGCCAGGAGGCTGCCCCTCGTGTGCTGTTCCTCAGCCTATGTGCCCTTGAACCTGGGCGCCAGTGCTGGTGGAGGAGACAGAGGGGAGCTCGAGGCAAGTGAACAGGTACTGAACAAATACATGGACTCGTTCTCGAAGGTAAGTTTATTTGCAGCAAGAGATTTACGTGTCTATTAATAGAATGAATTGTACTTGTTGAGTGTGTGTTCTACCTGGGCTGGCAGGCCAGGTCCCTGAGAGGAACTGAGCAATGTTGAAATTAGTAGGCACAGTAAAGTTTTTGTATATAAACAATGGTCCTTATTTCTATGGGTGCTTAATTTTTAAAAGAATATTTGGGGCTTCCCTGGTGGCGCAGTGGTTGAGAATCTGCCTGCTAATGCAGGGGACACGGGTTCAAGCCCTGATCTGGGAGGATCCCACATGCCGCGGAGCAACTAGGCCCGTGAGCCACAGCTACTGAGCCTGCGCGTCCGGAGCCTGTGCTCCGCAACAAGAGAGGCCGCGATAGTGAGAGGCCTGCGCACCGCGATGAAGAGTGGCCCCCGCTTGCCATAACTAGAGAAAGCCCTCGCACAGAAACGAAGACCCAACACAGCAAAAAAAAAAAAAATTAATTAATAAACTCCTACCCCCAACATCTTCTCTAAAAAAAAATATATATATATATATATATATATATATATATATGGACTGTTTCAAAGAATATGGAGTGAATTTAAGTATTTTTGGCTTAGTTTATAGAAATCAGTCATTTGTACCTGAATATGGTTTGTCTAGCGCCATCTTCCTCGTCTTTCAACCACAGATCATGATTCACATTACTCCTACGCGGGTGGGGGGTTTTTGAAGTGTGTGTGTGTGTGTGTGTATTTTTAGCCAGAGGAAAGTTTGAGTCATTCCAAAGAAATGTAGGTGACAACATGAAAAACAATATGCTCAAAACTTTTTAATTTAAAAATAATCTGTGTTTTCCTTTGGGGAAAAATAAAAGTATTAACAGTGCCTTAAGCTTATCTCTTATTCACCCTGCAGTTTTCTGATGCTGAGCTGCTTGTAAAAATTTTGCTGTCTAGGAAAGTATGGGAGTGCTTCTTGATCACGGAACAAGAATCAGTTCTGCTTTACTTAATAACAATGAAAATTTATTCCAGAAGAATGAGAACATTTTGACACCTTCAGGAATTTAAAAGTACATTTTAGGAAGGATTCTGAGTTACTTTCTGTATTCTTTTCATCATTTTAAGTCAGTTGATCTAGGATTTCCCCTTGTTGCTTTTGTAGATTTATAATCCTAGGGAACTAAGTATGACAACTGTGTTCTGGACTTGCAGCCATGAGAAAACTTGTCTCCTTTGCTTTAAAAAAAACAAACCAAACCAACCCTGCTTTACTGGCCTTGTTTAATCAAAGTGTTGACGGTGACTCTAGTCAGTCTGCATTGGGCCACCACAGACAGGGCTCCTCTGTGTGTTCCGGCCTTTAACAGCCTGCATTGCTTTTCCCGCCTTCTGCAGTATGCTTTGAGACCGTGAACATGGACTTTTCTCGGCTCCACATGTACACTCCTCCCCAGTGTGTGCCCGAGAACACTGGCTACACGTATGCTCTCAGGTGAGCTGCTCGCATGCGTGTTACGTTGTCTTGCCTGGGCTGTTCTTGAATGCCTTTGGGTTAATGGGGGCTTTATGGTACTTGCACCCAACTGCTCTGTGTTGAAAGTGAAAATATCTATGAACTTTATGTTATGTTCTGGTTTTACAAAACTGCTAAACTGACTTGGAAATTATGAGGTTGTTTTGAAAACCGAAAGTTTCTGATGACTCAGTGATTAGTCATTGCAAATGAATGACTGTTTTCGCCTCCACCCAGGTGGCTGTGGCCTCAAGAACACATCTGTGTGGTTATGGTGGGGTTTTGTGATTTATATTAATGGCTGAGTATTTTAAAATTAACAGAACTAACCTGGAAAGTGACTTGGCTTTGAGAGGAGCCATCATAAATAGAATTTTGATGAAGCCCACGGTTTCAAGACCACAACTTCTGTCAAATGCACTGAGTTTTCTGTTTTTATTTGTATCTGATTTGATGCTGAACCTTGAAGTTTGAGTCTTAGAAGCTGTTGACTTGCTCTTTGCCTTTCTAGTTTACCAAGTATTGATAGAAAGGATGATTGAGACGAAACTTAAGTGTTATAAAATTATGGGCTACTGCCAAAGAGAAAACATTCCTGGATTGGTGAAGATTTGATTGGCAGATAGAAAAACCTTTGCATCCTGGCAAGATGTTTGAAGCACACAAGGAAAATGCTAGTGTCAGTTTTATCAATGGCTTATCTTCTAAAGGGTAAAAATGTAATTGAAACTTAAAGAAAATTGGAAGATATTTTAAGAAAACTGCTTCTTAACAGCATTAGTCAAATCTCATATTTAATGATTGAGTTTTTAGTCACAATTTTAGATCATGTCACACTTTCTGTAGTAACACACTTTGTTTTTGTTAAAAGTCCTGTACTATTTTAGAACAAAATGAGTGGGCCAACTCAAGTAAAATTCCTCCTTATTCTGTATTGTGGAGCATAAAAAATAATAGTTCCTGGTAATTTATTTTTAGCTTTTATAACCCATTTTATTTTGTTTTTATATTTATTTATTATAACCCATTTTAAATACAGTTTTTAAAAGTTGCCTATGTCTGGGTCTCTACAGAGAACCCAATCCTCGTCCAGTGAGGCGTGCAGCTGGATCGGAAGTGGATGAGAACTGAAGTGGGAAAGGCGGGCGGACTGAGCTGTGCTGGGAGGTGGGCCTGTGTTTGAGGGTGGTGTGGGGGGGGCGGGGAGGGCAGCGAAGGGTTTCAGCCGGGAGGGGTGGGTGGAACCATGGGTATGCAGATATGGAGAGTGGGGCGGTGCTGGTCAGAGACCTGGCAGGAGTTCGGGTGAGACTCCGTGGGGGCCCTGACCACTCGCTGCAGCGCTGGGCAGGGCGTGGGGAGGGAGGGGTTCGGGAGGGAATGCTGGGAGCCTTGTGCTTGACTGGAGGAAGGGGATGAAGGAGGAGGCAAGCGTGACAGTCACGGCTTGGCGTGGGCACAGGAGCAGGACCACCAGTCAGCGGGAGGGGGTGTGAGACCCAGGCTCAGGAGCCATGTGGGCGGCAGTTCTGGTCTGGCCATCAGTAGGCCATGATGGCAGCCCGAGGGTGTCCTGGGCGCCGAGGGCCCACAGAGGCCCAGGAAGCGGTGGTGGGCGGGTGCCGCAGCACGAGGAGCAGAACTCCTGCCGAGGGTCCCAGCCACCCGACACCCAGTTTGGAGGGGGCACGCCCAGCTGTGGACCAGCCTCACGTGGCAGTGCTGAGGCGGCTCTGTCCTTACCTGCCCTTCCCTCTCCTGCCAGTGTGTCTCTGTGTCCCCACCCTTCAGTGAAGCCTCTGTTTACCGTCCAGCTCCAGCGGCAACTCATGGTCCCTGGAGGCTGGGTTTCCCTGCAGCCTTTCCCCGCAGCCCTTGGCCACCTGGCCTGGCCCGAAATTGTCCTCCTCATATCCTTGTCCTTCCAGACCCTCCCCTTCCGCCTGCTAAACTCCCAACTCTGACCGTCTGTCTCATTGCCACCTGGGTGGCCCCTGGCTGACCAGCCCATGTCCAGCACGGCTGGCTTGCAGCCTCAGCACTTCCGGTAAACACGTGAAGGACCCTGCAGCGTCCTGGTCGTGCCATTTCTCTACGATGCTTTTCTGTTATGGAAAATGCCAAGCAGTGTGAAAGTTTGGAGAATAGTGATGATGAGCCCCTTCGCCTCTCACTTAGTTTCAGCAGTTACCAGTACTTGGTCTCCCCTCCCCAGTGGGTTGTTTTGAAGCAAATCTCTAAAAGATAATGATATTTTTAAAACAACTAGTCAGAATACCAGGTGTTGAGAACCCAAGGTAGAAGGAGGGGAGAGGAGAGAGTCTGGGGCAGGTGACTGTCACACATGTTGCTAGGCAGTCGGGACCTGCTGGGCCCTGGGTGCATCTGTCTATAGGAACCTGTTACAGATGATGGTTGGGATCCCAGCCTAGGGCAGGAGGGCAGAGGTGCTGGTGGAGCGCTCACAGAGTCGTGGGGTGGGCGCCCCTCAGGTGCAGACAGAGGCGCTTGTCAACATTCAGGTCTGAACTCAGCACAGAACTGTTGGTCCCCGCCTCCCTCCCTCCCTCCCTCCCTCCCTCCCTCCCTATATCCCTCTCTCTCCCCCCGCTGTGAACACCGCTGCAGCTTCTGTTTAGCTGAGCACTGTCCAGCTCAAAGTGAAAGTACCCATGTTCCTACCTCCTCTCAGCTCCAGAGGTAACTATTGTTACCGGTTTGGAGGTGTTTTCTGAGCTCTTACACATCTGTGTTGGTAATATGTGCTTTTATTTATTATTGAATATTTAATTAATTTATTTGTTTTTGGCATTGCTGCACAGCTTGCTGGATCTTAGTTCCCTGACCATGGGTTGAACCCTGTGCTTTTATGTTATATATATTTTTAAAAACATGAATAGGATGATAATAGAGTATTTCTTTTTTCATTTAACAGTATATCTTGGAGGTCTTTCTGTGACAGTATATATAGATCTTTTATGTTTTCTAACGGCCTCACTGCATTACATAAGGTACATGTGTCCTAGTTTATTTCATCATCCCCTATTAATGGGCATTTCCCAGTCGTTTGCTCTTTTCTTTTTTTTGGCCATGCTGCGCGGCTTGCGGGATCTCAGTTCCCCAACGAGGGATTGAACCCGGGGTCATGGCAGTGAAAGTACGGAATCCTAACCACTAGGCCACCGGGGAACTCCCTCATTTGCTCTTACAAACAGCCGCTATACTGGCTTCTTCCCAGGGCCTTCTCTAATCAAAGTAACAGGTATTTGGAACACCCTTCTGCCGGCAGGGGCATTGTGTTAGAGGTACTGTGTTGGAAAGCCAGGACCATGTCCAGACTGGCAGCGTTGTCACATCCCCTGAGTTGCAGCCTCTGGGGCGTGTGGGGGTGGGAGACAGAGGTCTGGGTGCCGTTGTCAGCTTCTTGCCTTCTGCACGTTTGCGTATTTGTCTAGGTTGCTCCTCGAGACACACACCTGGTCTGGGGCCTGACAGAGGCCGGTGGACTTGA
Organism: Delphinapterus leucas; assembly: GCF_059928025.1. Lineage (NCBI taxonomy): Eukaryota > Metazoa > Chordata > Mammalia > Artiodactyla > Monodontidae > Delphinapterus > Delphinapterus leucas. Next base: position 426,274 of record NC_143143.1, read on the forward strand.
ATTGCACTGTCCTCTCTTGATGTTCAAGTTCATAAATGGCCGTCCTCTAAACCCAGGACTTAGGTTAAGAGTAAGATGGTGGAGGGGTACTGGTCCATTCTTACGTGGTAGATTCTGACTTGAAATAACAATTTTCTTAAACGAGAATTGTAATTATGTAAAATACTAAAAATAATCTTGGAAGAAAAGTAAGCATATTTTATACTAAAATTAGGTAGAGTTTAGCGTCCTTGCTGCTCAGTGTGGGTTAGGGCAGCCTCTGTCTTGCCCCACTCCAGCCTCTCAAGTTGAGGAGGACTTTTTCCTGAAGTTATGTGTGGCGCCTCAAATGGATATGACAACTTGAAGCAATTTGTAATAACTTTCTGAGGGTTTGATTTAACAGTTTCTAGTGTCATATCTGATAAGTTTATGATGAATTTGGTTCTGAAAATATTTTTATAATATAAAATAAAACGCGGAAATGTTCTTAAGCCCATTTACTTTAACTCAGATACCCCTGGTTACCGTGGATTTCCAGACCCTTAGCCCAGTGGTCTGCTGTCCTGAGCGGGGTCTGTTCTTCCACTGCCTACTGGACGTGCCCCCAGCGTCTCCATCTCCTCCTGCGGATAAACTACCTGAGGGGTTTGGAGCTCCCTTCTCTGCCACAGCAGGGCCTGCCCAGGGCCTCCAGGGTGCAGACCGTCCTCTAGCGCGCATGCGCACGAAGGCCCTTTGGTTGAAGCCAGGACCGAGGTTCTCTTGCAGCCCCACCTTCTGTGCCTTGGGCTGCAGTTCTTCTCTTGGTCTGCTTTGCTCCCTGTGGCAGCCGTGGCCTCTCCCTCCCTCTCTCACCTTCCTCCTTCCTGTCCGGTTGTGAGCTCACCTCCTGGAGGTGTGGAGTCCTCACTGTGTGGTTGCCCCGGCTGCTGGACTGTCTGTAGGATCCCCGCCCCCAAGGAGGCACAGAACAGGTTCTCACCTCACGTTTCTGGATTTGGAAAACTTGCTGACAGCACAGAAGGATCTGTGTTTTGGTTTAAGATAATAATGTGGAAGGGTAGTGGAGTGGCTTTTCTGTGTACTAGTTTGTCTCTGGGTTTATGATGAATTAAATGCAAAGTGCGCTGGTGGCTCAGTCACTGGCTTTTCCTTTTCTCCTTACATTGATTCATTCAGTGACCTACTGGGATCTCGGATTAAATGTCACGTAGTGGTCACTGTCTCGTTAACTGCTTTATCAGGCAGTGTCTACTAGTAAACAGTTATGATTTTCTAACAATGTTGATCTCATTCCTAGGTGGAGAGTCTCGTGAATTTAGCACGTCCTCACGCGCTCCCCAGGGCCGGGTGTAGCCTTGAACACCAGGCAGCTGGGGGATTCATTTCACATGTGCTGTGATCAGAGCAAATGTAGGGGCATCAGTTGTTGAGCAACTTGGGTGCCAGCTTGCTTTTGCTCTGTTGGAAAGGCTTCACATAGTGATGGCTGTTTTTCTCGTTTAAAAAAAATTTACTTATTTATTTAATTTGGCTGCACCAGGTCTTAGTTGTGGCATGCGGGATCTTTGTTGCAGCATGCAGACTCTTAGTTGTGGATGTGCTGTTTTTAAAAATTCACACTAGGTTGCACGTTCTGTTATTTGTTTGTTTTAAAAGTGGTGTGGTAAGCGATGTTCATCTATGATGAGGTTTTTTCCTTCTAGTTCAAGTTATTCTTCTGATGCTCTGGATTTCGAGACTGAGCACAAATTGGATCCTGTATTTGATTCTCCAAGAATGTCCCGCCGCAGTTTGCGCCTGGTCACCACAGCCCGTGCTGCTGAGGATGGCCCCGCTGGGGACAGAGCGGCCAGGTGAGCGAAAACAGTTAAAACCAAACACATGAGGTTTCGGTCTGTAAAACTTCACTCTCTCGAATTTACAGATATGTGTGTACACACACAACTGCACACATGGTCGTAGCTTTACTGTGAATGAGGCTGAAACCAGGGCTGGGGTGTGCGGGTTGTTTGGCGCTGGTGTAAAGAGGGACGCGGGCACCCATCCCATTCGGGGCAAGTGTTCCCAGCTCATCTGCGTAGCGGGCCCCACCAGCAGTTAAGGGAGGAGCCCTGCCCATCATCATGTGGCCCTGCAGGTGTCTGTGTTGTTAGTGCTTTAAGTCTGTATATAAAATCTGTGTGAACTAACAGATACAGGCATGAAGTTTAGATGTTTACCTGTATTTATGATTGTCCTATTCACTAGATTTCTGAACTCTCCACGTGCCCATCACTTATTTGTGCCCAAGAAGGGGCAAAAGTGTGCAGGATCTTTGTGCCATTTAGAGATAAAGAATAAAAGTAACAGCTTTCCTTTAACATCACTCATGTAAGAGTGACGAGTTTCCTGCCTGAGTGGTCCACTCTTGGGAGTGGGATGGTGGCTGTTGAGAGGTGATGGGATACTGGCCTGACAGCAAGACTGGGCACTGGTGTCTGTGGCGTCACCTCCCCATCTGTGGTTCACACTCACACACTGCACGCCCAGCAGCCACCTGGGGTTCATTTGCAGTGAGGTTCTTGGATATCCTGGTTTGGGGTGTCCATGCAGGTACTGCTATGGGAACCACGGCTGTAACAGGCTGGTTCTCTGTCCCTGAGCAACGCTGGAACCAGGTTTCCCGGTGCACCTGCTCATGGGGGCCTTCCTGTCTCTGCTCCCTGCCTTTTGCTCACTTCTCGCTCCCTCAGTGGGGAGGGTCTTCAAGGGCTTTGTCTCCATCCTTGTGGTAGATCCAGTACAGGAAGGATTTTGGCGACAGCCTCTCCTCGCTGTACTTGATGCAGTTCCGCCTTTACTAGTGACTGAGAAACAGTGCGGAATGTGCCTGTGGATGCAGTTACTTGTTTTAAATGGTGGGGGGGACACTAAATCTATAAATCATATAATTTCAAAATATAGGTCATTTTTATTCTTAGGTTATTTTTAGTTTGAACCACTTTTGGGTCACGAGGCCCCAAATAATCTGAGAACTACTTTGTGTGTACAATTTTAGGAGGAGTTCTTGAGCCCAGCTTAACAATTCCTGTTTTAGATGAACAGATGTCTCGTTACAGCAGAAAGGGCATAAGAACACGTTGCCTTAACGGTAGTATATTCATTCTCAGGCAAAGATTTTGTGTTGGTAAAATGTAATCATTTGTATATACTAGAAAAAGTCTGTAGACTTGTTCCCTTCTCCTTCCTTTTTAGACTAGCAAAGCAGCGCAGCAGTGCACACAAGCCGGCATTTAGTATCAACCACACCTCGAGGAAGGTCCTGTCCTTGGCTGTCAGCCAGAGCGGCTCCAGTGCCATGCGGGCTGCGGCTTGTCTGCGGCCTCCTGTGCTGGACGAGTCTCTGATCCGCGAGCAGACCAAAGTGGACCACTTCTGGGGTGAGTCATCTCCAGTGATTTATCTGGTTCTTCTGGGAAGAAGGGGTGTCATGGCCAGGTTGTTCCTTTTCCCCTTACTGGGGGGAAGGAGCCCCAGGAAGTTTGGAGGCCTTCCTCTGGACTGAGATCGGAAACACAGGGAAACTGCTTCCAGCTGCCGATCGTGTGTCGCGATGTGGAAGATGGAGTGGAGTGGTCAGGGCAGTCTGATTAACTCTGTGTGTCTAAATGCATGACTTTTGTGGCATGTTTAAGCAAAGTCATTGGTAAACTCACCAGCATGATTTCAAGTTCCAGACAGCAATTTTTGTCTCACTGCAAAGCATCTAGTATAGATGAATTGACCCTAGGAAACGATGTGGCTTGTGACCTGTATTGACTAAGGCAGCAGCGTGACCCCAGTCCTCCTGTGGAGGACTCGATGGCCACAGGGGCCATGGCTTTGAGGGGCCGCAAAGCTGCTTGTGTCCCCTTGATGTTCCGGTTGGCCCTTCTGAGAAGAATCAAAGATTAGATTAGTTCCAGAAACCTTATGTGCTGAGTTGGGAAGCTCTGGAGTTTGTATTCTGTTCTGCTCACTAGCAAAGTAGCTCCCGGGCAGCAGAGGAGGCGAGTGTGCCGGTGCTGAGGTTCCTGCCTGCTCTTCTGTGCGCAGCATGTGTGTAGACAGTGTGAGAGTGCGTGAGAACAGAGCGTGTGGGAAGGTATTTTCTCCAGAGCTGTGCTTTCACCTGGAATTGAAGGCAAGCATCTGCGTATACCTGGAGACATTTCTGTTAGTTCTAGGCGTTGTAGGAAGTCAGTCTTGACCAGTGCCATGATGCTGATTTATTAACCATTGTAACCTTTACTTTTGAGTTTGTGTATTTTGTTCTGTTTTAATAATTTGAGCTCAACAGCAAAAATATGTGTGTTTTTTAGGTCTTGACGATGACGGAGAGCTTAAAGGTAATTTCGTCCTTTTCTTCCCCACATTTTTCAAGATGGAGGTTTTAGTTAGGTGTTTGCAGATTGTAATAAGCAGGTTCCATCTCCTTTTTGCAAACTTCAGGTGGGAATAAAGCTGCCATTCAGGGAAACGGCGATGTGGCCGCAGGGGCCGTAGAAGCAGCAGGGAGCAACGGCTACACCTGCAGCGACTGCAGCCTCCTTTCTGAGCGCAAAGGCGCGCTCACCGCGTACTCCGCTGCCCGTGGCCCGGCCTCAAGGATTTACTCGAGGGATAGGAGTCAGAAACGTAAGTCTTGCTCTTTTAAAAGTTAGAAAAAGAGTTCACGTCCAAACATTAGATATTTCCTTTTCTTTTCATCAACCTTGTCTTATAGGCCTCAGTGTCTGCACTGTTTCTACTGTAGACTCGAACTCAAAGTTATCCTTTAAAAGTTTAAGAGACGCACCAAAAATTAGCTTTGTTCCTCCTCTCTCAACTTACATTTGATGTGGTTGGTCTTTTTGTACCTGGGAGTGTTTGGAATTCCATAAATTTGAACTTGGAGTAAGCAGGAGAAACCTCGTCCTGAACTGGACCTGTGGGCTGTGCAGTCACCTGCAGACGCTCCTTCTTTTCCTAGGAGCGCAGACTCCAGGTGCCCAGGGAGTCAGGGTGGGAGGCGGTGATGCTTGAGGCAGGGACGTGTTGTCTCTGGTCTCTGTTGTGGGTGAGAGTCCGTGACCGCAGGGGCAGCTTACCGGGAGTGTGCAGCTTCTGGGGGGCACATGGCACACCAGCCTTGTTTGGGAGGGCGGCAGGCATGGTGGAAGGTCTCGCGGGGCAACCTTGGCCCTGCTGACCGGCAGAGGAGGCCCTTGGGACCCCGGTGCGCCTGCTTGACCACAGAGGGCCCGGGCCTGCCCATGTTCCCAGCTCTGATCAACACCTGGGCCAGACTGAGTCGGCCTCGCTGCTGGGCCCCTGGGGAGAGCACAGCTACAGAGGCCCTTCCGGGGGCCACCGTGTGACCGATGTGCCCCTCCAGGCTCGGGGCTCCGCAGCTGCTGTGATCACTGTTCGCCTTAAGGGAACACATAGGGAGGCTGGGAGCCCTCTACTTGAAACGTGTCGCCTTGTTTCCAAGCCCTTGGTACCTTGTCTGTTTAATCTGAGCACTGGAGTGCTTGGCAGAGCCAGAGGACATGCTCGGGCAGGTGGACAGGGTCTGGACAGAACAGTGCAGGAGGGCGGGGCGCTGTCTGTCTACTCCCTGTGTTCCTGGCTGTGCCCTGCGCACGAGGGTGCCCAGTTCATACTTCTCAAATGGTGATTTTGACATGATGAAGGATGGTACCTGGACTGACAGTTATTTCTATTTCGGCGTCTCATCCTTGTTTCTAGACCTTTGGGTTTTGGCTGCTGTAGTGTTACCGACCTCCTTAGCGTTAATAGAGCAGTGTGGGAATACAGTGAGGGGAAGGGGGTGGCAGAATCAATGTGAGGGTTTCCTCTGTAACAGTTTCTGGATCGTGTGGGTGCTGTAGAGACCAGCATCACTGAGCGCTCACTCTGCCTCCTGCGCTCTGTACCCATGACCTCACTGACCCTCATAGCAGCCCCGCTGGACAGTTGTCACCCTCATTGTACAGACCGGTAAACTGAGGTTCAGCCAGCTTCACACACTTGCTGGTAAGTGATGGAGCTTGGACCTGGCCCCAGGCATCTCGCCTGCAGGGCGCCCTCCCCGAGACGCTGTGTCCTCTGAGTGCTCTCCCAGGGCCGGGACTCCGCACCTGGCATGCCGTGTATCGGGTTTTGAGGCTGCATTTTGAAGTGTGCCGTTGTTGAGTTGAGCATAACACCTTTCTCAGGGTAAAAGCACGTTCCACAAACGGTACCTGGTGGAGTCGTGTTGCTCACAGGTCGCCGCCTGTCTGTGGCAGTGTTTGCTGCTCTCCCCCAGCTACGTCTGCGTCACCAGCAATGCAGCCACTTGTTCTGACAGCATGGAGGATGGTGGGCCTGAGCCCAGCTGTGTGGTTGCTGTGTCTTCAGAGGGAAGGTCAGCCGTGGTAGCTTTGGTGGCAGCTTCTGGAAACTCATCCCACTTCCTGCTTAAATCGGTCTTGAGTATTTTGGCGGAGTAAACAAGTTACTATACTGTTATTTGCTTTGAGCTTCTATTCTTATCATGCCCCTTGCTCTTTTAGATTATAGCAGTGGTTTGTAGAGCCAATGCTAATTTGTTACCTTTGAAAAAATTAGTTTCTAATTATTTGAGTAAAACATTTATCAAAGGACTTTTGAAAACCACAGAGGTGTGCAAGGAAGAAAATTAAAATCACCCATAACCTACACCCAGAGGCTTTTCACTCTTATTGCGTGGTTGAGGTCACACCGCATGAATTTGTTACATGGGCACATTTACTCAAAATATGGGTAACTCTTCACAATCATAAGTTAACCCCCACCCTACATTTCCTTTCTTTTTATTCTTTTTCTTATATTCTCATTGTGAAATCTTTAAACCTTTAAATTTATCTATTTATTTAATAGATGAATTAAGTCGCCCCTTGTCCCTCCCCAGTCCCTGTCTGGTTTCCCTTCTGAAGGGAGCTGCAGCTAATCCTGTTTATTGTGGGTTCTCCTGCCTTTTTAATGAGGTGAAAATCATATAACATGAAATTAACCGACTATTTTAAAGTGTACAATCCACTGGTATTTCACAGTGTTGTGTAAGCACCACCTGAATTTTGCTTTCATGTTCCTACAGAAACATGGAGTGTGTTTTTGTCTTTACTGCAAATACATGGTTTTGCAATTTTTTTCATTTTAAATGGTAATTGCGATGAACTTCATTCTTTTTGATGCCTGTCTAATATTGCATTTATGGTTGTATCGAAATTTGTTTAGTCAGTGTCTAGGTGGACATTCAGGCTTTCTTGTTTGTACACTTTTAAAAGCAGTGTTTTCTTTGGGTGTATTTGTGTATGTGCACAAATCTTCGGGGTAGGCAGGCCAGAAGTAGCATAGGTGCATTAAACATCATTCATCCCGCCTGAGCCACGTAGTTTCTGATTCTGAAACCTTTTGAGGTTCAGGTTGAGTGTGTTGTTGACAAAACGTGATTTCCTGGGCCACGTCAGAAAGGCTTTAAAAGCCTTCCATGTGTTTTCCCTGGGACATCGAACAGCGCTCACCAAAGCAAGGTGCTGATAGGATGCGTGCAGATGGACAGATTCAGTACTCCTGTGAGGGTTGGCACCTGTGTGAGAAACCCGGGAGACCCGGCTCTCACCTGTGTGAGAAACCCGGGAGACCCGGCTCTGCCAAAAGGCGCTCCTACGTGGGCCAGCGCGCCTCGGGCCTCCCTGGCCCCTGGGCTAACTGCACAGAAGGACCCAGGGAATTGGAATCTGAAAACACACACTTCTGTGTTTTTTCTCTTGCCTAAGACAATGCTTGCGTCCCCCAGTAGAAGGTGTAAACTAACTTAGAAAAGATAGGTCTGAATGAATGAATGAGTGAATGAAAAGTCATTCCTTTGAAACTTTGTCAGTTGTCTTGGTTGCTTTGAGCAGAATTTTGCTAATTGAATCAGCCTTAGTCTTTAGAGAAGTAAGGACTGAAACGTCTGCTGCTTCTGGGAGAGGGACCAGCCAACTTGGCTGACTTCGGGGTCGGACAGCTGTGACTGCCGAGCGGCTAAGGCTGAAGTGGGCGGCGTGACACGCTGCGGCTTGGCCTCTGAGCTGAGCAGCTGAAATACTACTGACCGGCTTTATGGAGGAGCAGCTCTGATGGAGCCCGTCCTCCTGAAGAAACCGCGATTAGCGACTAAATATATTTTAAAAAGTGTTCCGCCCAGCAGCTTCTAAATAAATACTTATCACTGCTGAGAAAAGAAGATTGTTTACAATTTCAGTTTAAATAGATTCTTCCAGTTGACTTCCCAGAAGACTGACCAGGATTGCCCTCTCCCTATGGCCACGTGAGGGTCCCCATTCCATGTACTCTTGCTAAATAAGTGTTTATATTTTTGTTCTTTTAAAATGTTGCCGATTTGATGAATGAAAAATGGATTTTGGTGTCGCTGATTGTCAGTGAGACAGATCCTGCATTATCTCTTCATGAATTTTTCTGTTTTTGTCCGACCTCTGTATAAAGTTCACGCTGCGGTGTAAAACAAAGAAGAGTGTGAGTGGGGTAACACAGAGTTGGCCCTGACACCCGGGGGCTCCTGGCCCCAGGTTTACATTTGTTTTGGTTCAGGGCTCCAATTCACAGATAGCCTACTCCTTTATTCAGGCTATCTGTGGGGGGAAAGCTCTGATTTTATTTCTTCTGAAATCACTCCAACTCAGACCTCTTCAGTCCCCACTGGCCTCACGCATGTACCCTAAACTCAGGGAGCTGAGCCGGGGGTGAGTGGACGGGCTGGGTATTTGTGCATTTGGGCACGTTGGCGAGCAGACCCGTCTGCAGGCCGTCCCATGGAGTCACTGTGCAGGAACAAGCCTCATACTTCAGCTGCAACTCAGTGAAGAAACTTTTTTTTTAAACATCTTTATTGGAGTATAATTGCTTTACAACGTTGTGTTAGTTCCTGCCGTATAACAAAGTGAATCAATTATATGTATACATATATCCCTATATCCCCTCCCTCTTGTGTCTCCCTCCCTCCCACCCTCCCTATCCCACCCCTCTAGGTGGTCACAGAGCACCGAGCTGATCTCCCTGTGCTGTGCGGCTGCTTCCCACTAGCTATCTATTTTACGTTTGGTAGTGTATATATGTCCATGCCACTCTCTCACTTCGTCCCAGCTTACCCTTCCCCCTCCCCGTGTCCTCAAGTCCATTCTCTACGTCTGCATCTTTATTCCTGTCCTGTCCTGCCCCTAGGTTCACGAGAACCTTTTTTTTTTAGATTCCATATATGTGTTAGGATATGGTATTCGTTTTTCTCTTTCTGACTTACTTTACTCTGTATGACAGGCTCTAGGTTCATCCACCTCACTACAAATAACTCAGTTTCTAGAAACTCTTTTTTAAGAATAAAAACTTCTAGCCACTGTGATTTGCAGACTGTCACCCTGCACATTGTAGGTTATAGAGGTCGCACTGTCCTGGTGCTCCAGGTGCTGAGGAAAAGGAGCCTCAGGTGGCCGTGTCGGGTGTCTCTGTACCCTGCGGCACGTGCTGTAGCGGATGTCCTTGAAGGGGCTGCATCTCGCTGACAGGCCTTCTCGAGGCTGGGAACACAGTGGGATGGCTGGGCCGGAGGTCAGGGAAGAGAAGTCGTTTGCCAGTTTCTAAAGATGGTAGCGTGTGCGTAAACAGCATTGGGGTGAAGTGACCTCAGATTGGATGTTTTATGGAAGATGGCCTGTGGGAGAGATGTGGTGCTGCTGGCGTTCCAGGATGGGGCTGGTTTGCAGCTCGGCCCGAGCGTGTGTCTCTGGTGTCCATTTAAAAAAGTGGGTTCCAGGGAATTCCCTGGCCATCCAGTGGTTAAGACTCCGCGCTTTCACCGCCCGAGCTTATTAGGTTGGGGAACTAAGACCCTGCAAGCCGCAAGGCACAGCCGAAAAAAAAGTGGGTTCCACTTTGCCCAAAGTGAGTAATCAGGCTCTGACATAGGGAGCGCGTGCCGCGAGAGGAGTAACTGTGTTCACGGTTTCTCACTAGGCCGCACCGCTCGCTGCAGGGATAGCATCTTGTCGCTGGTCACGCGCACCTTGGCGTCCTTTCCTTCGTTCTTAGTTCAGCTCTTCCAAGTGGCTTTAATGAAGCTCAATTATGAATCAGAAAATTACAAATTGAAAAGTTATGAATCAAAAGATCACGAATCAAAAAGCTGTGAGTCAAAAAGCCATGAATCAAAAGGTATTTAAATACTTTCTTCCTCCTTTTTCCACCAAACAGAGCTTTCAAGGTGGAGAAAACACTCTTTTCCCCGCGTGGCGCTTCGCTCACGCCCTCTCCTCGCGCCGTTTGCGGCCTCGCTCTCTCGCAGCCTTGCTGTGCATCTCTCTCCCTGTTCTCTGTGCAGTTCTGGATGTTTCCTGGAAGTTGATCAGGGTTTAAACATTAAATAAAAAGTTAACACACTCATCTTTTTATTCTTACGACCATCTTTAAAGCAAAAAATTTATCTGACTGGCATTTAGAATGATGTTTCAAAAATGTTTGAAGCGGGCCCATCCCGTGTGGTGGTCGGGGCATGCCCAGGGTTGGCGGGACTTGACGGCGTTTCCTGAGCGAGGCAGTTACCTCGCCCCCGGCCTGCACCCCCACCACCACCCCGACCCGGCCACTCTGCAGAGCCCCTGTCCCGGGCTCAGGCCCCTCTCGCCTGTGTTGCAGCTCATTCCAGTCACTGTGGGAGGATGAATGTGAGAGAGCCCCTCGGCGAGGACGGCCACCTCCGTGCAAACGGGGCGTCGCTGTGTAAGTATGGCTCGGCCGCACCTCTGCCATCCTTTTAGGCCGTCCTGGGGCCCCACTGGTTAGGACGGGGCCGGGGCTCTCGCTGCCCCCTTCACACCAGGAGCCTACAGCCACCAGGGGGCACTGGCTGGGATTTTGGTTTTTCATAATTGAGTTTCCTAGTTTTTTCAAACTGCCGTTGCTGCGCACCGTTGAGATTGACAGGGTTTGCGTGTTCATCTGTCCAATTAACTGCTTGTCCCACCCCACAGGCGATGACTGTAAGGGGAGGAAGCACCTGGAAACACACACCGCCACCCGCTCGCAGCCCTCGTGGCCAGGAGGGCTGGCAGGGACCGTGGGGCTCGCCTTGTCCCATGCAGGTTGTCTCTCGCGCTTTTGTGTTTTGTTTCTGTTGTGTTTTCGCAAATGCTCCTTGTTCATCGTTTCTTTGTGTTTGGAATTCAGGTGTTCAGTAAAAACAGGAATATAATAACTGTCTTAAAATATGGAGAATATGGCTCTTGAAAAGCTTCTTTTTAAGTGTATTTAGTATAAATTAAGCGTATGGAAAGTTACGTATTTCAGGTGAAATGAACGGTTTAGAAGAAGCTGGGTCCTGCATGGGGTACAGTCGGCCCGCGCCCGGGAAACGGGCCGCGTCCTGAGCCTGTGCAGCCGGGGTGCTATGGAGAAATCCAGTTTGTACCTGTCAGTGTCTTGCCGAAGGGTGCCTTTATAGCAGCTTTTTTTAAAAGCTGAACTTCAAAATTTGTTGTCTCTTAACTGTTAATTAATAAACATAAAGCAATAGATTTTTTAAAAAACCGTTTCTTTGCACGTCAGCCGTGTTGGAATTGCTTAATGCTTTTAGGAGTCAACACGCAAATGCTGGTGTGGGTGTATTACTTCCAGCGGTCACTCTTTAAAAATGAAAGGAATTGATTTCACGAGCAGTTTTCTGCTTTATATAATGTGTGACGTTCGGTATAAAGTTAATTGTGTTTTGTTTTGTCGTCCAGTGGGACTACCGGTTATAATTCCAAAATAGTTTTTCACTGGGCTGTAGGAAGATTTTCATCTTGCTGTTTGCGTAGCTCTTGTCTCACCCAGAGCATGTTAACTGCTGGTGTCCATGGAATCTTACTTGCTTTAAACGATTGTGCTGTCTTTCCAATACCCATTCTGCCAGCAGCAGCTGTGCACATGTGCAGGGTAGCTGCCAGCCAGGCCCCGCGGGTTTATAGGAAGCATTTTACATCCTACGTGTCGATAGGCAGAAGCGAGTGAAAACTGTTCAGACACAGAGCAGGGTTTTCATAAGTTAGTTTCAGCATCTTGCTTGGACTTCAAGTAGTCGATTGTTTTTCTTGAGGAGAGACTCTTGACTGTCTGATGCGAGAGGATTTTGGTACAGTGCCACAAGGTGGGTGTCTCTTGCCGCGTCGGGACTGTGGGGCTGGTGTTTGAAGGTGCCCCTCCCGCTCACATCTTCTCCGGCACAGGTCACTTCTTGGTGCAGGCGCTGCGCGAGGTCGGAGCCACGGGAGGGTTTGTGTCCAGGACGGTGTCAGCGGTGCTGTGGTTGGCGGTGGCCTGTCCAGGTGGTTATTTTGGCTTTCCATGTTAGCGTTCACTCCTAGGCTGTTGGCAGTTAAGCACCTGCAGTAAACTGTTCACCTAACCAAGTCAACATTGCATTTTCGGTTTACGTGCTTTGATCCTTGATGTAACGTGTTCCATCCTTTATTACTTAGAAATGCTAACATCCTGTGCTTTTGGCTGCATGGCATTCATTGTTTCTCCAGTGTATTGGGTGTTGTTGTAAGTACTGTACTTGAGAACGCATGGGTTTGGTGTTTACTCTTTTGTATCTTGTCTTGTGTATGACTTATTGCTTTGTGGCTTATTTACGTTCCTGTGTTTGAGTTATGGATATTCCTGCTGTGATGACTAAGCATTGTCCTAATATACTTCATCCCTAACTTCCTTCATCTTAATATACTTTCAAAGCATCTGTTAGTATATTTCCTTATGCTGCTAGCTTGGCCTTCACAAAACCAGTCCATTAGGAGTTTGGTTTTCCTCCGAACGTTTCCTTAGAATGTTTGGTGTTTTCTCTTTTAGGGAAGGCAGCATCTGAAGTATTCTGGTGGCTTGGGGTTGGATGGTACCAGTTTGTTACTTTGGTTTCTTGGCTGAATGTGTTTCTTCTTACAAGGTAAGGAAACTGATACCATGTCAGCTTGGTGTTTTAAAGAACTGATTTTGTGCTAATTTCATGGAATCATTTGATTTAATCATTTTATATTTTGCAAAGTGCTTTCATATTCTTAATTTTTCAAACCACTCCTGTTAGAAAGGAAAAGCAGGTGTCATCCTTGAAGAAAACTGGATGCACAGCGTTTAAGTGACGTGTCCAGGATTACACAGCTGGGAGGGTGAGCTCGGGACTGTAGGCCTGGACCCTCTGGTGCACTTGCCCCAGCACCAGGTTGCCTCAGTGGGTCGATGACCAAGGTCCTTAAGTGCCCTCCTGTGCACCCAGCCCGGCGTGTTGGCAGTTAACTGACCTGCTGGGTTGTTCACATGGGCCTGGGAGACAGCACCGTGTGGCCAGGTTTTCCTTCAGGCAGCCACTTACCTTGTAGATAAAACTAACTGCGTTTCTCAGCCTGTGACTTCCACTTTAAATTAGGGAGGGGGTATTTTGTATAAAATTATCTAGAGAGGTCATATAGAATGGTGAGCCCTGCCTTTTACTTTTTCCAAGTTAAATGTTTTGATTTTTTTTTTTTTTTTTTTGCGGTACGCGGACCTCTCACCGCCGTGGCCTCTCCCGTTGCGGAGCACAGGCTCCCGACTCGCAGGCTCAGCGGCCGTGGCTCATGGGCCCAGCTGCTCCGCGGCATGTGGGATCCTCCCAGACTGGGGCACGAACCCGTGTCCCCTGCATCGGCAGGCGGACTCCCAACCACTGTGCCACCAGGGAAGCCCTAATGTTTTTCTTTTCATTCCTTAGGTGCCTTCGAAATATTTGCAAGTTTTTAATCTTGCTCATTCCAGTATTACTTTTACTAGGTAAGTAAAATTTTACTTTGTTACCTAAGATGACTAATATGTACACATGCATATATATGTAAATCAGTGAAAGAATTGAACATTTAAGTACACCTTTTGAAAAGCACTGTATGTACATGTGTATACAGTTGCTTTTTCTCTCCTTCAAGGTGCAAGTATTTCATTATGGGGCCAGGGTGATGTCCTTTCACTCCTGCCTGTGTTAAACTGGATGCACAGCCACAGAGCACAGAGGGTGGATGACCCCAGGACCATGCTCACACCCGACACTTCGCACCCGAACCAGCCTCTGCAGGTAATCAGTTAGGATGTGCTCTTCCCTGGCGTTGCCAATCTGTGTTCTCCAGCGTAAGTTTCCATATTACTTGTAAACTACAAGGTAGTTCAGTTGGGCACTCTGTTTTAGAAAATATTTTAAAACGTCAAATAAGCATGTCTTACAGCTCTTTAAATGTTCCGAAACAATTCAAGTAATGCATACAGGCGCACCTCAGAGATACTGCGTGTTCAGCTCCAGTATCATACGAATTTTTTGGCTTCCTGGTGCATATAAAAGTTATCTTTACAGTGTACTGTAGTCTGTTAAGTGTGCAATAGCATTATGTCTAAAAAAATAGTGTACAGACCTTTATTGACAATACTTTATTGCTAAAAAATGCTAACCATCATCTGAGCCTTTAATGAGCTGTAATCTTTTTGCTGGTGGAGGGTTTGAAATATTTTGAGAATTACCAAAGTGTGACACAGAGACACAAAGCGAGCAGATGCTGTTGGGGAGATGCGAGGACAGACTCACTGGACGCAGGGACCCCACAGACCTTCATTTGTGAACAATGCAGTATCTGCGAAGTGCAGTAGAGCGAGGTGTGCCTGTATTTCAAGCAGTCTCATTATTTAGTTCATTTTCATTAAAAAAAAAAAGTTTTCATTACTTTGGAAAATATAGAAAGCATAAAGAAGAAAATAAAAACCACCCATAGTCTGCCACGTAAAGGAAATCACTAATGATGAACATTTTCATGTCTTTTCTTTGAGGGGGGGTGTGTATTGTAGTTGACGTTTTCCTGTAATGCTCTGTTTTGTTGTTTCGACTTATCCTGTACTGTACTGTCCTTTGCCAGGTTGACCTTCTCATTTGTGTCACCTTTGGAACCTCTTACTGTTTCAGGTTGGCGATGAGGTTTTCCACTGGCATCGGATGAGTGAAGTGGAAAGGCAGGTGGCTGCATTGTCGGGACAGTGTCACAGCCATGACAAGAAGCTTGGAGAGTTGTCAGCCTTGCTCCAGAAACTGCAGGCGCGGGTGGACCGGGCAGATGGCAGCAATGAGGGGGTGTGGCCCCCGGTGAGGAGCGTGGTGGGGGCAGCGTCTCAAGGGGGCTGGCACTGGTGGGCTGTCGGGCTCCCAGGTGATGCCACCTTGGAGTTCTCGGGTGTTGTGTTTTCCTTTTGGGGACAAGGAGTAGGAGGGCCCTGCAGTGAGAGGTGGCCGCACGGATGGCAGGTGGGTTCCTGGCCTGCAGTGGCGGGGAGCTGCGGTAGGTGCCCCCGGAGGAGATGCCATGTCTGAGGCCAGGGTAGGGGGTGGGGTGCACCCTGGGAGCAGGCAGGGTTGGGGGAGGGGGTGGAGGTGCGTGGGTGACGCCCAAGAGTGAGGTCAGGCTGCGGCGGGACAGACGGGTGTCCCTAGCCTGCGTTTTAATTGGTGAATGGATTGAACACAGTTCGATGAAATTTTTCTGGCACTGAACGGAAAAGCTCAAATTTGTGATTAAAATATCTCAAGATCATGAAATAGTTAAGTAGCTACTATTCCTTATGAAACCGTAGGCCTTTATATACGTGTCTCACTTATTTGGTTCTCAAGGAAAGGCTTGTCAGTCCATTTTCCTCAAAACTGATGTTTATTTTCTTAAGTTCCACAATGATATAATTTAGGTATTTTGGATTGAAATCTTTAAAATAGGCATTGCCCCTTGTCTCCACAAGTGCTTTTCCCTGATCCTGTTTTCTCAGCAAAGAGCCCACTACCCACCCAACTGTTCGCACTCCGACCGGAGGGGACTCTCCACCCCTGATCATGCATGTCTTGTTGGCCTGTGGACCCCTCAAGGCTCCCCGTGGCCCCACCGTGCTCTCGAGCAGCCTGGCTCTGCCTGGCTTCGCCGGAGCCTGCCTCGACTTGTCTCGGGGTGGGTGCCCCTTGCCGGCTGTTTCCTGACTGGGCTCAGGAAACTGAGCTCTCCTGTCCCGGCATCAGCTTGCGCCCCTGTTTGTAGCTGCCGCTGGCTTAATCCACTGTGTTCCACCTGTTGGGGGCAGAATGTGTGAATCTTCTAGATTCCAGTCGGGTCCCTGTAATGTGCTGACAGGCACTGGTTCCCAAAGTTACTAGGCGTGTTCCACCTTCTCTGCGTGGCCCCCGGGTGCCTGCTTGGGGTTCTCACATCCAAAGGCCACCTGGCGTCCTGCGTTGATTCCTCACTAGTTGCTTATTTTTGGCTTCTCAGCCGTAGAACTGAGATGATTTCAGTGAGATCCAGTTAACACCGTTATGAGTGTTCTATTCCTTATTTTAAAATGAGATTCGAGATGTGATGAGGTGAGTGCAGATTTAGCTCATCCTTCCCACGCTGTCCTCCACCACTTACCCCTATTCAGGTATGACTGTGACGGTGACCCTGGAAGATTGAAGCTTGGTTCTGCGGCTGCCACACACTGGTGGTCAGCGCGCTGACTACCTGTTATCCTTCCCTGAGCGGCTGGCACAGGTGTATCCCACGTGTGTCTCCAGGAGAGTGGGCCACCTGCTGCATGTGGCTGTGCGAGTTTAAAGTAACTAACACTTAGGGACTTCCCTGGCGGTCTGGTGGTTAGGGCTCGGTGCTCTCACTGCCATGGCCCGGGTTCCACCGCTGGTCCGGGAACTGAGATGCCACAAGCCACGAGGCGCCCCAACCGCCACACACACAAATTAACACTAAGTAACATTTAGCTTCTCTTTCAGTTGCCCCAGCCACACATCAGGTGCTCCGGGGCACATGTGGCCACCATGCTGGGCAGAGGCTGTCCCGCTGTGCCCAGGGCCAGCGGGCTGTACAGTAGGAGACCCGGCCTGGCCGTGAGGACGTGCAGCCGAGTCCAGCGGCTGACCCTCCCGCATCCCAGTGCCCTGGGGTCATCCTCCCAGCTGCCCTTCATCCCTTAGCTTTGCTTCACCTGATTTGTCATCTTACGTTTTTATAAGTCATTGTGGTTATATTTTGGAACAAGGTGGGGTGTAAAATCAGTGGATGAAACTCCTGTAATAAGAGTGTATAATGACTTCCTGTTTTTCTTTCTGACTGAATTTTAGTGGTTTAGAATGTGCAGGCGTTCTTTGCTGCTGGTGGTGTCTCCTGTGTGGATGTCCTTTGATTATATAACTGGCAGAGATTTTTCTAGACCTTCCCAGGGAGTGTATCTGATAAGCTTACTCCAGATTTACCTTCTAAGAACTGCTGAAGAGATGGGTGGGGATGTGCTGGACAAAGGCTGCTTTCAAAGTTACTTACGTTGAGAAAAAAATCTTATTTTCTCTCTGCCGCTGTGCTGATCACCTGTGTCCCTGAGCCGAGGGTGGTGGGGGGGAACGTGCCTGTCGGCCGCCTGATCTGAGCTTTCTTCCCCTGATCAGCACTGTTCTGAGGGCTCTAGCACCGGTTCTGATGACCATTGAGATGTCACACACTTTATACGAATATGAAAGATCAAGAAGGAGTGAGTGGGCCCTTGGTGGCTGTGGTGTAAGTCTCTGGGTACAGCGGGTGCCTGGGGAGTGTGTGTTGGATGAATGGTAATTGCTCTGCTGTCCATGCAGGTGTTTTTGATAATTACCAGTCTTCTTAACAAATATTCTCCTGTGACTAGAAAAGCTGTTTGTGCCTTTTATCTTAGGGCAGGTTTCAGAGGTGGAGATGAGGACGTCACTGAGGTCACCCCCATGGGATGCTGTGCCCAGCTGTGACCACAGTCTCTGGCTGTTGTGCTGTGTAGAAACAGCGTGGCCTGACTGGCCAGGTTTGGGCTTATTTGTTGCTTAACTTTGTCTACCATTTGTTCAATCATTTTCCTTTTCAAGACCGACTATGTGACTCTCCGCCAAGAACATGAATTGCGCATCTCCAGCCTGGAAGATATTCTTGGAAAACTGACAGAAAGATCTGAGGTATTCATGCTCTTGACCTTTCACTTGCAGCCCCAGCACCATGATTTCCTTGAGGAGCGTCAG
The DNA here is from genome assembly GCF_059928025.1 of Delphinapterus leucas. Classification (NCBI taxonomy): domain Eukaryota; kingdom Metazoa; phylum Chordata; class Mammalia; order Artiodactyla; family Monodontidae; genus Delphinapterus; species Delphinapterus leucas. The sequence goes on from NC_143143.1 coordinate 444,389, forward strand.
CTGCAGTTACTGTGCTCACAGCCCCCAGCCTTTAAAGTGCTTCTTTTAGGGTGTTTGCTGCCATCCTTTATAAAATGAAAGGGAAATATTTCTTTTTTTTTTAATTTTAAAAAAAATTTCTATTTATTTATTTTTATTTTTGGCTGCGTTGGGTCTTCATTGCTGCGCGCGGGCTTTCTGTAGCTGCGGTGAGCAGGGGCCACTCTTCGTTGTGGTGCGGTGGCTTCTCTTGCTGTGGAGCACGGGGTCTAGGCGTGCGGACTCAGTAGTTGTGGCATGCGGGCTTCAGTAGTTGTGGCTCGCGGGCTCTAGAGCGCAGGCTCAGCAGTTGTGGCGCACGGGTTTAGTTGCTCCGTGGCATGTGGGATCTTCCTGGACCAGGGCTCGAACCCATGTGCCCTGCATTGGCAGGCGGATTCTTAACCACTGCGCCACCAGGGAAGCCCCCATTGTGTTGCTTTAATGTTTTGTAAGTGTGTCCAGCTCACTGGCTCCCAGGTGGGGGCGGTTCTCCTCGCTGTCACCCAGCCTCCACAGGGTGACGGTGTCTGTGGGCAAGGGAGTGAAGGTTCACCCTGGACCTTCTGACCGGGGATTTTCTGGTCAGAAAGCCTAGTCTTGTCAGGTGTCGGGCAGGCGGAGGGAGGAGACGGCACCTGCATGGACATGGACAAGGACTGGGGGTGCCGAGTGGGTGGCCTGGACCCCCTGATGGGCCTCAGGGGAGACGCACAGCCCTCGGGAGCTCAGGACTGGCCGCTGCGTTGCTGACAGTGTCAGAGGGGAGCAGTTCAGTCCATCCGTTGATGAGATGTTTCCAGGGTGCCTGAGGAGGAAGCGCACCTCTGTGCGGGAGCTGGCGTTGGTCCTGTCCGTGTTGCCCGCCTCTGTCGAGTTACGGCCTCCGTGGCCGCTGGGCCTCGGCTCGCGTGGGGCGGTGGGCGCCCGCGCCTGTGAACAGGCCGCGTTAATAAGTCGTGCCTTCACGTGTGAGTCTGCCGTCCTCCTCCTTGTCCTGCCACGCTGAAAGCACTTACCAGAGGTGGTGGCGGCAGCAGCGGCAGCGTCTGGCTTCCTGGCCTGCGTCCTGGTTACAGGAGCTGCTTATTTTGAAAATCCATCAAGCTGCTTTTTTGTATGACCTGTGCACCTCTCTGAGTATACGTTGTGTGTCGTCTTTTAAAAGTCTGCTTTGAAAAGTAAACATCCCTTACCTGCCCGCCAGCAGGCAGGTCTGGGCTTTAAATTAAGGGGGAAAAAATCCTAGATGAATATGTGTATTTCTATTTCTGTTTATAGAGTCAAGTATATGATTTTATGGAAAGTTGGTATGTAACTTGTGTATTTAAGCGGATTGTTTCTCCTACATTTTAGGCCATCCAGAAGGAATTAGAACAGACTGCACTAAGAACAGTCAGGTAGGATAATTCCAGATAAATTCTTCTCCTGTCTTCTGTGCTCCTCTCTGTCACGTGGGGCTATGCCGTCCTTAGCAAGGGGCACTGTTTGCACCTGGGATGACTGGGCTGTGTTGGTGGTAACAGTCCCAACTGTTGTCTTTCTGGGACACCCTTCAGGGCACCTGAGGATGGAGGAGGGGTCGGGGAGCTTGTTACCATCCACCTCCATGCAGCACCAAAGACAGCGGGGTCCCCGGCTTTGCTCTGGGGAGAATCCCTGCCCGGATGTGCCGGGAGGGTCCTCAGGGCGCGAGGAATGGGCCGTGAGTTCATGGCACAGCGTGGAGTGGGCTTCCTGCCTGGACCTCTGCTGGCTCTGCGGGCATCACAGTTCAACCCTGGTCCCCCGCTCGGCAGCCCCTCGAGGGGGCCAGACATGCGCCTTCTGAGCTGCAAGGCTCTCACCAAGGCTGGGCCTCCTCTGAGCCCTTTCTTTGTTGCTAAACAGCCCTGGTCCCTCAGCAGTTTCAGGGGGGTGGCGTTTGGTCCCTCGTAGCCTGGTTGCTTTTCTTCCGCACATTTGTCAGCTTCCCTGAAGTCCCCTGGCAGCACGGAGCTTCTTCCTGTCTCAGAGCCGCTCACCGTTTTCACACCCTTGGTTTTGTCACCTGGGTTCTCTCCACCCCATTATCTGAATAGGACACTGTTACCCTTTTGTTACTCCAGCCACTCCACTCACCGGCTCAACACTCAACTCGGGAGAGAGCAGATGACGAGCTTTAACCTCTCGTCTTCCCGCTCTAGCTCCTGTGTGTTTCTCTGGGTCCTATCGTGTGATTTGAGACCTCACCCACCCTCCTCTCGGGATGGGTATGAGTGTTAGCACACTTTTAACTTTCCTTTAGAGCCTTTACGTATCAAAACACCTTTTGACTGAAGTCATGTGGCTCCCGCAGTGTTTACCCCAGAGTGCACTCTTCTGAGATATGAGCTGTTGGTGTCTCAACAACTATAACTACCTATAAACAACTATAAATGTAATATCGTAACATTTCATAATGTACAATACCTACGTTAGAATAGAATTGTTAATGTTGTAGTTTATCTTAGGACAGGGCCGAAAGCAAGCTCATCCCACGAGATGAACTGTGCCGAAGCACAGCAGTAGAGGGCTGCCGCTCGCTCAGGCAGAACAGCGCCGTCTGTCCTGCTGTGGTAGCTTTTATTAGAGCATTATCTAGGTTTACACTTTAAGACTTGTTTTCTTAACATTTCAGAAGTGCCAAAGCAGCAACCTATGTTTTGATTAATTATACGAGCAATAATTCGCTTTCTTGAGAACCTGCCGTGCTTCGTCCTTGAGCGCAACAGCAGCACAAAGTTCCCACCATTATTTTGATTATACTGAAGTAGCACAAGGACATCTCCTTGCGTTCCCACCACTGATTATACTGAGGACATCTCATGGATCAGTGCCCAAAGCACTCATTGCTTCTTTGCAGGCCCCCGGTTTGCCGGGGGGGCTCAAAGCAATCAGGACTGTTTGCAGTTCTGGCTTATGCGCCAGCCCCAGTTTGCTGGGGGGGGGGGGGGCTCATGGGTCACATCTCCTTTCCATGTCCTCAGTTATTCCACTACAGTTAAAATCCTGAAGCCGTATGTTTTTAGTTTTCTCTTCCAGTAGCATGAAAAATTCATATTTAATTTTATAGTGATTATCAGTAAACACTGTCACATCTCTGAAGTCTTTTTCAGAATTTTAAGGCGATAGGTACAGGTTTAAATATTAAATAGTATATGAGAGTCCCCACCAGCACCCAGAGAAGCATAACCGCTGCCCATGGCAGGTTTGGCCCCCGCCCGGGCAGGTGTGTGTGTCTGTGTGCGTGCGGACCTTGAGGTGGGAACAGTCTCCGGGGCCTTGGCTTGAAACTTGTGTGCTGCTGAGGGACAGGGTGGTGTGTTCACAGCTGACCTGCCCGGGGAACACAGGCATTTCTCCTGCACGTGCTGTTGGCAGGACTGACCTATCCTGTCGTCATCCCCCGCTGCAGCAGAGCCGACGAGGAGCCGCGCCTCCTTGCTGTGGCCCGGCGTCTGGAGCAGGAGCTGGGGCGTCTGAAAGCAGGCTTGTCCGGGCGGCAGCGGTTGGGAGCCAGCCGGGAGGAGGTGGACGCAGCATCCGAAAGAGTAGGTGTCCTCAGCTTTACGTTTTATCATGGAAGATAAAAACACTCGAGTTGATATCTTTATTAAGTTAATTTCAACTTCCTTTAAAAATTTTGTTTTACTATATTTGAAGTTTTTAACCATCTTGAATAGAATAATTAAAAATTCAGCTCCCCTCGAATTCCCGCCTCTCCAGTGACACGAGATGTCTTTCCTTCCTTTACGCACGCATGGCCAAGGGCTCACTTTTATTGGGGGCAGGGCCGGTTGTGTATCTTCTCACCAAAGTAGAGTCACGCTGTGGTTTCGTATCACATCCTCACGTCACGGACATTGCTTCAGGCCTCTATCCATGTGCAGAAGAAGAAATCTAGACATTTATAGCTACGTGAAAATGGAAACACGGACATTGGAGTGGCACAGGTCATCCTAAGTCAAAGGCGGACGGTTGTTGGGGAGGAGGTCTCGCAGGCCCAGGGTGACAGTTTGCGGTGCAGGGAGCTACTGAGGCCGACGGGGCAGCGCAGCAGAGATGTGGCCCAGTCCGGCAGGCAACCCGTCTCCCTGAATGGGTTTGCAGGTCACGTGAATGACTGCTCCTCAGGATGGCGAGGTGGTGACAGACTCCTCCGGGGCTGGCTCGGGACACAGGTGTCCTCATGGCTGGGGGACTGTGAATGCCTGCAGCCTTTTTGGGGGAAGATCTTGAGATGGTCACGGGTCACAGAGACACACAGTCTTTGAGACGAGCAGCCACTCTCCTGGGACTCTGGGTGCAGAGGTGAAAGCGCCAGTGCAGGGGCCACGGACGAGTGTGCAGTGTTGTGACAGTAGCACTGAGGTGGCCCAGGTGCCCGCGTCAGGGCCGCGGCTGAGCTGTACGGCGGAACATTCCAGAGCCTGCAAGTGAGGAGGTCGATGTGCTCGCTTTGTCACAATGCTGTGCTTTTCCTGGTGCTTCTGCCCCGTCTTCCGCTCTCTGTGGGGCAAGGAGAGGAGCTTATACACATAATGGTGTGTGTGCAGAAATAATGCACTTGGACGCTTCCAGCCTGCGTAAAGTTACATTTTCAGTTGTGTGTGTGACTGTTTCCTTCTCAGACTGAGTTTGAAGACGAGGGGTCCTGTCATCTGCACCTCACCTGGGGCAGGGCCCCTCTCCTGCTGTCCCGTGGGCACCCAGGGCACCTAGGCTGTGCTCTCCTCTATCCCTGTTCCCCTGAATGTATTTCAGCCTCTTTGGAGGGTTCTTAAGTTTCGTATGAAGGGAAGAAACCGTGTCAAGTTTCCATTATGGATTTTGAACTGCTGTGTGATCTTTCCAGGGTATCTAAGGTGACAGAGTGAAGAGTTGAAATGATTTCGCTAAAACAGTAGATTCATGTTATACTCACCAATGATTTTACTAGGTGGACGCCCAAGTCAGAGAAACCCTCAGACTCATGTTCTCCGGAGATCAGCACGAATCTTCTCTCGAGTGGCTGCTGCAGAAGCTGTCTGCTCGCTTTGTAAATAAGGACAACTTGCAGATTTTATTACGGGATTTAGAGCTGCAGGTACTGGAGAACATTAGCCACCACACTTCTGTGACAAAACAGATGCCAGCTTCTGAAACTGTAGTATCTGCTGTGAATGGAGCGGGCGTTTCTGGAATAACAGAAGCGGTAAGTAGACGATGAGAATTGTTTAAAATTCACATGGTAGTGAAACTGATCATCTAGGTATTAAGCTAGCAGATTTTTAAATTTATTTATTATGTATGTGTGTATGTATTTAGCTAGCTAGCTGCGCCTGGTCTTAGTCGCAGCACGCAGGATCTTTAGTTGCGGCATGTGGGATCTAGCTCCCTGACCAGGGATCACACCCAGGCCCCTGCATTGGGAGCGTGGAGTCTTCCCCACTGGACCACCAGGGAAGTCCCAAGCTAGCAGATTTTGATGTTTTGTTCTACGAATGGTCTTCTAGGGATGTGATTATGACATAAAAAGTGCTTAGCACCATGCAGGGTGCTGGGAACGGTAAGCTTCGGGTGTTATTGTTATCACACTACTTCTTAGGAGTACTTTATAGTTTATTAATCTTTTTGTCCCAAAGACTTGGTCTCCCTGGGTGGCCACATACCTTCTGGAATTACACAAAAATTTCCCATAATACAGTCCCAAGTTACCATCTCTAGCGCTAGTCCTTGCTTTGTCCACTTTTTATGGCACTGGGGGTTCCGGCTCTGAGACTTTCTTGCCTGTGTCTGAGCCGGGATCCCCGCAGTTGAGAGCAGGACTGAAGTTTGGGATTGCTGAGACAGCCCCCGTGCCTGTTGTCCCCACATAGAGTTAACTGAAAACATGTCCTTCATTTCTGGGGTCGTCTCCGTGTGTGCCTCCACTGCCCAGCAAGCGCGTGCCATCGTGAACAGCGCCCTGAGGCTGTACTCCCAGGACAAGACTGGCATGGTGGACTTCGCCCTGGAGTCCGGGGGTGAGTGCCAGACCCCTGACCCAAAAGTGCTACTATCAGCGGGAGGCCACTCAAGAGGCTGTTACCTGCCCCACGCCCAACAGTAGGGAGCTTGTTAGAACTTTCAAAGATCTGAGAAAGAGCATTATTCTAGGCGGGCCCCTAGTGTTCTGCCTCAGAGCACAGCCAGGTTCCCCCAGGAGCTCTGGTGGCTGTGCTTGCAGCTCACGCGTCAGCTGTGGGTGTGAGCCTGTGAGATGACACACATCAGCAAAATCTCAGTTTGGGGGCCTTTCAGTAGCTTTTAGGTTTTTCTGGCCATATGAGAGTTTACCACCACAGAAATTATTGATTATTCACTTATGATCTTGTGTGTTGTAAAGTGTGTGGGTTTTTTTAAGTATAGAAGTTCAGTAAAAAGAAACTGACCCTAGAGCAGCGTGGGTCAAGCTGAATGAATAGAGGGAAGGATGGGGGTGCTATTCTGGTTTCTCAAGGAAGTGGTCCGTTGAGTCTGGAAGTGCTGCGTGGACGTGGCGCAGGCTCTGGACCAGGTGTATTGGATAAACCAGACTTGGTTTAGTGAAGCATCGTGTCCGTGGACTTCTGTCACCATCCCTCGGTGGTGTCCAGGGCAGCACACACGGATCACACATGGGAACACGTCTGTGAAAACGGGAATGACGTCATGTCAGTGCAGGGAGCATTTTGCCACCATACGTGTTAGAGAAAATCTTGGTTTTCTGAGTTTTTAAAACTTAGGAATTGCAGATGAGGGCTGGGTGACTAATATGGTCTCTTGGAGGAAAGGAGGTTCTTGATAACACTTCAGTAATAAAGGGTGAGGGCCTGTGGGAGGGGTGGGGACATCAACCCACAGTGAGTGTCAGTCACCTGCCCCAGCCGTTCAGGGCACCAGGCGATGGGGCTCAGAGCAGCCTGGCGGGAGCTGCGGCCCGTCCCCATCGCTCACCTTCTCACGGGGGCTGAACAGACAGTGCAGGAGGCTGCTGCTCCTGGCAGACACCGCCAGGTTCTTCCAGCATCAGAAGTTAAGTAAGGCTGCTAACTGCTCTTCGGTATATTTTGTTTAGAATGACTGTTTTAGAATATTAAATGATTTTAGTTTTGTGTTTTGAAATTCAGTGATTTCTGAAGAAATCATTTTTGCAATTCAGAGACATCAAATGACGATTTAACAGTTCAGTGGGACCAGTAGTTGTCATTTTTTCTTAGAGGCATAATGAGTCCTCACAGGTTGGTATGTTATTAATTCAGAATTCTGATAATCCTGACAAGGCTGAACTGAACGTTCTGTTACCGAACAAAACATACATTGGCTCTTTTTAAGTGAAAAAAGTGAGTCACTGTATTTAAGAAGACACTTTTTTAGAATGAGAATAAGATATTTTAAAAAGAATTCAGTGGTTCAGAAGTTTGGACCTGCTGATCAGCTATGTCAAAATCACATTGTTTTCTTGTTTAAAATTCCATCCCATCCAATCCCCTCCCCCGTTATCGGGTGAGCAGCTCTAAAAGGGGCCTGCGGCTGCGTTTGCAGGTGTTCTGAGGGGTTGTGATGTGCAGCCAGGTTAGGGACTGTTGGCTCTTAGAATACAGACTGCTCAGGACTTTAGTTTTATTACTCACTTATTTGTTTTTCTTTATAATTTATTTTAGTTGATGTTTCTTCCCACACCAAGTTGTTTTGGCCTGCTTTGGCACCAGCATCCTATCTGTCCTATTTCCTGTTGAGGGGCAAAGTGGACTTCTTTTTTTTTTTAACACTCTTTATTATTATTATTGAGGTATAATTCACATAACAAACTTCACCATTTTCAAGTGTACAGTTTCATGGCTTTTAGTATATTTATTATGTTGTACAACAGTCACCACTATCTAATTCCAGGACTTTTTTTTTTTTTTTAATTTATTTATTTTTTGGCTGCATTGAGTCTTCGTTGCTGCATGTGGGCTTTCTCTAGTTACGGCAAGCAGGGGCTACTCTTTGTCGCGGTGCGCGGGCTTCTCATTGCGGTGGCTTCTCTTGTTGCGGAGCACGGGCTCTAGGCACGCAGGCTTCAGTAGTTGTGGCACACAGGCTCAGTAGCTGTGGCTCACGGGCTCTAGAGCGCAGGCTCAGCAGTTGTGGCGCTCGGGCTTAGTTGCTCCGCGGCATGTGGGACCTTCCCGGACCAGGGCTTGAACCCGTGTTCCCTGCACTGGCAGGCAGATTCTTAACCACTGCGCCACCAAAGAAGCCCCAGGACATTTCTGTTTATTTCCAAATAGAAACCCTGTCCTTGTTAGCAAATTCCTATTACCCCAGCAATTGGTAATCGTCATAATATTTTATCACTTTGGCCTATTAAGTAGGTCCTCTGAAAACCTGACAGGTAACACTGGTGCCTGGTTGAATTCATTATTCTTTATTTTAAAACGTGAACAAAAGTTCACTCAGAGTCGCTGTCCCTATAGTGGCAGGCGGGGAGCCCAGTATTTTAAGAGTCTTTGGTGGGCGGTAGGGACTGTATGTCCTAAAGTAGTTGTGAACTGTTGACACTGAATTTGGAAAAAGTAAAATTAAGAATGGAGCTGATCTTCAAGTAGAAGATTCTTTATATAAGTTAGAAACGTGAGAATTTTTAGAACATTTCAGATAAACCTCTACAGGTGGGTAGTGATATTGTTTCCGAAACAGTAGGATAAGATGCTGAGACACATTTCAACTCTGCTGTAGGTGGGAGCATCTTGAGTACCCGCTGCTCTGAGACGTATGAGACCAAGACCGCACTCATCACCCTGTTCGGTGTCCCGCTCTGGTACTTCTCCCAGTCCCCCCGCGTGGCCATCCAGGTGAGCAGGCGTCCGGATCATCGTGTGCGGGTCGAGGCCTCCAGCACAGTCATGGTGCCGGCTGAGCCCGTTTTAGGGGTGTGCTTGTTTACCTTGTTGTTGAGGTGTAAGCTGGAGCATGCGGACCCTCAGGCTACAGCTCAGGGGATCTGCATCAAGCGGACACGTCTGTGGACCCAGGAGCACAGTCCCAGTGCCTCTAGGTCCCCTATTGCCCCCTCTCACCTCAAAGGTGACTTCCGATGCCGTCTGTTGGTTCTGCTTGTGTTTGATTGGTGCAGGCGAGGCTGCCTGTCCTGTCCTGTGTCTGACTTCACCCATTTCTCTGGGGTGTCGCTCACCATCAGAGCTGGAGGGCCTTCCACGAGGAGGTTGTGTGTTGCGCTTCCTCGGTGTTTCAGGAGGTGGAACGGGTGGAGACGCGCAGGTGGCGTCAGGAGGAGCCCCTCTCCCTCTGCATGTCACACCCACGGCTGCTCAGGGGACTGTAGGGCCCTGTCCTCCAGTGCCTTCTGCAGAGGCGCTGGGCGCCCCGCTGCTGCAGGGCCTCCCTTCACCACCTGGGCTGTGCCCACGCAGGACTCAGGGACAGAGAGCTGCAGCGCTCAGAGACGTCCACCGGACCTCGGCACTAACGTCAATGACAGTGTTTGAAGGAAGGTCCAATAACTCCCTCTGTGTGAACCACACACACAGTAGCCGTCTCTCACTTAAAAAGCGCAAATCCGATCTCAGAGTCGGGAGTTGACTTGAGTATCCTCATGTTCAGTGAACCTCATGTTTTGGGTCCTCCAGTCCCGTCCTAGTGGCAGTCTTGTCCTTGGGGGCTGCCCGGCTTGGCTTTTGTCGTCTGAGCTGCTTGGACTGACCCCGCTGCCCTTGGCCCCAAGCTGCAGGGCTGTCCCAGAGGTCGAAGGACTCCAGAGGTCTCGACGTTCTGCGGCAGGTCCACAGCCTTGTCCCTGGGCTGCAGGTTGGGTCTGGAGCTTAGGTAGCGGCCAGTACCTAGGTGCTGGGTGGATGTGAAGGGGCAGGTGGATGTGAAGGGGCAAGTGGAGGCGGGCCTGCTGGGAACATCCTCTCGGGAGAACCGCACGGCACCCTGGACGGGAGAGTTGAGACTGAGGGACTGTGAGTCATAGGTGAGGGGCTGCTCACGGGAAGCCAGAGTCTGCAGAGGATCCAGGATCGGCCCCTCTGCTGCGGCTCAGATCCAGGCCTGTCTGAGAGGGCGCAGCCTGGCTCACCCCAGTGGAGCCTGGCAGCCTCTGCGGGCGGGAGGGCTGTGCCAAGGGCCTGAGCCCCTCACGCAGGTGGGCAGCGGTGTATTTGGAGGGGCAGGAGACGCACGCGTGGCATCGGGATGAACGGGGAGTTGGGGCCTACATCGTCCTGGCCTCTGAAGACACGCGGCTCCGCCGACTTGACCAAGCCCTGGCGTGGGCTTGTGGCTCCTCTGTTGCTGTTAAAAGTGCTGTCACGATGAGTGTGCGCCTCCTCTGCATCTTGTGCCTGTGCCCACACGCGCTCAGCTGGAGGTGGCTCTCCAGTCAGTCAGAGGGTAGCCGCATACGCCGATGCTTGGTCTTCCCAGCGCTGCTTCCCTCGGCGATGGTGTCAGTGTGCAAGAGTGCGCGTCCTCACAGTGTGCACAGCAGGTTTTGTTCGGTTCAGGGTTATTGGCAATCTGTGAGATGAGACATGGTGGCACCACGTCATTTAAATTCGTAAGTTCTTGTTTTCTGTAGGGCGGCGCATCTTTTCCTGTCTGAGGACCACCGAGAGTTGTGTTTCTGAGATGTGTGCCGCCCTTTCTCTTTAAGGTTCTGGCTGACTCAGCACTCGCCTCACACTGCACACAGTGGGCCTTTGGGATTAAGTCACAAATGCCTTGCCTCACTTCATCTTTTGATTTTGCTCACGACCATTTCTTACCAGCAAAAATTCCATTCCCCCCCGCAATGTTAACCAGTTTTTTCTCTTACTGCTCCTGTTTTTCGAGTGGTTAAGAGCTTGTTCAGCTATTGAGTTTTAGTGTTTGCCTTTTCCCCAGCCTGACATCTATCCAGGGAACTGCTGGGCGTTCAAAGGCTCCCAGGGGTACCTCGTGGTGAGGCTGTCGATGAAGATCCACCCGACCACCTTCACCCTAGAGCACATACCAAGGACTCTGTCACCCACGGGGAACATCACCAGCGCCCCCAAGGACTTCGCGGTCTACGTGAGTGCACCCCGTCCCGGGGCGGCCCTCCTCACCCCGTCTGGGAATCTCCTGGAGACGAGCCCTGCAAACGCTGGGGACTTGAGTATATTACCGGTGTCGCTGTCCCCCCCTCTGCCCACTGACCTCCGAGTAGCCAGTAAATGTGGAGGGAGACGTTCCAGGGCTTCCCCAGGGAGGGAGGCTTGGGGCACAGGGGGACGACAACAGCCCGGCTGTGGGAGGACTGGCCTCTCATCTGCTCGGCCGTAAAGTCTGTTCTGACAACACCGTGAGGCTGAATGTACAGAACAGAATGAGGACGTTGGGAAAAGGACATCCAGAATCCCAGCACCTACAGAAGTCACCATTAACACTGGTATTTTCCCTTAAAAAGTGCAGTTGAGGGACTTCCCTGGCAGTCCAGTGGTTAAGACTCCACGCTTCCACTGCAGGGGCCACGGGTTCAGTCCCTGGTTGGGGAGCTAAGATCTCGCATGCCGAAAAAGAAGTACAGTTGAGACAATACCATTCATAAAAGTTCACTTCCTGCCTTAAAGAAACAAATTGACCGTTAAGTATTTGTCCATGGCATTGAGCTTTACTGTACCAGTTTCAGGTGTACAGACAGCAGCAGCATCTGAAATCTGAACACATTAGAGCGTCACCACCAGTCGCCCACGCTGGACCCCTGGCCCTCTCACCCGCAGGGTGTGAAGTGAGATCTTCACCTGCTTCTTTAAAGAGCAGCCCAGAGTGCCCTTGTCCACGGCCCCCGTTCGCCGTTGTTGACTGTTTCCACTCCCCACGTTTCAGGATAAGCCTCTTCACTTTTTGGTGATCCTTCAGGCTAGACACTCAGGTGGCGTTATGTTTCAGGGGTTCAAAGGGGGCCTTGGATTCATCGCACCATACGCGTTGTTAGTATGAGAAGCGTTCCTTATCTTGTAGTTCCCTTTCTAATTGAGTCCTCTTTCTAAATCTCTGCTAATTCGATAGATCTTACTTTAATCTACATTTCTATGTATTTCACATGCATGTTTCCTTTTTTGTAGATTCTGGTTTTGTTTCTATTCATTTATCTTTCGGTATCTTAGTTTCCTTATGAATATTTGAGCTTTTTAATATAAAAATATTAATCATGTGTTATTCTGTTACAGATATACTTCCCACTGTCAGTCTTAATTTTGTGTTTAGTTACACCTGCTCATTACCTGTAATTTCTTCCATGGCATTTTTGTACCTAGAAAGTCCTTTCCCTTTATGAAATAGACATTCAAATTAGTCACCTGTACTTCCTACTTGGTTACTTTTTTATTGTGGGAAAATACACAGAACATAAAACTTACCATCTTAACCGTTTTTAAGTGTGCATGCAGTTCAGGGGCATCAAGTACATTCATGCTGTTGTAAAGCCGTCACCACTGTCATCTCCAGAATGCTTGTCATCTTCCCAAACTGAGACTCTGTCCCTGTTAAACACTGTCTCCTGTCCCCCAGCCCCCCGGTGCCTGTCCTCTTCTTGGCTGTGTGAGTTGACCTCCTTGGGGCCCCACACTCTGCTGACCTGCTCTCCTTTCCCCAGGCTCATCACGTGCCCCTGGGTTTCCACTTGGGAGCATGGAGGGCTACAGTGGGCCACGTGGGTGTCGAGTGTGTTCTGCTACCTGTTAGCTTGCCCTCTCCCAGCTTCAGTTTTCCTGATCTGTATAACGGGAGGAATAATGCCTACCTCACGGGCTTTGTGATCTGCGAGAAGCCCTTAATAAAATGCCCAGCACAGAGGGCCTTACTTTAATGGAACAGTAATTTCCCTCTCCCAGTTACCTCACTAACCGTTTTTCCTTTATTTAGTGACTAGATGGTTTTGTTTCAGGGATTAGAAAATGAGTATCAAGAAGAAGGGCAGCTCCTGGGACAGTTTACCTATGATCAAGAAGGGGAGTCACTACAGATGTTCCCTGCCCCGGTAAGGATCCTTGCGCTTCACACAGGCTTCAGGCTCCCGGGTCTCCTCACTGCTGCCTGCATCCACAGGACCTGCCAACACTCACAAAAATGCCCACAGGGTGTGAGGGCCAAATTCTGAAAAAGTGGATCTGAGCTTCCTAGCTTTTCTGTTCCTGAATGAAACTTTTTAGTATATAATTTGTTCTGCATAAATGTGTCAAGGGTGATGAGTTCTCAAGAGTTTCACCTGAACTTTGTGTCCTGTGATAGATGATATAGTTCACGTTAAAAGCTTAATCTCCAACTTGGCTGTTTAATCTCAAATCTCTTACCTGGGGAAGTGATTGGGCTTGGTGGTAGTAATATGAAATAAATGTGTTTTGTTTTTGTTTTTTTTTCCCCTCCTCAATTGCAGAAAAGACCAGAAAGAGCTTTCCAAATAGTGGAACTTCGGATTTTTTCTAACTGGGGCCATCCCGAATACACGTGTCTTTACCGGTTCAGAGTTCACGGAGAGCCTATCAAGTAAAGAGACTACTCACTGTTCTTGTACATTTTGTATATACTGGGACAGCCTGGAACACTGGAATCCTTCACGGACACGGGCATAGAGAGAGCAGTATAACGTCACCCCTGAAATAAACGCACTGACTGCCAGCAGGACGTGGGTGTGGAAGCGATAAATGCCGACACCCAGCTTGCTGTTCTGTCCACAGGAAACACTGCATGTTGACTGCTTGGGCTCAGAGACCCGCTAGCTACAGGTGGTCTCTGTGGAGATTCATCTGAATGTATAGTTCACAAAGATACTTACTTTTGGCCTCTGGGGGATTTGTTTTTGAACATAAAACTCTTTGTATTTGCTTGACATCAGTAACAAAGCAAAGGAAGTTAAAAGGTTTGGAGTGTTCTTGAAGCCTTGACAGCGGCCTTCACTGGCCCTTTTAAAAAGGACCTTTTGGGGCAGATATGTGTTCAACCCAGCACACGTTTCTTTCAGGGAAGAACAGTGTCACCAAAGTTCAGAGTTCTGAACTCCCTTTCTTTAGGGTGAGATTCTCCTCTGTTCGGCACCAGTAGTTCTTTCAAGTCACCAGGTGGGGAAGTAATGAAAACGGGTTCTCCTGCCTAGTTTGCTCCCACTTCTGAGAAAGATTTTCCGTCAGGGCTTGGCGTGTGAACATCCGTTCAGGAACCCTGGAGAGTTTCCCTTTGCAGGTTGAAGTGGGTCTGCTTCGAAAGGGGATGGTCTGGATCTACGCAAACATGTAAATAGAGTTCTCAGGTCTCCACTGGGCTCATCCCATCAGATTTTCCCTGCAGTTTTACTTCACACTATGAATAGGAACCAAGAAATCCAATCTTTTGGATATGTTCAGGTTTTGTTTTGAATTTTTCTGGAAAAGCAAACACTAACATGCTCTAAGTCTTTTCAGAGGTTTATGCTTCTATTCCACTGATGGTTATTAAAGGAGATTGTCCGGTGTGGCAAATTCATAAAACCAGGACATTTGGTGATTAGGTTTTCTTACAGCAGCACTTTGTACTGGCTCTGGTTGGGATTTGCCTTTTATTACAGCTGTTGGCCATTCTCTCTCAATTCCTGTGAGACTTGCTTTGGTTATAATTAGTATTTAATATTTAGACTATTTTACTGAGCAGACTTTATAAATGAGATATCTGCAAGGCACTTAAGGTGTTACAGATGTTTTACCTTAAAAATTATTTAAGTTTTATTGGGTTAAGACAGTCTTTTGGTGTACCATAAATGTTGTATTTTCAGAAAAAGATAAAATGATGGTGCTGACTGGTTTTCTGAAGAGTTTTATGTATATTGCACAACAGTCCTCAGATATACAAAAACTACATAAACTAGCATTTTTTTCACTCTTGTTAGAATTGAAACTAATGCCTATGCAGTTAAGTTGGGTAAAACGTATACAGATGTTTCATATATTACAGGATACATATATAGATCAAAATTTCCTATATAAAACTAAATTTGGGAGATGGGGTGGAAATATTTTGAATATTAATTTATTTTTAAAGATGAGAGATAGGACTTTGTGCAATGTATTTTTGTAAATGCTTTTCAAAATATTTGTCATTGGTAGAGCTTCTTTTCGCTGCCACCAAATTGGTAAGATGCTATCGAAACGTTTAAATAAAGAGCTTTAATTTTTAAAAAAATGCATGTGATATTTCAGATGAACAATAAACAGTGTGTTTCTTTTCTGTACCTGCTTGGTCTCTGCCCCGGGCGGGGAGGGGAACACAGCGCGTGGAGCGGCCCCTCCCAGGACCACTCTGGGCCGGGAGCGCGTCCGGCCCGCGTTGTCGGGCCGCCGGACTCGGAGCCGCGTGCGTCCCCGCCGTGCGCGCCCCGCTCGCGGGCGTGTCTCCGCGCTTCCACACGAACCACTTACGAGAGAAGAGCGGCGTGTTTGGGTCTCGGACGTCGGGGCGAGCGCTGATCCGGAGCGCCCGAGTGGGAAAGCTGACCCGGGACCCCGAGCCGCCGGCATACCCAGAAAGTATTCATTGGAAAGTCTAAATACCTCAACGGCCTCAGTTACAGCAAGGACCACCCTCCCTGCGCCTGAGCTGCATTTTCCCAGCCGTCTGCCCGCCATCGTAGTGCCAGCTCCGCCCCGCGGGGTCACGTGCCGCCCTCAGCCGCGCCCCCGCGGTCGTCGTCTGCAGGCCGCGCCGTCACTCCGGAGCCCCGCCCTTTGATCGTGTGCCCGCCCTCCCCGTGCTGCGCGGGCACGCCCCTCGGTCACGTGGCCGCCCGCGTACCGCCCGCGTACCGCCCGCGGCTCCTTGTGAGCCACCGTAGAAGGCTTCGGGCGGCCGCCGGGACGGAAGCCGCGAGGCGCCGCCGACCGCGCCTGCGACAGCGTCAGCCCTGCGCGGAGCGCCGGCCCGATGGCGGCGGCGGCGATGGCCGAGCAGGAGAGCGCCCGGAACGGCGCCCGCAACCGCGGCGGCGTCCAGCGCGTGGAGGGCAAGCTGCGGGCCAGCGTCGAGAAGGGCGACTATTATGAGGCGCACCAGATGTACCGGACCCTCTTCTTCAGGTAGCCACTGCGCCGCGGCCGCCGCCTTCCAGGGCTTTCCGCCCGGCCGCCGAGTCCGGTGCCCCGCCCTCGGCCGCTTCCCATTGGCCGCGCCGCGCCGCCCCGCGCCCCCATTGGCCCGTGCCGCTGCCCGTCGCCTGGGCGGTGGGAGCAGGGGCCGTGCGGCGTCCGGGGGAGAGCTGCGGCCGGGGAGCGAGACCCCGGACCCCGACCCAGAACCGTGACCGAGACCCCAGACTCCGCCCAGACTCTGGACTCAGACGCAGACTGAGATCCCAGACCCAGCCCGGACTCTGGAAGCCGACGCAGACCGAGACCCCAGACCCGGCCCAGATTCTGGACTCCGGCCCAAACCCCTGGCCGAGCCCCAGACCCAACGCAGACCCCTGGTCAAGACCCCAGACCCGGCCCAGACTCCGGATCCCGCCCCAGACCCCTGATCCGCCCCTGACTCCGGACCCAGACCCAAAGCCCTGGCCGAGACCCCAGACTCCGGACCCAGACCCGAACCCCAGACGCAGACTCCGGACCCCAGTCCCCGGCCCAGACCACCCTTCCCCTCCCCCGCCCCGAGCGCCTTTGGGTTTGAAGCCCCAGCTCCGAGTTCCACGGTTTTCCTGCCTCTGGGAGTCCCGTCGCGAGGCTGTAAACGTCTTTCTCCTCTTGTGTAGCCCTTGCTCACCCGAGTGTCTTGTTACTAAACCAGCTGTTCCCATAAAGCCGGTATTTTTGTTGTACCTGCGCTGCCTGGCCACGTGCGGCAGTTGAGCTTCTGAAATGTGAGTCCCTAACGGCCTGGGCGGTGAGGGTAAAAACACGGCCTTCAAAGACTTAGCGCAGAGAAAATGTCAGGTATTAGGAACCTTCAACTCTTGATCGCACGTTGAAGTGATGCTTGAATATATTGGATTAAATAAATGTCTTTTTAGTGTGGCCTTAGGAATTTAGGTTTTCTTAAACCTAGCTGAGTTTTCTTTTGGACTGCAGTGTGTCACACCGTTTTTGCTGTCATGCAGCTACTGCTGTAGTTTTTTAGTTCTTACAGGTGTAAGGCATTCCTGTATATTACACACGTTCTGTTAGCCTTCAGGTTTCTTGCCAGAAAACATTTGAGACACTCGTTAGCATTTAAAGATAGTTTTAGAGGATTTCGTCTGTTCTGTGGAATGCCTTTTCGTCCTAAACTGCTGCAGAACAGCAAATACTTTGCTATGATATCTAAAGGCATTCATGCCTGCCTTACACCATTTAGGCCTAGATTTAAATTTTTTCTTTAAATAGCAAGTTGAATCAATATTTTGGGAACTCTGGCAGTACTTTCTGCTTTGGTTGTAGTTGGGTTTAGACGTAACGCTTCGTGTCCCAGACCGAGTTTGAGCTCTGTCGCCAGAGGACCCGGTAGGGGTGAGTTGATTGTTCTTCACGGGATGAGCCAAAGATGTAAGTAGGCTCTAAGGTCTGTAACGTCGAGCTTTCGGCCTGGCAGCTTAGCCAGTCAGATCTGTGTGATGGGGAGCTTTCGTAGCGCTCAAGATTTGTCGTGGTGCTTGCTTTTCTTGGGGACTTTTATATAAAGTATTTGCCCCGGTGACTAGTCAGCAAAACTGGATCTTCCCGAAGATAAACACGGTGTTCCTTGTTTTGAGCCAGTTCTGCAGTTGCTGCTGTACCAGGAACGTGATTGTTGATTAGCTTTGAAGAGGCCAGTCTCTGTGCGCAGAGTGTGCTTTGTGGTGACGTGGGGACAGATGCAGGCTGTCCACCAGCCCGGCCTTGACCTGGGTTCGCATTCTCTCTCTGCTCTGTGACCTGTGATCCAGGACTTGTTGAATCTCTTCTCTGAGCCTTGGCTTCCTCTTTGATCTTTTAGGGGTTCTTACACCTCTTCAGAACTCCTGAGAAGTAAGTGGTCTCCTGTGGGCCTCTTTGGGGGATGCGGTGAACTCAGGCACCGTAGCAGTTGTGGCCGTCCGGGGGCCCAGCTGAATAGGCCTGGAGTCGTCCCTGTCTCTGCTGGGTACAGTCCACGTTCAGACCTGCGCTTGCAGCCCTGGTTTAGAGCTCTGCACGGGGGCCCTGAGAAGTCAGCTTTGCTCTTTTGATGTTTTTCTATAAATAAGTGCTTTTAAGTGTTTATATAAAATGTAAAACTTGATGGGTTTGGACATATGTACACACCCAAGAAATTATCACCAATCAAGGTACTGAAAATACCCATCATCCCCAAAAGCTTTCTCATCTGCCTTTACAGTGAATTCTTCACCACTTGCCCCCAGGTGCCCGCTGATTTCTCTGTCTTGGTAGATGGGTTTGCGTTTTCTGGAGTTTTATGTATGTAGGATTGTAGAGTACGTCCTCTTTTTATGTGGCTTTCTGAATTCCCTCAGCACGATCATTTCAAGATTCGCCTTTATGTGTATCGTTAGTTAATTTCTATTGTTGAGTGCTGTTCCATTGTATGGGTGGACTACAGTTTGCCCATTCACCTGCTGGATAAGTTCACCAATCTGTGGTATTTTAATTCACTTACACTGTGTCCCCCAGCAGTTTGAGGAGGGGAGGAGGAACTGGGCAGCCCGGGAGGTTGGACTTATGGGGGGTGGGGTGCCGCCGCCCGGGGCAGGAGCCAATGGTTCTGAGAGAGGCTGAGCTCCGTCTCCTCGAAGGTGCGGGTGCCCAGGGCACTCCCTTGTCTCTTCAGCCTTCTCTCTGCAGGGACGGGAGAGGGTCCATTTTCTAGGCCTGATGGGTTGTTGGTACTTTGGCGACTGCTCTGTAGGGTGGCCTGTGGCCTGGAGGGGCCTCTGCACCCGCCAGGATTTAACTGTGAAAGGGGCCTCGCTGCCCAGGGGCCTTCCTGAGATGAGTGTTGATTGTGGGTGTTTTGTGTCTTAAATCAAATGAAGAAATTTTTTGAAAGAGGAACTTCAAACCTGTGTACTCAACCACCTGGGGGTAGGATGGAGCGCCCGGGAGAGGGCGTGGGGTAGACACTGCGTCTGCGTCGTTAGTGTTAACGCTTGTGTCTGTGCTCTGCTTTAAAAAAAAAAAAAAGTGCAAAATGAACGATTGCACAGACGCAGCGCGGGGGGGTGGGGGGCTGCGGTGGGGGAGGGGCGGTGGTGCTCTGAGCCCCCAGGCCTCGGTGGCACCCCGTCCCCTCCGGCTCGGGCACCGGGGAGCCACATCCGCCCTTGCCAGGGCTCTGCGGTGCCCAGAGAGCACGTCCGGCTTTCAGGGTGCCTGTCACTGCTGCAGGGTTTCCAGCTCCAGGCCCCCTCCTGCAGGGCAGGGCTGCCCAGGGCTGTGCGGCTTTGGTCACTGGGGAAGCCGCCCCAGGAATCCAGCCTGTCTGCCTCTCAGGGCTCTGCTCCCTCCCCGACTTTCTAGGCATTCATCTCTTGCTCTGCCTGGGGAGGAGAGTCTGGAGCCCTGTCGTGTCCCCAGAGCTGAGCGGGGCTGCGTGACTGTCCCCTAGGAGGCGTGCCCGCCGTCCGGACGTCTGTGCCGGTGGCGGCGTGAGGGCTTATTTTTCCAGAAGCCCCCATTCCGTGCCCACGCCCCCAGGTGCCCCGTCTGCCCCTCGAGGTGCGCGGGATTCTCCTCCTGGTCCAGCCCGGGTGCTGACTGGGACGAGGCTGCTGCTCCCGAGCCTGGTGCACAAAAGTCCTTTTCTGTGGTTGGTCCTGGCCTGAGCCTCGGGCCGTGAGCCAGAGGGCAGCGGGGCTCCCCTGGCTCCGTCTCCGTCTCCAGCGCGTGCCTGCAGGCCTCGTCTCTGACTCCGCTTGTCTGGGCCGGGACGCAGGTCTGACCGGCTGGGCGGGTTTCCTTCCTGATTGTCCCTGAGAGGAACGTGCAGCCGAGGGCTCGGTGTCCTGCACTCAGCTCGGGCCTGGCCCTGCCCCCCTGAACGTCTGTCTCACTTGTGGACGGAGCATCCTTTCTGTCCCGTGTGTGCCAGGTTGCCTGTCAGGCTCTCATCTGTCTGCAGTTCGGGAAGCCGGCTTTTCCCAGCTTCCATCCCTGGTGAGAAACGTCCCAGGTGGAAAGTGGTCGGGGTGGAGGGGGCAGAAGAGGGGGCGGCCCGGCAGGCCCTCGGCCCCAACATGTGGCCCTCGCCTGGTTCTCGCTGCCCCTCACCACAGCCAGGCCTGTGCATGAAGCTGGAAGTGGCCCCCGGCCCCTCGCTGGTCCCTCTGCTGAGACCCCTGCCCAGCTGCAGGGAGGCTCTGCTTCTGGCCCGTTTGGGCGGAGAGAGTGCCTGGCACACTGTGATCAGACGGCGCTGCTGCTGCCGCGGGGCGCCTCGTGGGCGGGAGGGCTGGGCCGTGGGCGCCCAGCGCCGAGCCTGGACAGACAGGGGTCGGGGGCAGCTCCGGGAGGTGCCCTCGGGACCTGAAGCCCAGCTCCGCTCCGTTCTCAGCGGAGGGGTATGTGGGGCGGGTGTTCGCTTCCTACTCGGATGCCGAATCTTTGGTATCTCATCTCTGAAACCAGCCCTGTGAGTCTGGTGGCCGTGCTTCGGCGGCCTGTGAGATCCCGGCCCTGGCCGGCCCTGCTCTTCTCTCCGTGCAGGTACATGGCCCAGAGCAAGCATGCCGAGGCCCGCGAGCTCATGTGCTCAGGAGCTCTGCTGTTCTTCAGCCACGGCCAGGTGAGCCGTCTGCCCGGGGCCAGGGTTGGCAGGGGGGGCCAGGGAGAGGCCTGGTGGGCAGCCTGGGCTGAGCGCCCCTGTGTCCCAGCACCAGTGTGGGGCCTGAAGGCTAGTGGCCTTGGTGCTCAGAACCACCTCTTAGGTGCAGTCGGTCGCTGGTTTCTAACTGGAAACCAGAGCCACTGCCCAGCCTCACCGTCTTCTGAAAACGGGCCAGAGCCTCGCGCCCACTGACGTCCTTTTCTATGTTTTATAGCAAAACAGTGCAGCTGATTTGTCCATGCTGGTCCTGGAGTCGCTGGAGAAGGCGGAGGTCGAGGTGGTCGAGGAGCTGCTGGGTGAGATGGAGTGGACACGCGTGCCGTTGCCACATCACCACGCCATTCCCCTGCCCCCACCCGCCCAGACGCACCCAGCCTCCCTGGCGCGTGGTGGGTGCCACGTGGTCTGGAGCCCCTGCCCCGTTGGGCGAGCCCTTCTGCGAGCTGCCCGGCCGGAGAGGCGCGCGCGGATCCCCACTGGGGCGGCCCCCCTCCCTTCTGCTCCCCGACACAGGCTCAGCTGTGGGGAGGCGTCACAGTGAGGACGGTTGGGGTGGCCCCAGGACCCTCCCGGTGTGCCTGCCGCTTCTCCGCTTTCTTTCAATGTGAAACAGTTGTTTTTAATTAATTTCTGTGAGATGCATAACACAGCAGCAGCAGCCACGGCTTCCTCTGGGTCAGGCTTGTGTGGGTGTCGTTTGCAGAAAGTCTGGCCAAGCTGTTCAGCCTGATGGATCCCAACTCCCCGGAACGAGTGGCATTTGTGTCTCGAGCCCTGAAGTGGTCCAGTGGGGGGTCCGGGAAGCTGGGCCACCCCCGGCTCCACCAGCTGCTGGCCCGCACCTTGTGGAAAGGTAGGCCGTGGGTGGGCGGGGGCCCCTGCGGGCAGGTGGGCCAGGGAACAGGCGGCCCTTCTGATGCTCTCCGGGCCGCTGCTGGCGGGGTCCGTTCGGATCAATTGCAATCACCTGTGCTGCTGACGGGGGGGGGTTGGGGGTGGTGGCCCTCGGAGTCCCAAGCCGCTGCTGCTCCGCGTGTGAACACCTGCTGCGCTCGGGTGGGCGGGGCATTCCCTTTTATGGAGCTTTCGGTCCCCTGCCGGCCACCCGCTCCCCCGTGCTGGGGCCTCCTTCCAGGACGTCCTTCCTTCCCCTGGTCCTTCCCCCGCTGGCGTTCTGCCAGCACTCCTCTTGTCTTCTAAGTGAGCGTTTGCGGGGGCTGTTCAGTCCACGAGAGGGGGTCACGTCCCGGGCTCAAGCAGAGGAAGGGGAGCGGCCTGAGTCGCTCTTGGGCGGGTGTGAGGGGGTTGTGCCACCTGGGGCCTCACGTGGAGGCCGTGTGTGCAGCTCATCCATGTGGTGGTCGAGGGGTCTGGGCCCCACCGGCCAGGTCGGCTCTGTGCCTCGTCCTCATGGGCCGTCACCTGGGCGGGGTCAGGCAGAGGGACGGCGACCTTGGGCAGGTGTCTTGGGATCGCGCGAGCGGGCCCGACCTCGTCTGTCTGAGGCTGTGGGAATTTGGAAGGTCTAGATGCTCTGTCGTCTAGACCTCTGGACGCTCGTGCTGGGGCTCTGTCGACGGTTCCGTTCAGCCAACGGCCGCCCTCCGCACTGCCTCGTCGGCCGAGCGGGCCACCTGCAGCATCAGTGCCTCGATTCACACCCGCCTCACTCAGCCTGTGTGCCAAGGTGCCAGGCAGAGCTGGAGGGGGCCCGTGTCTGTGGAACCCGTGTTACTGGGACCGGCGCCTGGCGTGAAGCAGGGAGTGTGGCACCTGCTCAGTGGCTGAAGAGCTGCTCAGAAGCCTCGCTGGGGTCGAGAGCTGTTAAGCTCTCGTATATTTAACATTAAATGTTTGAACCTCAAGACCCAGGCATCTTAAGGTGTCACATCAGGAACAGATGGCGAGTGAGGCCAGCGGGCCCCCGCGCCTGTGGGAGGCCGTGCTGAGGGGCATCTGCAGGGCCCCGGCGGTGGGCGGCCTCCAGGCAGGCGTGTGGTGTGGCCCAGGGCCCGCCATGCTGTGCAGGGCGCCGTGGGAGACCTGCCTGCTCTCGGTGTCCCTGCTCCGCTGGGGTCTCGCGCAGGCGCCTCTCCGGTGCTTGAGGGCGCCTAGTGACCTGCCGGATTTCTCTTCTCACGTGGAGGCTCTAAAACCAAAAAGTCGCTCTTGGGGTTGGAGGGAGAGGAGACCAACAAAACACAACCACACAGAGCACGCTCTTCTCTGAAGTCACCCTGCAGTGCTGGGAGCTGATGCTGGGGGGCAGTGGTGATCTGGGGGTGCCCAGGTGGAAGGACAGTGCTGGTGGAAGGTGGGAGAAGGCCCAGCCTGGGAGGTGTGCCCTCTGTCCGGAAGGAGAGGGAGCCAGTGTGGCGTGTGAGTGGGAACTGGGGGCCTGCCCTGGAGCTGGGTCTCTGCGTTAGCACCGCTGACCCCGGGCGTCCTTCCTGCGCTGCAGGGTGCCGAGTGGCATCCCTGGGCTCCACAGCTAGGTGCCAGAAGCACCCCCAGCTGTGACGGCTGACGCCGGCTCCAGACCTTTCCCTGCGTCTGGAGTAGGGGTCGAGTCACTCTGGGTGAGAGCCATCGGCGTGGAGGGTGGATCCAAGGGGGAGGAGGGGGTGTGTGTGTCCAGGTGAAACTGGGGAGGTTGGGAGTTTGGTCGCTTTTTAAGAAAACAGACCATTAGAACCCACTTAGAGCTCAGTAACCGGTTTAGAGTCAAAGGCTCAGAACAGCGGAGCATCAGCGGAAGCACCATCCCTGGAGGGCCGGCATCCAGCCCTGTCCTGGTCCTCGTCAAAACGGCAGACTCGGGGCCAAGAGGGCCGCTGGGCTCCGTTGTGCACACACCGCACTGGCGGGATGCGGGTTCTGCCCCAGGGCTTGAGGCCGCCTTCCTGTCCAGCTCCCAGCTGACCCCGATTCGAGTGGGGACAGTCTGGCCTCTGCTGGGGACACAGCCCAGGTGGAAGTCAGCGCGGCGATGACGTAGGACCGCCATCCTCCCTGCCTGCGGGGCGGGGGGGAGGAGGGGGCACTCACAGCTGCCTCCTTGCCTGCCTCCGCAGAACAGAACTACTGTGAGTCCCGGTACCACTTCCTGCACTCCAGCGACGGGGAGGGCTGTGCCAACATGCTGGTGGAGTACTCCACGGCCCGGGGCTTCCGCAGCGAGGTGGACATGTTCGTGGCCCAGGCTGTCCTCCAGTAGGTACCCGCTTGCTGTCCGGCCCTTGCATCCGTGGCCTCCTGGGGTCCAGGGCTGGCCTCTGGTTGAGCCTCGCGTGAGGACAGGCCTGAAGTCACTCGGTGTCCCACACGCAGCTCACGTCCCCCAGTGTGACCCCTGCTGCTGACCTCCGGGCACCCCAGACGTGCCCCTCAGCTCCCCTAGGCCGACTTGTAACGTTTCCATTGGCGGTAGAAGTACTTTCTGTGCTTTAAATCAGCGTTTTGTTGCTGTTGAGTTTCTCTTTTCCTCATCATCTATCACGTTTGGGGGCGGTGGTTAGTGTCGTGCAACTATTTTTTTTAGGACACGTACACTTACCAAATTTTCAGCCTCCTGGGATGTTACGTGCGCGTGCATCACAGCCTTTGTTCAAAGGCCGTTTGCCTTCCCAGGTGTTTTGTGCGTCCAGACACAGTGATGGGGGAGTTGCCCGCCCACTCCGCACCTCAGCTCTGTGTCTCTGCCCCTCTGTCCCCGTTGGGCCTCCTCCTCTTTTGTTTTCTCTCAACAATTTATTTTGAAAATACTGAAACACAGCAGAGTCGCTAGAGGCATGAGCATCCCGTTGGGCTCACACAGCCGAGAGCACACGTTGGGTGACCTGGGGCCTGACCTCCCTTCCCACTGGACCATGTGTTTGTCCCACCACGTGCCTGTCGATGAGATTACTCCCTCCCAGAAAAGCACTTGGATCTGGTGGCCGGGCCTTGGGATGGGGTGTGTCCCATGAGTTGGGGTGGACGGGGAGCTTCCGAGCTCTGACATATCACCACTTGTTGCTGAATCTGTGACTTTGAAAACGAAACCTGTTTAAAATCCAGAACTCGCTGGCCCTGGCTTTGGCATGTGGTGCCAGTGTTTCCTCTGGCGTGAGCCCTTTCTCGTCCATCCCTCTGTCGAGGGCGTGCACCACAGTAAAGTCTGGCCGTGGACACGCCCTCCACGGGGCGGAAACAGGAGCCGGGGCAGCCTCTGGGCCACTGTGCTCTCGCGGGCAGGGGCAGACAGGTGTGGGACAGGTTCAGGGAGCCCTGCTGTCTCCTGGATCTGTTGACCTTGAACACGTCACCTTCCCAAGTTAGTTGTCCCCGGCCGTAAACCTTGGGACTCCCTGGGGTGGCTGGTCCACGCGAGGGGCCTGGCTGGTGCCCTCGGTGTGTTGCACGGGGGCACGGGCCACATGGGGCCCTCTGGGCAGGCGCTTGTAGAAACCCGTTTCCTCCTCCTCCGGTCAGGTGTGCCCACTCACTGGGATGTTATTTCCAGGTTTCTCTGTTTAAAAAACAAAAGCAGCGCGTCAGTGGTGTTCACGACGTACACACGGAAACACCCGTCCATCGAGAGCGGCCCTCCCTTCGTGCAGCCCCTGCTCAACTTCCTCTGGTTTCTGCTGCTGGCCGTCGATGGGTGAGCGTGCCTGCGTGCGTGTAGAGGCGTGTGGGTGAGGCTTGCGCACGTGCTTGTGTGGAGGGGCGCACACGTGTGCGTGGAAGCACGCAGAGATGTGTGGGTGAGCGCGCGTGGGGGGGGTGGAGTCGTGCGGTTTCTGTCCACGTCCTTGGTCTCGTGTGGGCATCGGCTATGCTGTGCTCTGTCCTGTTCCAGGGGGAAGCTGACGGTGTTCACGGTGCTGTGTGAACAGTACCAGCCATCCCTCCGGCGGGACCCCATGTACAACGAGGTGAGGGGCGGGGGTCAGCCGCTGGAGGGGGAGGGGGAGAGACACTGTGCGCGGGGTCCGCGTGCAGCCTCGGGCTCAGCGCCCTCTGCAACCACGCCTGTGCCTCTTCCAGTACCTCGACAGGATAGGACAGCTCTTCTTCGGTGTGCCACCCAAGCAGACGTCTTCCTACGGAGGCTTGCTAGGTGAGGGGCTCGTGGGGCGGGGGGCTCATAGTCGGGGCTTGTGGGTGAGGCCCAGAGCGTGGTGTGCCGGCCGGGGGAGCAGGGCAGGCAGGGGCCTGGAGCGGGGCCTGGTGCCAGCAGGAGGGTTGCGGGCTCCTAGCTGTTTCCCTCTGCGTGTTCCCCAAGCAGAGCTCGTACGGCCCCCGATGAATAATTGTCCCCTGGGGTCCCTCTCCGTTGGCCACAGGATCGAAGCCAGATTTCTTTTTGTGGTACATACAATTCCCCACCTTAACGGTGCTTAAGTACGCAGGACCTTTGTGTGAACTACATGTGCGCTGCTGTGCAGCGGATCTCCGGACCTTTCCGTCTTCCCAAACTGAGACTCTGCCCCCATTACACACTGGCTCCCAGTGCCCACCCCCTACTTTCTGTCTCTGTGAACCTCCAGGGACCTCTCACATAAGTGGAATCACACAGTGTCCTCCTTTGCCGGCTTATGTCACTGTCAGGTTCAACCCTGTTGTAGCAGGTGCCAGGATTTCCTTCCTTTTTAAGGCTGATTCATGTTCCATCGTGTGGATAAGACTGCATCTTCAGTGGACACCTGGGTTCTTCCACCTTTGGCTGCTGTGAATGTGGGTGTACAAGTTACCTCCTTAAGGTCTTGCTTTCGGTGCTTCTGGGACAGCCAGAAGCAGAATTGCTGGGTCTGTTTAATGTTTTGAGGAAGCGCCACACTGGGATCCCGCAGCAGGGCACCGGGGTCCCGGTTCCTCCTCGTGCTTGCCAGCAGTTGCTGTTCTCTGGCCTTTTTGACAGTTGTCATCTTATTAATGGGTCTGAGGTGGTGTCTCTGTTTTGATTGTCCTGATTTGCACTTCCCTAGTGACTAAGCACGTTGCGTATCTTTCGCGTGCTTATTGGCCATTTGTGTGTATGCCTGTTCGTGTCATTTGCTTATTTTTGAATCATGTTGGTGGTTTTACAGGTTCTCTACACTGGGTATTAATTCCCTTCCAGATATATGATTTGCAAATATTTTCTCCCATTCTGCGGGTTGCCTTCTTTATTTTTTTTTAAAGACTTTATTTTTTTAAAGCAGTTACAGATTGACAGCAAAATTAAGAGGACGGTACAGAGATTTCGCATAAATACCCCTTCCCCACCACAGGCACGGCCTCCCCATTATCAGCATCCCCCAGCAGATGGTACATTTATTACGGGTGAACCTGCATTGACATGTCATTATCACCCAAAGTCCAACATATTGATACATAAATTAGGGTTCATTTTTGGTGTTTACCTTCTGTGGGTTTGGACAAATGTGTGATGACATGTATCCGCCATTACAGTATTGTGCAGAGTCGTCGTGGTGCTCTAAAAAATTCTCTGTTTTCCACCTGTTCATCCGTCCTTCCCTTGTTGCCTTTTTACTCCCTGGAGTGTCTTTTGATGCACAAAATATTTTACTTTTCATGAAGTCTCATTTGTCTATTTTCCTTTTGTTGCTTCTGCCTTTGGTGTCATTTCCAAATCCAGTGTCACAAAGCTTTTGCCCTGTGGTTTCTTCTAAGAGTTTTATTATTTTAGGTCTTCCATTTAGGTCCTTGATCCAATTTGAGATGCTTTTTTTATGTGGTGTTTTACTTATATAAGGGTCCAGCTTCATTCTTTGGCATGTGGATTTCCAGTTTTCCCAGCACCAGTTGTTGAATAGACTGTCCTTTCCCCATCAAGTGGGCACAGAACCCTTGTCAAAAATCATTTGACCATATATGCGAGGGTTCATTTCTGGGTTCTGTATTCCATTGGTCGATATCTGTCTCTGTGCCAGGACCACACTCTTTTGATGACTACTGCTTTGTAGTAAATTTTGAAATGAGAAAGTGTGAGACTTCCAGCTTTGTTCTTTGTCAAGATTGTTTTGGCTATTTGAGTTCCCTGAGATTCCATATGAATTTTAGGATGGGTTTTTCTATTTCTGCAAAAAAATGTTTTGGGGATTTGAGATTTCATTAAATCTGTAGATTGCTCTGGGTAGTATGACATTTTAACAATATGAAGTCTTTTAGTCTAGGAACATGGGATGTTTGCGTTTATTCAGTCTAGGAACACGGGATGTTCGCGTTTATTCAGTCTAGGAACACGGGATGTTCGCGTTTATTCAGTCTAGGAACACGGGATGTTCGCGTTTATTCAGTCTAGGAACACGGGATGTTCGCGTTTATTCAGTCTAGGAACACGGGATGTTCGCGTTTATTCAGTCTAGGAACACGGGATGTTCGCGTTTATTCAGTCTAGGAACACGGGATGTTCGCGTTTATTCAGTCTAGGAACACGGGATGTTCGCGTTTATTCAGTCTAGGAACACGGGATGTTCGCGTTTATTCAGTCTAGGAACACGGGATGTTCGCGTTTATTCAGTCTAGGAACACGGGATGTTCGCGTTTATTCAGTCTAGGAACACGGGATGTTTGCGTTTATTCAGTCTAGGAACATGGGATGTTTGCGTTTATTTACGTCTTTAATTTCTTTCAGGAATTTTTTATAGTTTTGATTGTACAATTTTTCACCTCTTTGGTTAAGCTAATTACTAAGTATTTTATTCTTTTTGATGCTATTGTAAATGGAATTGTTTCTGTAAATAAGTTATTTTGTAGACTCTTCAGAAATGTTCACAACAAGTAAAGTCATATCACTTGCAAGCAGATCATTTCACTACTCTTTTTCAACTTGAAATTCTTTTCTTTTTCTTGCCTAATTGCTCTGGCTAGAACTTCAGGTTCAGTTGACCCTTGAACAGCGTGGAGGTTAGGGGTGCCGACCCCCTGCACGGTTGAAAATTGGCATATTAACTCAGTTGGCCCATCGTATCTGTGGATTCAACCAACTGCGGACCAGGTAGTGCTTCAGTATGTATATAGAAAACAATGCACAATAAGTGGGCCCGTACAGTGCAAACCCGTGTTGTTCAGGGGTCACCTGTACCATGTTGAACACAAGTGGTGGGAGCAGCACTCTCGCCTTGTTCCTGATCTCAGAGGAAGAGCTTTGAATCTGTCGCCACTGAGCGTGATGTCTGCTGTGGGTTGTTCATGTAAGCCTTTTATTACATCATAACGTGAGATGGTTTCCTTATGTTCTTTCTGGGTGAGTGTTTTCATGAAAGAGTGTGGAATTTGTCACATGCTTTTTGTGCATCATTTGAGGTGATCACTGGTTTTTTCCTTCAGTCTATTGTGGTGCATCATGTTGACTGATTTTCACATTTTGAGCCGTCTTTGCATTCCAGGAACAGATCCCACTTGGTCATGGCGTCTAATTCTTTCACTGTGCTGCTGAATTCGGTTTGCTAGTATTGTGTTGAGGATTTTTGCATCAGTGTTCATAAGGGATATTGGTCTGTAGTTTTCTTTTCTCATAGTGTCTTTTCTGGGTTTGGTAGTGGAAGGATGGGTGGTACCAATTCAGTAGCTTCCCCAGTGAAGCCGCGAGGTTCACGGCTTTTCTTGTTGGGAGAGATTACACAGTCTCCTTACTCATTAGAGTCTCTTCAGAGTATGTATTTCTTTGTGCTTCAGTCTTGGTAGGTGCTGGTGGCCAGATCGCTGACCCTACCTCTCAAGGCCAGGCCACCTCCCCGTGTCCTGCCCGTTCTTCTGATGCAGCCTTGGGGCTCCTAATCGGACTCCTGCCCTCCAGCAGGGTGGGGACCAGTGTAGTCCTGCACTTAAAAGTGGGTTTTGCCATCCTTAATGTTTTATTTTTGAATAGGTAAAGCTTGTCTCACAGAGTCCAGATGTGCAGGCTCGTACCCAGCCCTGCCACTGTCCCATGGTGACTTGCAGGCCAGGCAGTGCTAGGTTTCCTTAGCTTCCTTCCAGGGGGAACTTTGCAGGCACGCAGACGGCCTGCAGTGGCAGGACCGCCAGGCTGGCCCCTCGACGCCTGGTCTCGCTGCTCCGAGTTGCTGCTCCTGGGGGGAGGGTGGAATGAGCGTTTGTCGTTTTCGTGGCCATCGTCAAACTGTGCTCCGTGGAAAGGTCTTCCTGTCTCCCAGATTATTTGAAAAGCTGTTTCCCCTTAAATACAAGTTGGACTTTTTACCTGTAAACTGGGTCTGTCTGGAGTTTTAGTGGAAGGTGTGGGGGGCCACTTCCCTTCTCCAGGCTCTCATGTCACAGCCACTCGTCTCGGTGGCTGTGTCCTGTCCTGCCCACACCTTGGGCTTCTGCAGCGTCTGTCCGTCCACAGTCGTGGTGACATTTTAGCATGTTCAGTCTCGGGCTGCTGTGACTGTCAGCTACTGCGTTCCCGTCTGACTCCCTGCGTTTTCCCACAGAACTTCCAACCGCGTTGGCGCCAGGTGTGGTGACTGGGCCGAGTTCACTGCAGCTCGAGGAGGCTTTTACCCTGAGGGCACTGCTTGCCCTTTGTTTGTTGTTCCCCTTTGCGAGTTGGTTTAGCGCACTTTTTAAACTTTGCTTTTCTATTGACATGATAGTTCTTTGGATAAAAATTAGGTAAAAAGGAAAAGTGTCCATCTTGACAAGGCCCACAGCAGTTAACGTTGTTATGTGTAGCCTTCGGAACTGTAACATCTGACTTACTTCTGTGTCACTTGAGAGTTAACATGTGAGCGAGTTACCTGCCGATCGGCCACCCGTGATCCTCCCAGGCCCGTCCTGGCGGCTGTGCAGCGTCCCCTCGACAGGCACCTGGGTCTTCTCCCCTCACGGCCCCAGCAGGATCCCTGCGTCTCCGGGCGCGGCAGACGCATTTCTGTGGAGAGACCCCCGGAGGGGGCTCCGGGGTTGGGCTGCTGTCGTCTTGCCAGGCCCCGGTCACGGCGCTGTGGGAGGAGGCGGCGTCCAGGGGGTCGGGCAGCGGGCGAGGTGCGGCCGCGGCCCTGACAGCGCCGTGCACCTCCTTCCAGGGAACCTTCTGAGCAGCCTCATGGGCTCCTCGGAGCAGGAGGGCGAGGACAGTCAGGATGACAGCAGCCCCATTGAGCTCGACTGACGCCCGCGGACCTGCACGGACTCGGCCTGGACTGCGGCGGGTGCGGCTCCCGATGCGGGTCCAGACCTGGGCCCCCCGGGCTCCGGCCGAGGCCGAGGGGCCGCACGTCGGGTGTTCTGGGGCTGCCGGGGCCGTGCTGGCCAGGCCGCCGTGTACCCTGAGATGACCCCAATAAAGCACAGGCCCTGCCGCGCCTCCTCTCCCGGCCCTTGTGTCTGGTTTGCTTGGGGAGGGCTTGGTCTTGCACAGGTGGGCCCTGTGGCACGCAGCGGGGGTGCCATGCCCTCAGGTGGGGCGGGGGTGGCCTGGCACGTGTCCTGGGGAGCGCCTGGGCGGCTGCTCCACGTTACACCCCAGGAGCTGCAGCCGAGCGCCCAGCCGTTTGGAAAGGCGTCTCGTCTGGGAGGCTGCAGGACCGTCCACCATCGTGGGGCAGTATTTATTGTCTCCAGGTGATTGATTCCTTTGACCTGATGTTTTAGGTTTTAACCAAATGATCGGCCCAGGAACGAGCAAATCTGTCCCTTCTCACTGATTGTGTCAGATGCCCCAGGATAGTTACAAAATGGGAAACACCTTTATTTTTTCACAATTATAAGAGTCGTAGATTAATACCCAGTGATCATGCATGGGAAGGAACGGAATACACAATTTTATTTACTGTAAAAATGGAATTTAAAGGAAGGTTGGTGTTCGTGTTGAGTTTAAATAAATCCTTTATACTGGGCTTGGCAGCACTGGTCCTTTCTGAGTGAGCTCCTGGGGCTGGTCGTGGGCTGGGCCACGGGGCTGGGGCTGTGAGCAGTGGCCAGGGAGTCCCCCGTGAGGGGCATGGGCACCGTGACCGGTGTTTTCCAGTTCTGTCTGGAGTGTGTCCTTGGTGGGTGGCAGCAAGTAGCCAGTGTTGAGAGTGTCGCGATTTTAGATGTAAATATACAGTGTTTTATTTCAATCTGCGGAAGCCCAATCTGTGGACAGGTGAGGCCTCACAGGCTCTGCAAGCAGCCTGTGGGGCTGGGGGCGCCCTGTGGTCTCAGCGCTGTGATTGGGACACGTCGTGCTGTTGTCGCAGGCGGCCGCCTGTGTCTGCGACTCCCCCACCTCTGTGCATGGGCTGCCCAAGCTTGCGCCAGCCTCGGGCCTGAGGAACAGGGCGGGGGCCCTGCCAGCAGGAGGGGCGGGCCTGGTGTGGACCATACGGGTCCTGCCTCATCTGAGAAATTCTTCCCACCGGTCGTGCAGCCGTTCAGGGTGTTTTTTGTTGTTTCTCTCTGGACTTTTCTGGGTCGAGCATGTGGGTGTGCACATGCTCAGACAAGTGCACAGACCTCACGCTGGTGCTGAGCGGGCGCCCGAGCTCCCAGGGCCCGAGGCTGAGTCCACGAGGGCACGTGGGTGGGTGGCCCTGCATGGTCACGAAGGTCTAGGGGAGCCCGGGCTTTCGCTTCTGACCCAGGGCGAGTCCTTCTGCCTCATCTGGAAGACAGTGGACCTGGGTTCTCAGGGAAAGGGTGACCCCGCAGCCTCGCCTGGGCTAGGAGGCACTGCCTGGGGCAGGAAGGGTTTAGGGGAGAAAGGGGCCATGGCCCTGGGTGACCCTGCAGCTGCTCTCA
Source organism: Delphinapterus leucas (assembly GCF_059928025.1). NCBI lineage: Eukaryota > Metazoa > Chordata > Mammalia > Artiodactyla > Monodontidae > Delphinapterus > Delphinapterus leucas. The sequence continues at coordinate 476,915 of NC_143143.1, forward strand.
CCCCCAGCCCAGCCGTCCTGGGGACCCCTGACCTGGCAGCCTTAGCTGGGCCCCCACTGCCAGGGGAGGGGGGGGCCTTGTGCTCCCCCTTTTACCCTGCAGTCCCTGCTCAGAATCCAGGTGCCCGATGGGTCTGAGCTGTGGGCGCTTGCTCAGATGAGAGGGGAGGTGATGATGGGGGCTCGGAGGAAGGGTGCCTTCCCTCATCCTCTGGGTGTCGCCCACAGCCGGGCCGAGGCCCTTGGGTGCCCCTCTCCTGGGGGTGTCCCTTCCCCGGCAGGTCCTCCTGGGGGCCCAGAGCCCCCACTTTATTCCAAGATGTGACATGGAGGGGGGACACCCTGGCTCAGGGCCCCTCTCCTGGTCCCAACAGCTGGACCAGGGCTCCCCTGGGAGCACGTCTCAGCCACACAGGATGCCGCCCAGATAACCCAGCAGGTGAGATTTCCTGGGGAGACGGGACCCCTATGCACGTCCTGCCCCCAAGTTCTCCACCACACGGGGTTCCTTCCCTCCCTCACCTCCTCCCCCAGGTATCTTCTCATAGATGTCCCCCATCCCCCCAGGGCACCCGGGGAGAGGCACGCTGGGGTCCGGGCAGCGGCACGGACGCGGGCCTCCATCCTCCAAGGGTTCGAAGACCGTGAGGGCAGGCGGAGGGCGGGTCATGTCAGCGCGGAGTCCGGAGCCAGTGTGGGAAGTGCCCCAGCTGGGGGCGGGGGTGGGTGCAGCCAGCCCTGTGGCCCAGGCCCAGGGGGCTCCAGCCGTTGGGGCCTCTGACCCCCGGGACCCCCGCGGACATGCGGGTCGGCTTGCTGAGGGAGCCAGGGCCCTGTCTGCCACTCCAGCCCCTGGGATCCCACAGCTGACAGCGGGTGTTCAATAAGTACTTGCTGGGGGAGGGTGGGGGGAGTGAGGGGACACGGCGGGGTGGGGGGCATGCAGGCGGGCCCTCTGTCCCCGCAGCCCAGCCTCCTGGTCAGGGGTGGGGTCCCGCGGAGGTGGGTGGCGGCAGCTGGGGGGGCCCCAGAGGAGGCGGTCTGGCGGGCGGGGAGGCGAGTGGGGGACCGTGGGCGTCACACCGGGGGCAGCGGCACGGCGGGGTCAGGCCGGGCCGGCTCCCAGTGGTGTCCCAGTGGCGTTCCAGAGAAACGGGTCCTAGCCGCTCGAGCTCAGGCCCCACCTGAGCACGTCGGGGGCTGCCGAGTCCCTCATTCCGCCAGCCACCGCCGCCTCGCCTGCCACGTCTGGCGAGTCCGGAGCCCTCAGGCCTCCAGGACCGTCTCGTGCTAGGGTTTGTGCTTGAAGTGGGCTTCCACTGGAAAAGGGACAGGGTGCCAACAGGTCAGGGCCGCTCGGGGCCATGGGACTGGGGCCCCAGGCCGCCCCGCCCACCTCACCTGCGTACTCCTGGGGCAGCATGGGCCTGTCCACCACCTTCCGGAAGGCCTCCATCCACGCCCGCTGCTCCGACTCCGTTTCGCAGGCTAGTAGGAACCGGCGCTCTGGCGTGACGATGGTGATGCCGTGCGGCCAGTGGTGGCCCTGGGTGGACGGCGGGAGCCCATCCAGCACTGTGTAGCCACTCTCCCTGCTGCCGATGAAGACCTCCCCACGGGCGAAGGCGTCCTGGGTGGGGGAACCGGGCTGAGCACTGCTCAGAGCCGCGTGCGGCCCCCGGGCCTGCCACCTCCAGCTCACCCAGCAAATGCTGGTCGGCGCCTCCCAGGCAGGCGGGTGACCCAGGAGGGTGCATCCACGCCGCGGGGGCCCTGGGGCCGCGGCCCATCCTTACCAGGGGGTCCTTGAAGTACATGAGCCTCCGGTCGTCCATGGTGAACCAGCGCTTGCGGAAGCCTTCCGTCTGCTGGGGGTCGAGGGAGCCACTGGTCGGCCCGAGGCAGGCCCTGCCCCTACTGCCTGTTCCCCCTCCCTCAGGGCAGGGCCGCCGGCACGTCCACTCCCCTTCCGCGCGTGCTCGTGGGGCCTCATCTGGGCTGTGGGACCACCTGGGTCCTGGGATCCGAGTCCCCCGTGTCTGCCCCCATCCCCCACGTGGCAGGGACCTGGGGGTGCACAGGGACATGGGGGGGGTGGGGCCCGGGCAGGAGGCAGGGCTCGGAGCTGGCTGGGGCTGGACCCAGAGCCCCAAGTCAGTGGAGCCCGTGCTCTCGCAAAGCACTGGGAATGGGGGGGGGGGGGCGCAAGTGTCACTGGCTGGCACTGCTGACACGCCCCTGCCCCCGCCCCCCACCCCGGGATATGACCTCAGAGTGAGGCCTGGGCATCTGGGGTTCCAGGTCAGACCCACCTTGGGCCCCGTCTTCTCCATGTAGCCTTCCTGAAGGTAGTTCCTGGACAGCTTCGGCACCAGCTAGGGCAGAACCACTTGGGCTGGGCCCTGGGAGCCCCTCCCCAGCTGCCCCCTCCCCTCCCGCCCTTCTCCCCCTCCCCCTCCCCCTCCCAGCAAAGCTAAAACACCGCGGACTAAAGCAGGTCTGCAGGGGCCTCCAGCAGTGGGGGTCTCGGGGTGGGGGAAGGGTCCGCGCGTCCCCCGAGCCGGGCCAAGGGAAGCAGCAGCGGCCACTCACGTCTGCGTCGCCGGCCCCCGGGAAGGCCACCTGCAGGTAGTGGAAGCGGGCGGCGCGGAGCGCGTTGAACCAGTCCACCATCTCCTGGGGGTCAGAGGCCGGGCGTGGGCTGCGGCCTCGAGGCTGCTGCGCACCCACCCCACCCCCAGCGCGGCCCGAAGCCCAGGCAGCAGGAGCGGGCCGCGCCATGGACAGCCGCCTCCGGACAGGCGGGGACAGCGGGTGCGGGGCTGCCGTCCAAGCTGCCCCCAAGCCCTGCTGCTGCTTCCGGCACGGGGCGGTCCCTTCTCCTCTCAGATCCTTCTGTCTTTATGACCTGCTATCTCTAGCCCAGAGGGAGGCGCTTTTATTTATAAACCCACCCGGAGCTGCCACCTCCCCGCCACCTCCCCGCCACCGCCACTGCGGGAAGGAGGGCAGAGCTGTTCCCGGAGGCCGGCCCTCACCTCACGGGGGAGCGCAGAGGACCGGCTCCCCAGGCCGAAGCGTCACAGCCCAGGTGCTGCCACACCGTCCCTCCCACCCCAGGCCCAGCGCCCTTCCTGGGCCCGGCCCAACCCCCCACCCTCCTGTTACCTCTCATTCCTCCTGGCTGCCATGCTCGCTGCCCCAGGGACCCCCGTCCACCCCTCGCCCCCGCCACAGGCTCCCCCATCTCTCCCCTCCCAGGCCCTTCCAGGCCGAGGTCTCCCGCAACCCTGGATGGACCGAACATCTGCTCTCCCTGCCGACACCTGGACAGACAGCGCTCCTCCCTGATCTCCAGGTCCCCTGGGTCCTGCAGTGTCACCCCGACGCCCACCTCTAGCCACACCTGAGGCCCCACTCACCTCCCTGCCCACCTCAGTGCTCTGTCCCTCCTGCCTCGGCGCACGGGACCCCCAGCCCAGCCCACACAATCCAGGCTGCGACATACCCTCTGGGCACTGCCAGGGAGCCCTGCTCGGGCCTGGTGCCCCCCAGCCCCATTCCAGCGCACCGAGTCCCTCTGGCCCCTCCCCTGCCCGGTCCCTAGCACTGCCCCCCCGCTCGGCTCAGGACCTCCCTTGACTCACGGAAACCAGAGGGATGCTCCGGAAATTCAAGTTGGGCTGCAACACCCTCCCCCCCACCGCATCTCCAGTATAGATGGACATCTGCAGGGTCAGGTCAGCCCCCTCAGCAGGACCACCTCATGCTGTCCCCCACCCCTTCCTCTTCTCCCTTCCCCCATCCTCAGCAGAGTCTCAGCCACGGGGCCTTTGCACGGCCGTTTCCTCTTCCTGGACCATGTCGTCACCCCTCAGGACATCACTTCTTCTCTCACTCTTCCCAGCACTCGGCACAGTTGGGGTTTTAGTCGCCCGTCTGATAGACTCTGTATCTCCTGCCAGACTGTGCTCTCACTCACCAAGGACAGAGCCACATCAAACAGGCTCTCAGCTGCATCTACGCACAGGGCCTGGTGCAGAGCAGGTGCCCACAACCCTCTGGGGACTCGGGCCAGGACAGCATCCCACTGCTCGTGCAGAAAGCGTCTGGGCTCCCGGCACCTACCCTCTGCCTTCCCTGGGCTCAGTCTCCCCACAAGGAAAGTGAAGGTAGAGGCTTCTGGGTAAAACTGAAGACTTGCTCACGTTCCTTGAGCCAGGTTCCCTCCCAAAACCTGTTAGTACTGCATAAGGGATTGTTTTATCAAGGCTTAACCCCACGAGATGGCGAGAACGGTCACAAGGTGCCAGGAGCTGGCAGACAGGTGGGGGTGTGACCCGCAGGGGAAAGCGGAGGCACAGCCCAGTCTGTACTGCAGGCCCCAAAGGGCTTGGGAATGCAGAGCTCTAGGTTCCCCTGGAAGTGAGGGGGGGTTCTCAGCAGGAGAACTGGCTAAGAGACGGCCCCTCCACCACCCTGGCAGAAGATGGACCTTTATACTTTGCAGGGGGTAGAAACAGAGGGTCTCAGGGCAGAGTTGTGCCAGGCACAGGGGGTGCGTGTGGGATGGGGAGGCACCATTCCAGAAAGAGTGAAGCTACATGACTGCACACCCAGCCTGAGGCCCCTCCTGTTCCCTCTCAGCTCCCTCAGTGCTGGGACTCAAAGGTATCTGCACCAGGCAGGAGGGGTTTCCTCCAGAGAATTTGAACAGCCCCAAAAATCTCTCACATGGAAGTCAGAGAACAGAGCACACAAACAGGAAATAGCCACTTAGAAGAAATAAACATTGTTCAAGGATAAGTAAGCTTCAAATTTAACATTAATAATCAGAGATAAAACACTACAATCAAGAAACAAGACCAATGTACTCTAGGGACACTGCAAAACCCAAGAGGAGCTCTGAAGACTGAAACATTGAGAGCAGAAAGAAAACTTTAAATAGGAAAGTCGCAAGACAAAGTTGAAATTTTCTAGAAATCAGGGAAAAAGTGGGACTAGAATGAGAGAACCAATCTAAGACAGCCAATATCTGAATAACAGTTCTAGAAAATGAGAACAGAGAAAATAGAGGAGGAAATTATTAAAGAAATAACTACCCACCTCATGGATGTAAATTACTAGGCAAGGAGGACTCACCAAGCTCCCAACACAGAGAAGGAAGACAGACCCAAGGCCAGGCTGTCATCGGAAAACTCTTAAGTGGAAGTTAGGATTTTCAGATGTGCAAGGTCTCTGGAAGCTTGCCTCCAAGGCACTCCTTCTCAGGAAGCTACCAAAGGGTTTGTTCCACCAGGAGAAGGGAGTAAACCAAGAAAGACTTAGGTTCCAGGAAATGGAATCAGCCCAGGACTGAGATGTGGCCACAGGAGAGATGATTCCAGAAGGGTGAAGTTGGTTGCTGCCCAGGACATATCCAGGGACTTGGATAGTCGGTGGCGAGGTGAGTCAGTAATGAGGACGTGGTTAACCAGGGGGGAAAGGCAGCTGTTAGCTGTAGGAGAAATGAAACGTGCAGGAAGTGAAAAGTCACGGCTAAAGCTTGAGAGCATTTTTGTGGTCATGGTAGCATACACTCTGAGTACACGTGGGGACAGAATAGCAATGTAAGGGTGACGGGTGAGGTGGGAGAGGCACGGGCCTGGGCGAGGTGAGGGGTGGGGACTGGAGAAAGTCAGCGCCTCATCCGCGTGCTGAGAAGTCATCAGGCGATGGGAACGTGGACAGGTCTGGCAGCAGCTCGAGCATGTTATGCACGCACCTGGATGTGGGTTCCCAAGGGATCAGCTAAAAGCTGAAAAGAGGATTCTGGGAACATGGGGTAGGAAGCACTGGGAATCTGTCTCCCCACCTGGAAAGCAACGGCACTGGCAGAATCTGACTGATGTAACCATTCTGTAATTTTGAAGTCTTGAAGTCTTAACAACTTCCAGGGGAAGACTTGGAGAGTACATTGTGGTTAATTTCAGTCAATTTCAGCTCTGAGAACAGATGCAGCTACCCATCCTTCCCCGCCCGCCCCCCCCAGGACAGGCCGCTGTGCAGGTGTCCTGGAGCAACTTACACAAGAGTTTGCAGGAGCTAGGGTGGGCAAAAAGGACTCTGTCCTCCACATATCAGGGATCTGTGCTCTGATCACAGGGAGACAAAGGAGGGGGGCATTGTTGCAGCCCCTACCCCTCCAGCTCAAGACCTCCCAAAGATTTAAAGGGTGAGCACCCAGTTTCTCCCCTTCACTTTTGGTTTTACCCCTTTGGGAGCCAGACATCAAAGACTAGGACGTTCAGAAACAGCAGCATATACAGGGGAAATTAGGAAGTGACCACACATGACCAGGGAAAGGCTCGGAAAAAAACGTGAGCAGAAATTAAGTTTACACTTCAGGCTGATTCTTGGCACAGACACGGCCTCCAACAACTAAAACAAAAAGCCCAAAAGCAACAGCTAGCTAGCCAAGCAAACAGATAAATAGCAAGCCTTGGGGAAGGGGGAGAATCTGATTTCCAGAGTTACCACATTATGAGAATCAAATGTCCAGCGTTCAACAAAAAATCACAAGGCACACAAAGAAGCAGAAAATGGCCCTTTCAAAAGAAAAATCAACAGAGTCTGTCACTGAAAAGACTTAACGGCAGATATACTAGACAAAGACTTTAAAACATGGTCTTAAATATGCTCAAAGAAAAGAATATTTGGAGAAACTCAAGAAAATGCATAAACAAAATGGAAATAACAATACAGAGAAAACCTAAAAAGAAACCAGTAAAGAAATTCTGAAACTAAAAGTACAATCATGGAAATGAAAATTTCACTAGACGGATTCAAAGGCAGAAGAAAGAATCAGTCAGTTTGAGGGGAAAACGGAAATTATCACGGCTGAGAAACAGAAAAAAAGATTGAAGAAAAGCAAGTAGGGCCTAAGAGACCTGCGGAACACCACCAAGAGACTGACATATGCATTGTGGGAGTCTCAGAAGGAGAAGAGAGAAAGGGGTGGAGAGAATATTTGAGGAAATAGCTGAAAACTTCACAAGTCTGATGAAAGACATGAATATAAACATCTAAGAAGCTCAACAAACTCCAAGTAAGATGAACTCAAAGAGGTCCACTCTGAGAAACGTTATAATCAAACTTTGAAAAGACAAAGAATCTTGAAGGCAGCAAGAGAGAAATGACTTGTCACATATAAGGGATCCTCAAATAGATTATGAGTAAACCTAATCAAACGCTGGAGGCACAAGACAGCTAGCCAATATATTCAAAGGAGGAAAAAACAAAACCCTCTCAATAAAGAATCCTAGGGCTTCCCTGCTGGTGCAGTGGTTGGGAACCTGCCTGCCAATGAAGGGGACACAGGTTCGAGCCCTGGTCCAGGAAGATCCCACATGCCGTGGAGCAACCAAGCCTGTGCACCACAACTACTGTGCCTGTGCTCTAGAGCCCGTGAGCCAGAACTACTGAGCCTGTGTGCCACAACTACTGAAGCCCGTGCACCTAGAGCCCATGCTCCACAAGTGAAGCCACCGCAGTGAGAAGCCCGCGCACAGCAATGAAGACCCAACGCAGCCAAAAATAAATAAAATAAATTTCTAAAAAAGAGGAGAGATTAAAGGTAATATTTAAAAAAAAAAAAAGAAAGGAAGAAAGAAATGCTCAGGGAGTCCTACAGGTGAAATGAAGGAACACTAGACAGTACCTCAAAACCTTGTGGAGAAACAAAGATCTCAATGAAGGTAAATACATGGGCTATTATAAAAGCCGGTATTACTGTAACAATGGTTTGTAACTGTGCTTTTTGTTATCTACATGATTTAAGAGACTAATGCTTTTAAGGATAAAGCAAAAAAAAAAATTAAGGTAAAAGCTAGTATTACAGTAAGTTTGGGCTGTGACTCCAAACCTTGTTTTTTACATACTTTAGGAGATAGTGCATTTTAAATAATTAGTAGGGGTTTTTTTTGTTTGCTTGTTTTTTGGGTTTTTTTTTATCACTCATCGTACAGATGTAATTTTGTGACATCAACAACCAAAAGCAGTGGGGATGGAGCTAAAATAATAGAATTTTATGCTATTGAAAAAACATTCAAAAAGCTTCTATATATTCAGTTTAGAATGTTTTAACTTTAGTATGTTAAATGTTATCCCCATGGTAACCCCAAAGAAAACAGTGATAGAATATATACAAAAAGAAATAAGAAAGAACTTAAACGTTTCACTACAAAGAATAAACACAAAATAAGACAGGAATGCAGGAAATGAGGGACAAAAAATCTACAGGGCATAGAAAACAAATAGCACAATGACAGAAGTCCCTCCTTATCAGTAATTACTGTAAATGTAAATGTATTAAACTCCCAATCAAAAGACAGAGATTGGCAGAATGGCTATAAACACATCATCCAACTATATCCTTTCTCCAGGAGACTCACAAAATTGTGGAAGGTAAAAAACCATCAGATCAAAGAAGAAATCACAATGGAAATTAGAAAATATTTAGAGGTACATCAAAATGAAATCACAGCATACCAAAACTTACAGAATGCAGCAAAAGCAGTGCTAAGGGGGAAACAGATAGCTATAAATGCTGACATTGAAAAACAAGAAAGATACCAAATCAGCAACCTAACTTTACAACTTAAGGTACTAGAAAAAGGAAGAACAAACTAAAAAGAAGAACAAACTAAGCTAAAGGAAAGAAGGAAAAAAAGATTAGAGATCAATGAAATAGAGAACAGAAAAACAATAGAGAAAATAAATGTAAACAAAAGTTGGTTCTTTGAAAAGATAGAATTGAAAAAACTTTAGCTAGATGGACTAAGAAAAAAAGAAGACTCAAATTACTAAAATCAGAAATGAAAGTGGGTACGTCACTACTAATTGTACAGAAATAGAAAGGATTATAAGAGAGTACTATGAACAACGGTATACCAACAAATTAGATAACCTGGATGAAACTGGATAATCTCCTAGAAAGACAAAACGTACCAAGACTAAGTCATGAAAAGAACAGATAATCTGAAAAGACCTGTAACTAGTAAGGAGACTGAATCAGTATCAAAAGTCTCTCCACAAAAAAAAAAAAAAAAAAGTCTCTCCACAAAGAAAAGCCCTGGACCTCATGGCTTCACTGGTGAATTCTATCAAACGTTTAAATAAGAATTGATACCAGTCCTTTTCAAACTTTCCAAAAAATCAAAGAGGAGGGAACCCTTCCTAACTCATCTGTGAGGCTAGAATAACCCAGATATCAAAGCCAGACAAAGTCACTACAAGAAAACTACAGACCAATATACCTTATGAACACTGGTGCAAAAATCCTCAACAATATACTAGCAAACTGAATTCAGCAGCCTATTTAAGGATTATACACCATGACCAAGTGAGAGTTATTCCTGGAATGCAAGAACAGTTCAATACATGAAAATCGATCAATGTAATACACCACATTAACAGAATAAAAGGGGGGAAAACTACATGATCATCTCCACTGATGCAGAAAATGCATTTGACAAAATTCATATGGAGTCTCAAGGGGATTCAGACAGCCAGAACAATCCTAAAAAGGAAGAACAAAACTGGAGGAATTCACTTTTGATTACAAAGCCACAGTAATCAAAAGAGTATGGTCCTCATAAAAGACCCAGAATTGCCACAGATATCCTGAAGGAAAAAGAACAAAGCTGGAGGCAAAACCCTCCCAGACTTCAGACAGTACTGTAAAGCTACAGTAATCAAAACAGCATGGTATTGGCACAAAAACAGACATATGGATTGGTGGAACAGAAAAGACAGCGCAGGGGACCTCCCTGGTGGTCCAGTGATTAAGAATCCACCTTCCAGCAGCCGCATGGCACAGGGATATCGGCTCGGTGCTTTGTGACCGCCTGGAGGGGTGGGATAGGGAGGGTGGGAGGGAGGGAGACGCAAGAGGGAAGAGATATGGGAACATATGTATATGTATAACTGATTCACTTTGTTATAAAGCAGAAACTAACACACCATTGTAAAGCAATTATACCCCAATAAAGATGTTAAAAAAAATAAAAATTAAATTAAAAAAAGAATCCACCTTCCAATGCAGGGGACGCGGGTTTGATCCCTGGTCGGGGAACTAAGACCCCACATGCCATGCGGGACAACTAAGCTCGCCTGCTGCAACTACCGAGCATGCGGGCCACAACTAGACCCCACGTGCTGCAACTACAGAGCCCATGCGCCACAACTAGAGAGCCCGTGCACCACAACAAGGAGCCCACGTGCCACATATTTTTTTTTAAAAAGAGCCCAGAAACAAACCCACACACCTACAGTCAATTAACCTTCAATAAAGGAGGCAAGAATATACAATGGGGGAAAGACAGTCTCTTCAACAAATGGTCCTGGGAAAGGTGGGCAGTTGCATGTAAATCTATGAAATTAGAACACTCCCTGATACCATACACAAAAGTAAACTCCAAATGGCTTAAAGACTTATAAGACATGACACCATAAAACTCCTAGAAAAGAACATAGGCAAAACATTCTCTGATGTAAATCGTACCAGTGTTTTCTTAGGTCAGTCTCCCAAGGCAATAGAAATAAAAACAGAAATAAACAAATGGGACCTAATCAAACTTACAAGCTTTTGTACAGCAACGGAAACCATAAACAAAATGGAAGGACGACCTACGGATTGGGAAAAAATTATTTACAAGTGATGTGACCAGCAAGCATTTAACTTCCAAAATATACACACAGCTCCTACAACTCAGTAACAAAAAACCAAACAACCCAATCGAAAAATGGGCAGAAGACCTAAATAGACATTTCTCCAAAGAAGACATAGAGGTGGCCAAGGGGCACACGAAAAGATGCTCAACGTTGCTAATCATTAGAGAAATGCAAATCAAAACTACAAGATACCACCTCACACTGGTCAGAATGACCATCCTCAAAAATTCTACAAACAGTAAATGGTGGAGAGGGTTTGGAGAAAAGGGAACCCTTCTACACCATTGGTGGGAATGTGAATTGATGCAGCCACTATGGAATACTAGGGAGATTCCTCAAAAAACAAAAAATAGAACTACCATATGATCCTGTGATCCCAATCCTGGGAGTGGGATTATGGAAAACTGATTTGAAAAGATACACACACCCCAGCAGTCACTGCAGCACTATTCACAATAGCCAAGACATGGAAGCAACCTAAGCGTCCATCGACAGAGGAATGGATAAAGAAGATACGGTACATATATCCAATGGAATATTACTCAGCCATAAAAAAGAATGAAATAATGCCATTTGCAGCAACGTGAATGGACCCAGAGGTTAAGTCAAATAAGTCAGAAAGAGAAAGACAAATACCATTTGATATCACATATGTGGAATCTAAAAGAAGACGCAAATGAACTTTTATGAAACAGAAAAAGACTCAGAGACATAGTTGTTGCCAAGGGGGAGGGGAGTGGGGGAAGGATGGTTTGGGAGTTTGGCATTAGCAAATGCAACCTTTTTTTTGCAAACTATTATATATAGAATGGATAAACAACAAGGTCCTACCGTATAGCACAGTGAACTATATTCAACATCCAGTGATAAACCATAATGGAAAGGAATATGAAAAATAATATACATATGTATAACCGGATCACTTGGCCGTGCAGCAGAAATTAACACATTTTAAGTCAACCATACTTCAATAAAATTTAAAAAAGCAAACAAAAAAACCCCAGTATGGTCCTGTTATAAAGACAGACATACAGACCAATGGACTAGAATAGGAAGCCCAGAAATGAACTCTTACATATTCAGTCAAGTGATTTTTCATGACAGTATCAAGAGCATTCAATGGGGGTTGAATTTAAAACAAATGGTGCTGGGAAAACTGAAAATCCACACACCAGAGAATGAAGCTGGACCTGGGGCTTCCCTGGCGGTCCAGTGGTAAAGAATCCGCCTTCCAATGCAGGGGACGTGGGTTTGATCCCTGATCAGGGAACTGAGATCCCACGTCTCGGGGCAACTAGGCCCGTGCACCACAACTACTGAGCTTGCATGCTTCAGTGAGAGCCCACGTGCTGCAACTACAGAGCCCACGCGCCCTGCAGCCCGCACGCCACAGCTAGAGAGAAGCCCACGCTCCACAACAAAGAGCCAGCGCGCTGCAACGAAAGATCCCACGTGCCTAAGTGAAGATCCCACATGCCACAACTAAGACCCAATGCAGCCAAAAGAAGAAAGAAAGAAAATAAATAAAAAATTGAAAACAAACAAAAAACAACGAAGCTGGACCCTGACCCAATTAACTCAAAATGAATCAAGGACCTAAATGTAAGTCCTAAGACGATAAAGCTCTTACAAGAAAACATGGGGGAAAAACTTCACAACATCGGACTTGGCAATGATTTCTTGGATGTGACACCAAAAGACACACGCAACCAAAGAAAAACAGATGAATTCAACTGAAATGAAAATTTAAAAATTTTGTGCATCAAAAGACCATTCATCGAGTAACAGGCAGTCCACAGAATGGAGAGAATACTTGCCAATCACCTATCTGATAGGGGATTCACATCCAGAATACAGAGAGAGTGCCTAAGGACAGACTTTGAGGGCTTTGCTTGCGGTTCCTCCCACCCTCGCTGGGTGGGGACACAGAGGCGATGGCCACGGGATGGGGTGCGGCGCTCTGCCAGCCAGCTGCCACCTTCATCTCTTCACGAGGCCTCTAGGCTCCCTCCCCAAGGGCCCGACTGGCTCCCCACTGCAGCCATGGCAGGGTGGTCTGGCGGGCCCTCGGCCCCGCGCCTGCCACCCTGGGGGTCCGCTGGGTTCTCCTGAGACAGTGGGGGTGGTCCAGCTGCCACCACCCAGCCGTGCACCCACCTTGCCGTCCTCGTGGTAGACGAAGATGTTTCGAGTACTGTTGTCTTTCAGGTAGGTGACCTGCAGGCCGTGCGGGTGACCGATCTTGGCCGGCTGGAAGGTGGCGTTCAGATGCTCGATCTTCATGATGGCCTTGGGCTCCTTGGCCTGGGAAGCAAGGCCCGGCCTCAGCGCTGGGCTGGCAGGGAGTCTCCAAGGGCAAGGGAGCAGGCAGGGTGGGCTCCGGATGCCAGCCACACACCTGCTGTCCCACGTGGCTTTGAGCAAGTTACTTACCCACTCTGGGCCTAGGCTCCCTGGTCTAAGTCTAAGGTAACAGCATCCCTTTCTGGGGGATGACAAGGCGGGCGCTCAACATGTAGGCTGACCCCTCCTCTGCCCCCTGTCTGGTCCGCCCTGCTTGCGGCCGGGCCCCCCGCCTTCCTGCTCCCATCCTGCCAGGCCTCTCTCCTCTCCTTGCACTGGGGGCCGGCAGATGGCCGTGTGGCGCCCTCTGGCAGAGGCGGCGGGCCTGAGGGCCATGAGCTGCCGTGGTTACTGCATCACAGGGTCATGTTCTGACCCGGAGCCGGTCTGCTCCGGGTGTGGGTGGGGCTTGGCCAGCTGCCCCGCCACACTGGGACCCCCCCGGCGCCTCCCCACGCACTGCCTGCGGCACCCGGGGTCACCCCGGCGTGCTTGCCAGGTGCTGGTCCCCTCTGTCCCTCTCAGGCCTAGGAGTGTCTGCCAGGGGAGGGCTTGCCACCTCTGTGCCCCAGGATCACCCACAGCACAGGGAGTGGCTGTGAGCGGGGTGGGTGGAGGGGCCCCCACAGGGGCCGGCAGGTGCCCACGGGAGGGGGCAGCTCATCTCCCAGGAGGGGCACGAGGGCAGCAGAGGAAGTGGCGCCGCTGTCCAGTGGCCAGTGTCCAGCCGCCCCAGGCCCCGGGTGGGAGGCCCGGCCGCTGCCCTTGGCCCTGTGCCCAACTCACGTCACTTCTGTTGAAATACTTGAGGGCCCCCTCGCGTTCCGTCAGCACAAACTTCCGGCTTAAGAACTGCCCGTTGTCCCGGCCGCGCTTCCAGAGAAAGCCTTCTCGGTACCCTGGGGGAGAGGGGCCCCGTCGGACGGCCGCCACCCTGACGAGGCAGAGGCCGGGGTGGACCCTGTTCCCATCCCCAGGGGACCCGCAGCCCCCAGGTGCCAGGAGGCCGGAGGGTGTGAGCGGGCATCAGCCTGTCCTTGGACCCCAGGCCACCCCCTCTCCACTGGGCTGCACGCTCCGGCCCTTTTTCTTTTCTTTCTCTTGGCAGGTGTGACAGGCACGCGGGGATGTGAGCGCACCGGGCGGGCACACGGTGTGCGCTCTTTGGGTGTGAGCAAGGGCCTGGGGACGGGCCAGTGTCCTCGATCATCGGGGGGGGAGGCCCAAGGGTGCCACAAGGGTCCTCGAGAGAGGGGGGCAGAGGGAGAAGTGAGCCCAGCAACACTGGGGCGATGGGGCCTCGGCCAAGAGTGTGGGGAGCCCCCAGGGCTGGGCGGTGCAGGGGGAGCCCCCCCCAGGAGGAGCCAGCCCTGACCCCTCCTCAGCTTTGGCCCCGAGCCTCATGGTGGAGCCCCGGCCTGCAGGGACCGCAGGGCCCGTTCACGTCGCTCGAAGGCACGCAGCCCGCAGTCAGCTTCCCAGCAGCAGTGGGTGAGAAGGCAGCCCCTCAGGCGGCCGCGGCCTTTCCCCTCTGCCTGTTCTGGGGCTCTGTGTCTGAGGGCCTTGCACGTGCCTCAGGGGCTGGACCAGCTCCCTCTCAGCACCACACTCCTGGACGTGCTGCTACTGCCCAATCAGGGATTCGTGCCTCTTTGTTGCCAGCGGGGCCCTGTGGATGCCGGGGCTGTCCGCCCACGCCCGGCGGACAGACGCCTGGTCGTGCCCGGCCTTCTTGAGCAGCTCTGCTGCGCCCAGCGCGGCCGTGTCTTCCAGGGGGCGTCCCACTGCCCTTGGGCATAGCCCGGGGGCACATGGCTAGGGGCAGGGGCCCTCACAGTCATTGCCCTACAGCTTTCCCTCTGCTCCTGCCCTGGGGAGAGGGTCCCGCTGCCCACGTGCGCTGAGTGAGATCCCTGCCAGGCGCCGTCTGAGGCTGGTCCGTGCCGGGGGTGCCGTCAGTAGGGGTGGTGCCCGGAGCCCAGAGCCTGACGGCGTGGCTTTTGTAGTTTGGACGCCACCGCTGGGCCCTGGCCCCCCCAGCCCCCAGCTCCAGCCTGCTGCCGCCCGTCGGCTGTCCTGGCAGCCCCACGCCCAGCACCATGGAGGCTAGGAGCTGTTTCTCTGCTCTCGAGATGTGTGGTCCTGAAGAGGCAGCAGCCTGGCATCGGGGACGGGGCAGCTGGCTCCTGTCTGTCTGCGGTGGGACAGTGCCAGGTGAGGCCTGCTCCCTTCCCCCCACGACTCAGAGGTCCCCGGCACCCTGAAAGCCTGTGAAAGACACGTCCCCCGGGCCCCCTGGACACAGCGCCAGCAGGCACATCCCCTCTGTGTGCGCCAGGGAGCAGGGCCACCACCGTGTCCCTAAGCTCAAGCAGGGCCCTCCCTGATTCAGTGAGCATTTGGCTGGAAGTCCACTTGCCTTCGGCTCAAGGCCAGCCCCCCTGGACCCTGCATTAGCCACACACAGAAGTGCCCAAGGCGCAGCTTTTCTGCAAGGACGTTCCCCGCCAGCACCCCTGACCACGCCTGAGACATAGCGGGCCGAGCACTTGCACAGCTGTCTCATGTCCCCCACGTGGGCCTCGAGGAACATCCTGTGGTCATCCCCACTGCAGAGGACGAAGCTGAGGCTGGCGTGGAGTCCTGTCCAAGGCCAGTGGCCAGCAAGGCTGGAGCCGCCAGCCCGGTCAGCGGTTCCCAGCCCCCAGGAGCCTGCGCCTGCCTGCGGGGCCCAGCAGGGGGCAACAGCGCCTCGGGATGCTGGGCCCGGAACGGGGGCGTCTCTGCCGCAGCCGGAATGGCGCTCCCATGGTCACGCCTGAGGTGGCTCTGCTAACGTGTCCCGGGCCAGCCCAGCGGAACAGACGGAGCCGCTGGCCCGAGTCTGCCTGGCTCCCAGGCCCGATGGCGAGCCGCCAGGATGCCTGATTTGGGTCTGTGATGTGGCAGCGGCATTTTCGGGTGGGTGCCGGCCAGGTCCCTGACTTTGCCCCAGCAGATGGGCAGCTCTTTGGCCGTAGCCTGAAGGTGGCGGCCCCCGACCTGCCCGCGTCCAAACTCGCCCGAGCCGTCCTCTCTCAGGGCCCCCCAACCCCGTGACGTGGGATGTGCGCAGCCCAGACTCTGCCGTGGGGACGCCCGCCCACCGTGTCCCGGGCTCCAGGCCGCGGGCCCCTGGCCACCCACCTTGAGGCGGGCCCAGGCCCTGGGAGATTCCCGAGCCCACTCCCGGGCCGTAGCGGTGCAGCACCCGGCACACAGCCGTGGGCTGGGGGCGTCTGCTGCTAGGCCTCCCGCGTGACCCCTGCCAATGGCACCCCCCTGCCCCAGCCCACACCCGGGGCCCGGCTGGCTGGAAGGGACTGTTTTCTCCCAAAGGACTGGCCGGTGCTGGGGCAGAAGCCAGAGCGTTCACCCAGCATTTACTGAGCGCCTACTGTGTGCTGGGCCCAGTACTCGCTGCAGGGGAGCTGGAGGAAGCAGGCCGCTCCCAGGCCCGCTCAGCCGCCTCTTCTCAAGCCCTGCGTGGGGTGGCCCGGGACGAGCCCAGAGAGACCGTGGACGCCACAGCCGGTGACGAGATGCCCACTGGGGTGGACCAGTGACCAAGCCACAGACTGACCACCCCCCAGTGGGCAAGCAGCAGGGCAGCGGGGCAGCGTCTCAAGTTGGACATGCACCTCCCACGTGACCCAGAGAAATGTGCAAACACAAGTGTGGTGAACACACACTCACGTGTTCACAGCAGCTTCACGCATCAGCGTCACGGACTGGACACGACCCATGTCCCTCAGCTGGGGACCAACTGGTCCCTCGCACAGCGGACGCTGCGCTGAGACAGCTGCGCGCCAGGCTTGCGGGGCGGCCGGGCGGGGCTCAGACGTGTGGCGCCGAGGGGAGCCATCCGTGACCTTCCAGCGAAGGCGCACACGCAGTACCCGGGCAGCTCATGGAGCTGTTCATCAAGTGTGCAAATCACACGTTAACGTCGTAAAAAACTGGAGCAGGGACCACGTGGCCGTGCTCCAGGGAGGCACAGGGCTTGCCGGGGGCCGGGCCAGGCGTCCTGTGCCCAGGCCCCAGGGTGGCCCTCCCTGGCTAGGAGGTGGGCCCCCACGCCGGGTGGCTTCTCCTGGGCGGTGCCCTGTGGAGGGTGTCCCCTGGGCACGGGTGGCACTAGGGATAGCCCCTCCAGCCACCTCCCCAGAAGGGCCAGGACCTGGTTTCTGGGTTCTGCTCCCCAAGAGGCTGGCACGAGAGCCCTGGGAGCCCGGTCCTCCACCACTCAGGTTCCCAGCTGCTCCGGCCGAAATGGCCAAAGGGGCCGGTGGGGAAAGGTTGAAGGCCGAGGGTCAGTGGGCGCAGGCTGGGCTGAGCGTGGTGCTGCTAGGACTCAAAGCCCCTTGTCCGGTGTTCCAGGAACATCACAGGCTTTGGGAACAGCACACGTGGCGGGTGCTTCTGGGTGTGAACGTGGGTGTGAACACAGGTGTGAACCTGAGATTTGTGACTGAGTGCATCTAAGAGCACACGCTTGTGAACGTGTGTGATTTGTGCCTACACGCACCATGGGGGTGTGTATGAGCCCACGTGAACACGCAGGGGTTGTGTCAGGGCGGCACCAGGAGGGGGATCGAAGCGCCTGCCTCGTGTGTGGTTCCAGCCCCGCCAGGGATGCCTCGGGCCCTGTATGCCCCGCACCTGAGCTCCCTCCACGGTCCCACCGTGTCCCCACCTCACAGACGGGGACAGGGGCGGGGGCCCCGCCACTTCCCCCGGGAGCCCCCGGCTCACCGCCCCCAGGGCTCCACGCTCTCTGAAGGGGGCTGAACCCGCGAGGCAGGGCCGGCCGCACCGCGCAGGAGGCTGAGCGTTTCGGCGACGGGGGCGGCCGGCCCTCCGGACAACAGGGGCCCTTGTCGCCCGTGAAAGGCGGCCATTGAGGCTCCGGCTGCAGGCGGGGACGGCCCGGGGACGGAGCCAGGAGCAGCTGTTACCCGGGGTCACCCCGGCGAGGGGCCTGCGGGGCGGCAGAGGCGCAGCCCGGCCCCGGCGCGCCCAAGCCTCGGTCCTGTTATCCGGGGCGAGCACCTCCCGCCACACCCACCACCACAGCGGAACCGGCAAAGCCAGGCTGGCGCCCCAGCAGCGCCGAGGCCGCCGCCGTCCTACCCGGAGGCCGCGCCCCCACTCTGGGGGTTGCTAGCCAGTCCCCACCCGGGTCACATCTGTCCACAGCGGTTTCGCTGTGGTGACGTTTCCCCCACGGCCACTCAGCGGGAACTTGTGTCCCCTCCCTCCCCTCACAGTTGGGTTCCTTGTTATCACAGGGACCCGTGGAGACGCCCTCCTACCGTGCTGTTGCTCAAACCGTCCAGCTCGGCCCGGCAGCGACACTTCCTCCGCGGACGCCCTAAGCGCACCGGGTGGGGGCTGGGCTTGCCTGAGGCCCCGGCAGGCGTCATGTTGGTAGGGATCCCCGCCCACGACCGAGGGTCCCCAGCAGCCCCCCGAGCCCACCCCAGGCAGGTGGGCGCCCCGGCCCGGCCTCCCTTGTCCACGTCACACCTTGGAGCGGCCCTGCCCTGGCCCCGCGGTCCCCCTCCCTGGCACATCCCCATTCTCGGGGACCGTGGGCGTGTCGGCCCCTGTGCCGTGGGAAAGGCGCTCCTGGGGGGGCTGGGCCTTGCGAGGGACGTGGCCGGGGTGGGGGAGGGGCGGGTGGGCGAGAGGAGCAGTGGGTGGGCCGGGGGCCTGGTCGCCCACCATCCCGACAGAGTGCCGGGCGGGGCTCTGGTCCAGGGTCCCCGGCCAGCCAGGCAGCAGCGGCTGTGAGAAGCGGCGCCCTGGGTCTCCTGAACGCCGCCCTCTCTCAGGAGGAGGCCGGGGGTTGGGGGGGGGCTCCGCCGGGAGTGAGAGTCAGAGGCTGTTCAGGACCCGCGCACAGAGCCAGGGCTCAGGCACCTCTGGGAACTCAGGTGGATCCCAGCAGCTGGTGCCCCGGGCACTCCCCATGTCTCCTTGAGGGGCCCTGCCCTGCGGGTGGCTTGGTGAGCACTTCCGTGGAGTCAGGGGACCAAGCTGACGGTCCCCAGGGCCCCGCACACCCAGGACTCTGTGCCTGTAAATCTCAGGGCTCTGCTGGGCGGGGGGCAGTGGGGAGCCACAGGCGTGAATTTTCGGGGCTCGAGGGAGAGGGGGCGTTAGCGTTCTGGGCAGGGTGGGTGGGCTTAGAGAAATGGGAATCAGAGCCCCATTAAGGGTCTCTGCACCGAGGCCGCAGGCAGCTGCCGCCTCGTGTGGGGAGCAGAGACAAGGCCTGAGGCCGGGGCCCCCACGCCGGAGGTGACATGTGAGTCGGGGGGAGGCTGCAGAGCTGGAGGGGCCGGGCAATCAGAGATGCGGGCACGCGTGCACAGGGCCCTTCCAGCGGATGAGCTGCTGCCCAGTGGGAAGCCAGGGCCCCCGGGGTGGGGGCCGGCACTGCCTGCTCCAGCCAAGCTCTCACTGTCACCCCCTGTGGGGCCTGCACCCCGCCCGGTGCCCCCTCAGCAGCACCCCAGCAGCGTCCCTGGGTCCAGCTGAGCTCGTCCCCCTTGCGCCCCGTGAGGGCTGGCCCTCTGCGGCCCCCAACACAACCTATCCAGGTGAGACAAGGGCCCGCCTCCGCAGGTGGGCCCCAGCCTTTGCTCTTCGCTGCCCCAAGGGTCTGACGGAGAAGCCACGGCCTTCAAAGGCCGCCCGCTCCATCCCGCCACGTGTGCACCCCCAACGGGCTCTCCCCATCCCAGTCCCCTTGCCCGGCGCCCCAAGCACTCCCGAGGTGTCGTTTCACGAGAGGAATGACAGCAACTCAAGATGGGAAGGTCTGTGGTCGGGCCACCCTGTGCACAGCCCCACTTTCGCGGGACGGCTCCAGAAGCCGGCCGGTGCGCACTCATCTCCCGGCCGTCGTGACTCGGTCACACGCCCACCCCTGACCAGTCGGGACCAAAGCTAAGACTCTTCCTGACACTCGGGTGAAAGTCACACTTGCCTTTTTCTCATGGAACCCAAAGGCGTTTCCAAGCCGGGCCTGCGGCAGTAAAGCCACCACCGGCAGGGGCGGTGCCACCCCGAGAAGCAGAACCAGAGCGGGAGACACGAGCCAAGTCCTGACGGCGCTGACTGAGCGCCTGGTTCAAACTGTGCCTGAAGCCAGGGCAGCTGTGCGAGCCGCTCCTTTCCCTGTTCTCCTTACACCCACCTGGGCTGGACAACTGCTGCTCACAACCAGGGGTCCTAATGCAGGAGCAGGCACAAGATCCTGTACCTGCCTCTGAATCGAGGCCGCGCGCCACGCGTTACAAATCGCTGAGATGTTTATGCCTGGGAGACAAAGGCTGTGGGGTGAGCCTTCCTGGGGTCCCAGAGCAGGGAGGCCGGGTTTCAGGCAGGACGGGACACAAGTGCCCCAGGGCTGAACAGGCATGGGCGCCCACGTCCTCTCTCCCTTGCACGTCGGAGGCATCAGGAGAGGAGGAAGTGGCTCTCTGGGGTGGACCGTAATTGAATCCCGGCCACGTCCCAGCCCTGGGCCACATCAGGGGCTCAGGAGGAGAGGGGACCTGGAGCCGCCTGCTGTGCAGGAGCATGGGCTGCACGCAGAGCCCCTCCTGGCCAATGGAGAATAAAGGGGCCAATCCCGCGACAGGCACCTGGGCCGCTTGCGTGTGATCACCCCCAACCCGTGTGCTGATAGAGCCCCCGGGGCCTGGCCCCACCTCCCCGGGGCCCACCTGGCCCAGGCCCATCCACACCCCTCCTGCCAGGACCCACCCACCCTGCGGGCCCTCCCAGGGCAGAGGTGCTGCCGCCACCAGCCTGGAGGGCCCCAGGCAGCCCCCCACCCCTCGGTCGGGGTTCAGGGCTGGGCTGTGAGCAGCTGCGGGGACCCCTGGTGCCAGGTCAGCCAGCTGGTGTCAGGGGCCAACGGATGGACACGGATTCAGACCACTTAAGCGGTCGCCCAGGTTCCTAAGGACCCTGCTCCAGCTCCGGGAGGTAGGGGCTGGGGGACAGAGAGACAGGGTGGAAGGACAGACGGACAGGTGCCGGCATCCTACCTGCTGAGTAGGGCTCCTGCCGCTCGGGGTGGGTGAACTCCTGCCGTTCGTACTTGGCCCGGATCCACTGTTCCCGCAGGAGTCTGGGGAGAGAGGGGACGGGCTGGGGGACAGTCCGGCCTGAGTGCAGGCCCGCGGGAGCTGCCGCGCGGAGGGGTGGCCCTGGGCTTGGTCCCACCGCCTCGCAGGGGCGGGGCTGAAGGGCCACCAGCTTTGGGTTTTAACACTGTTTGCTAATCGGACAGTTTCACCGCTTCATAGAGTCCCCTTTTCAAAAACGGAGATGTGGCTCACGTACCCTAAAATCCACCCGTTTAAGGGTTCCATTCAGCAATTCCTGGTACGCTCACAGGCTGTGCAGCCACCACCAGGATCTAGTTCCACAACAGTCCATCACACCAAATGGAAACCCCATCCGTTAGCAGTGCCCCCGCATCCCGGCCCCAACCGTGAGTCCGCTTCCTGTCGGGACGTCTCCTGTGCCTGGAGCGTGCGATGCGCTCAGAGTGTCTGGGGCTCATCCACGTGGCAGCTCAGTCACCCCACCCTCCTCCTCTGTCTGGGAGGCCGGGCTCACGCTCGGGTCCAGAGAAGGAAAAGGCCCGGCCAGCATCTGCCCGTGGGGCCCGCCCCGTGCTCCCCAGAGAGCGGCTCCCCAGCGCAGCAGTGGTCGTGGGTCGCGGGAGGGCAGCAGGCAGGGGAGACAAGGCAGTGAGCAGGGGGCTTGCCCCACGGGGGCGGCCTGACGCCCGCAGCCCCCGGCCGCTCCCCTCTCCCTGGCCGCCCCCTCCCGTGGGGTCCCCCACGAGCAGCCAGCTGGGCTGTCATGGGTCACACGGTGTCCCCATCCCGCCAAATATGTATGCTGGAGTCCCAACCTGCACGACCTCAGGCCTACCCTTGTCTGGAGACACGACGGCTGAGACCAGTGAGCTGGGACGAGGCCATCTGGTGCGGAAGCCCTAACCCCACGTCACCGGGGCCCTCAGGAAAAGGGGCGTCTGGACACAGGCCGCAGAGGGACGGCCACGTGAGGACACGGGTGCCGGCCCCGGAAGGACCCCACGCAGCCCCGGGACCGGGAGACACGATTTCTCCTGCTCACACCGCCAGCCTGCGGCCCCTCTTCGGGGGCCTCGTCTGGGACCCGCCAAGGGAGGGGCACCCACAGGCCCACGGCTGCCTTGAGGGGGGCTGGCTCCCAGCTGCCCCAGCCACACAGCAAGCAGGAGGCCCGGCTTCTAGCAGAGGCCAAACTGAGGGGGCCAGCCTGACCGCCACCCACGACACTGGGGTTGAAACTCAGGGCGCCGGTGGCACCGGAAGGGAATCTGGGCCCCGGCCGCACTCTGAGTCACGCGGCCAGGCCCTCTGCTTCTCACGTTGCCCCAGCTGGCGGGGTGGGCTCCGAGCTCCAGAGAGCAGGAGCTGGGGGACCACTATGTCCGGAACCCATCCTGGGCCAGACCCCGGCCACCTGACTCACCACCTCATTGCACCCTCGTGATGCCCCGGCGGGGTGGAGGGGAGGGAAGGCGGCATCCTTCCAGCTTCACGGCTGAGGAAACTGAGGCCACTGGGTCTTAGACTGCCGGGAGGCTGTTGCAGCCCCTGTGCTAAGTGTGCATAGCTGAGGAGGTGTACTTTCCAGTGTACATGGGCATTCACACCCCCTCCACCGCTGCAC
Source organism: Delphinapterus leucas (assembly GCF_059928025.1). Lineage (NCBI taxonomy): Eukaryota > Metazoa > Chordata > Mammalia > Artiodactyla > Monodontidae > Delphinapterus > Delphinapterus leucas. The sequence goes on from NC_143143.1 coordinate 499,762, forward strand.
AGCTCTCCACAGTGAACACGGGCATTCACACCCCCTCCACTGCTACACAGCTCTCCACAGTGTACACAGGCATTCACACCCCACTGCACAGCTCTCCACAGTGTACGCGGGCAGACCTGAGCACCTGAGTCTGGGGAATGGGGCGGGCTCGGGTCCTGTGAACCTTCACTCAGTGGAGGTTTCCAGAAGGTGGGGCCCACTGGGGTTCAGAGTACCCTCCCAGTGGGGACGCCTGGTCACCCGAGAGGCCCTAACCACATAGCCCTGCATGGGGGCTTCGCAGGGATGAGGCTGCAGAGGGGCTGGCTGAGCCCTGGGCAGGAGACAGGCGTGTGGCCAGTCTGTCCCCTCGCCACACGCTCAGAGGGGATGCAGGGTGTGCATGCAAATGGCCCAGACAACAGAGGAGCCTGTGGCTGGGTGATTAAAATCGGTTCAGAGGGCCTCCCTGGTGGCGCAGTGGTTGGGAGTCCGCCTGCCGATGCGGGGGACACGGGTTCGTGCCCCGGTCCGGGAGGATCCCACGTGCCGCGGAGCAGCTGGGCCCGTGAGCCATGGCCGCTGGGCCTGAGTGTCCGGAGCCTGTGCTCCGCAACGGGAGAGGCCACAACAGTGAGAGGCCCGCGTACCACAAAAAAAAAAAAAAAAAAAAAAAAATCGGGTCAGAATCAGCGGCCATCTTGCTGATTCACCGAGATGGAGCCCGGTGGGGCAGGGCGCGAGCTTCCCGGGAGCCCAGAGCCCAGGGTGCGCCAGGGCCTGGGGGTCCGGCCTGCCTGTGAAGGCGTGAAGCGGTGGGCGCGGCATGCTGAGGTGAGGCCAGCCTCGGTCTCTGCCTGTGAAGTGTCCGAACTGGACGCGCCTCCCAGCCTCCCCACTGCGGCCGCCAGCAGCCCCCCGGTGTCCCACCCCTCGTTCACACAGAACTAGAAACACACAGCCCTGCGTGCAGCCTGGGTCCAGGTGCTGCCGGGCGGGGTCCCCGGGGTGTGGGGTACACCAGTGAGTCAGGAGGCGACAGCGCTGAGCAAACAGGAGGGAGGTGCCGCCCGGGGGCCAGGGCTGGATGCGGGGCACCCAGGGGCCTCACAGCCGTGGGCGCGTCCCTGGCCTGGGAGGAGGTGGGGCTGCGTCCCTACCCTCCTTTCCCAGAAAAGGAAGCTCCGGGAGGGGCTCTCATCACAAGAGGGGCCCTTCACCTCCGAGCCGCAGCTGAGCAGCTGTGACACCGGCCAGCTGAGGAGGGGGCCATCAGGGGCCTGAGTGACCCTTGAGGGCATTGGGAGGGTTGCCAGGGATGGATGGGTGGGTCTGATATGGGTGGAGAACGTATGAGGGGTGCTTGGGGGGGCCAGCTAGTGAGACGGGGGAGGGTCCCCAGGAGCCCCCCAGGAAGGATCCAGAGACCCCTTGGTGGGCAGGTTCCCTGCTGGTGCTGAGCCTGACACGGGCAGCTGACCCCACGGGGCTGGGGTCCCAGCCCCACCCCAAGCACCTCCCCTGACTTCCAGAACCTTCTGGAACCCCACAGTGTGCTGCCCTCTGCTGGGCGCCAGGAAGAGATTCGAGGAGCCCACCCTCCCTTGAGCCCATGGGACCCAAGGAGGAAAGGCCTCTGTGACCCCTTGGCTCTGAGGGGCCAGAGGAGGGGGGAGGGGTCATCAGGAATGAGCGGTGGCCAAACGGAGCCAGCCTGGGGGCTGGAGTCCTGGGGGGGGCTGGGGTCCTGGGGGGTCAAGCAAGGGCCTCGGGTGGAAGGAACAGCCAGGGGATGTTGGGGCGGGAGGGGCGTGGGGAATGGCCATCCAGCCCGGAGGGGGAGCCACTCAGGGACCAGGGGGTTGGGAACCCAGGTGGGGTGCAGATGGGGACACTGAGGTCAGTGCGGGGGCTGGGGTCCCACGGGAGCGGGCCCCCTACCTCCCCAGGTCCACACCCGGCGCACCAAGAACCAAGACCAGGCGGAGGACAGCCTGGACGGGGCCCCCAGGACGCAAGGCCGGCGCCCACCTTCCCCCACCCCGGCCTCCCGCCCGCCAGCGGGTCGTCCGGAGCCATCTCCAGAGCCTGCGGGCTGTTTACCAGCAACCGTGACAGAAGCCCTTTGTTACTCACTGGCAGTCGGAGGCCGAGGGCCGGTAGTAGAAGGGGGGCACTTTGGACTCAAATGCGGCTCTGGCGACATGGTTTCCGCGGGAGGTCATGAACTGCAAGAGAGAGGGTGGGTCAGGGCCCCAGAGGCCAAGGCCGGCTGACCCCAGGGCCCTGGCAGCTCGGCGCCTGGAAGGGAGTGAGCAAGGGTTAGGGGACTGCCCTTCCCCGCAGCTGGCGGGGGCCAGGTGCTTCCAGAACGGGGCCCTCCTTGGACGAAGGCCCTTGCCCCTGGCCTCACACGAGGCCTGGCTTGTCCACTCTGCCTGAGCGGCACAGAAGAAGCCCACGTTCCTGTAGGGCAGCCACGCTGCAGAGACCAGGCATGCGGCTGCAAGCTGTGAACAAGCTGGGGGGTGGGGGTGACGGGGAGCCTCTGGAGCAGCCGCCATGCGGGGCGTCCCGGGCCCAGAAACAGCACGTGCAAAGGCCCTGAGGTGGAGCGAGCTGGGCATACTGGAGGAGATGCCCTGCCCTGGCCTGGCCGGCGTGGGCAGGGGGCCTGACCACAGGGGCCTCAAGAGCAGGGAGGGAGTGTGGGCTGCTGGTGCCCTAACCCCTCCCTCTAAGTCATCGCATCTGAGGACCGTCAGGCCGTAGATGTGGACGATCAATGGGGAAAAAATCACAAACAATAAGATGCTTCAGCAAAAGGCTGGCACCAACTTAGAATCCTAAAAGTGATGGCTTTTCTATACAAAACACTGATCTGCTCAGAGGTCTAATAGGAGGAAAGGCCATCGCTAAGAGCAGGTGGACAAAACACCTAAGAACTAGCTCTAATGAGGGTCACTCAGTCTCCATGAAGAAACTGTCCTGTGCTCCAGGGCAGCAAAAGCAACTCCAGAGACATACCAAGTTCGTGGTCAGGGAGACAGAAAGCATGCTGTCTCCCTGTGTTGGTCTATTTTTAGCAATTCTCAAAAAAAGAAAACCAGGAATAGAATTTTCAAGAGCTATTAGCAAAGATTCTAAAGTTCATTTTAAAGTTAACAAGCAAAAGCATCCTAGAAAATTCTGAAAATGAAATGCTTCCCGCCAGATATTCAAGCCTGTTATAATGCTACTATGAGTCAAACAGTACTGACCAGAAAGGCTGAAAGGTCCAGAAACAGATCCAATGGGATCTAATATCCAACATTAAACAGGTTTAGTAGGACAAGTGGTGTACAACAGTGGTAACATCTCAGATCGACGGGGGAAGTGCCCATTACTTGATAACCAGTAAGAAACTGGAAACTACTGGAGAAAAGGGGGTATGCCTTTCAGCAAAGTAAACTCCAACTGGATTAAAGACTGAATTTCCAAAGTTAGACAATACAAATAGTAGATGAAGGGAATTCCCTGGCGGTCCAGCGGTTAAGGCTCCATGCCTCCACTGCAGGGGGCACGAGTTCAACCCCTGGTCAGGGAACTAAGATCCCGCATGCCGTGCAGCGTGGCCAAAGGTAGATGAAAATCACGGGATGATTTAAAAAATAATTTTAGGAAAATATGGAAGGAAATCTTCATGACTTTGGGTTAGGAGTGGTTTCTTAGAGGCGACACCAAAAGCACAAGTAACAAAAGAAAAAAAAAATCAATGGAACTTCATCAAAATTAAAAACTTTTGTGTTTCTAAGGACACCATCAGGAAAGTGAAAAGATTTATGAACCTTAAAAACACGAGGCTCATGAGAAACGGACACAATGCCACACAGCATAGGACTGCTTTTGTACGAAACACCCAGAACAGGCAAATCCAGAGACAGAAAAGACAACTGTGGGTCTCGGGGTGGGGAGTGGCCACGAAGGGGGACGGGTCTCCCCTGAGGTGAGGGGAATGTTCTGGAACGAGACAGAGGTGACGGTTGAACAAGACTGTGAATGTGCTTATTTATTTTTTTACTGCAGTGTAGTTGACATACAGTATTGGTTTCAGTTGTACGGCATAGTGGTTCGACATTTATACACGTTACGAGATGACAAAGTCATTACAACATTGTTGGCTGTACCCCCTGTGCTGTACGTTACATCCCGTGACTTACTTGTCATATGACTGACGTTCATGCCTCTGAGTACCCTGCACCTACTTCTTCTGTTCCCCCGCCCCCTTCCCTCTGGCAACAGCTGTTTGTTCTCTGTACCTATGAGTCTGTTTCTGTTTTTTAATATTTGTTAATTTTGTTTTCCAGATGCCACATGTAAGGGAGATCATACAGTACTTCTCTGTCTGTGTCTGACAGATTTCACTTAGCATAATACTACCCTCTAGGTCCATCCGTGTTGTCGCAGATTGTAAAATATCGCTTTTTTATGGGTGAGTAATATTCCATTGTATATATACACCACATCTTCCTTATCCATTCATCTGTAGGTTGCTTCCATATCTCGGTTATTGTAAATCACGCTGCAGTGAACACGGAGGTGTGTGTATCTTTTTGATTAAAAATGTTCTAGTAAACACCCAGGAGTGGGATTGTAGGATCATATGGTAGTTCTATTTTTAATTTTTGGAGGAACCTCCATACTGTTCTCTGTAGTGGCTGCACCAACTTACATTCCCACCACCAGTGTAGGAGGGTTCCCTTTTCTTTACATACTCTCCAGCATTTATTACTATTATTATTTTTTAATGAATTTACTTATTTATCTATCTTTGGCTGCGTTGGGTCTTCACTGCTGCGCGTGGGCTCCCTCCAGTTGCGGCGAGCAGGGGCTACCCTTTGTTGCGGTGCGCGGGCTTCTCACTGTGGTGGCCTCTCCTGCCGCGGAGCACAGGCTCTAGAGTACAAGCTCAGTAGTTGTGGCTTGCAGGCTCTAGAGTGCAGGCTCGGTAGTTGTGGCGCACGGGCTTAGCTGCTCTGCGGCATGTGGGATCTTCCCAGACCAGGGCTTGAACCCATGTCCCCCGCGTTGGCAGGCGGATTCTTAACCACTGCGCTACCAGGGAAGTCCAGCATTTATTACTTGTAGACTTTTTAATGATGGCCATTCTGACTGGCGTGAGGTGGTACCTCATTGCGGTTTTCATTTGCATTTCTCTAATAATTAGCGACAGTGAGCACCTTTGCATGTGCCTACCTATTGGCCATATGTATGTCTTCTTTGGAAAAATGTCTGTTCAGGTCCTCTGCCCATTTTTAATCGGACAGTTTCTTTTTTTGATACTGAGTTGTATGAGTTCTTTGTATATTTTGTGTAATAACCCTTATTGCATAAATTGTTTGCAAATATCTTCTCCCGTTTGGTAGGTGGCTTTTGCATTTTGTTGACAGTTTCCTTCGCTGTGCAAAAGCTTTTTAGTTTGCTGTAGCCCCATTTGTTTATTCTTGCTCTTGCTTCCCTTGCCTGAGAGACAGATCCAAAACGATATTGCTAAGATGGATGTCAAAGAGCATATGCTGTCTGTGCTCTCTTCTAGAAGGTTTATGGTTTCAGGTCCTATATTTAGGTCTTTAATCGATGGTTCCAGGTCTTACACTTAGGTCTTTATCCGTTTTGAGTTTACTTTTCATATACGGTGTAACAAAGTGGTCCAAGTTTCATTCTTTTGCATGTGGCTGTCCAGTTTTCCCAACACCATTTATAGAAGAGACTCTCCCCCATTGTATGTTCCTGTCTCTGGATTATTCGCTTCATTTTTTAAACATTTATTTTATTGAGAACTTCCCTCGTGGCACAGTGGTTATGAATCCGCCTGCCAACGCAGGAGACACGGGTTCGAGCCCTGGTCCAGGAAGATCCCACATGCCACGGAGCAACTGAGTCCACGAGCCACAACTACTGAGCCCGCGAGCAACAACTACTGAAGCCCATGTGCCTGGAGCCCATGCTCCGCAACAAGAGAAGCCACCACAATGAGAAGCCCACACACCACAAGGAAGAGTAGCCCCCGCTGGCCACAACTAGAGAAAGCCCGTGCGCATCAACGAAGACCCAATGCTGCCAAAAGTAAAATTTATTAAAAAAATTATTTTGTTGAAGTATAGTTGATTTACAACGTTGTGTTAATTTCTGCTGCAGAGCAAAGTGACTCAGTTACACATATTGTACGTCCTTTCCATGTTCTTTTCCACTAGGTTTATCACAGGATATTGAATATAGTTCTGTGAGCTGCACAGTAGAACTTTGCTGTTTATCCATTTATACATAATAGTTTACATCTGCTCATCCCAAACTGCCAGTACTTCCCTCCCCCAGCTCCCCTCCCCTCCAGCAACCACGAGTCTGTTCTCTATGTCCGTGAGTCTGTTTCTGTTTCACAGATAAGTTCATTTGTGTCGTATTTCAGATTCCACATATAAGTGATGTCATAAGGTATTTGTCTTTCTCCTTATGACTTACTTCGCTTGGTAGGATAATCTCTAGGTTCATCCACGTAGCTGTAAATGGCATTATTTCATTCTTTTTTATGGCTGAGTAGTATTCCATTATATACATGTACCACTTTGATTGTTCACTTTAAAATGAATTTTATGTTACATGAATTTCACCTCAGTAATTGAAAAAATTACATAGCTCCTTAAGAATATAAACTGCACTTTTTGCATTTTAAAAATATTTTAGGGCTTCCCTGGTGGCGCAGTGGTTGAGAGTCCGCCTGCCGATGCAGGGGACGTGGGTTCGTGCCCCGGTCTGGGAGGATCCCACATGCCGTGGAGCGGCTGGGCCCGTGAGCCATGGCCGCTGGGCCTGCATGTCCGGAGCCTGTGCTCCGCAATGGGAGAGGCCACAACAGTTAGAGGCCCGTGTACCGCAAAAAAAAAAAAAATTTTTAAAGTAAAGTTAAAATACAACCAACAGGATGAGAAGAACTACTTGCAAATGCTAAATCTGATGAGGGATTTGTGTCCAGAATACATAAAGAACTCAATAATAAAATCACCTAACTCAATAATAAACAGACAACCCATTTTTAAAACGGGCAGAGGATTTGAATGGACATTTCTCCAAAGAAGATACACAAAAAGGGACTTCCCTGGTGGTGCAGTGGTTAAGAGTCTGCCTGCCAATGCAGGGGACACGGGTTCTATCCCTGGTCTGGGAAGATCCCACATGCCGTGGAGCAACTAGGCCCGTGAGCCACAGCTACTGAGCCTGAGCTCTAGAACCCGTGAGCCACAACTACAGAGCCCACGTGCCACAACTACTGAAGCCCGCGCGCCTAGAGCCCGTGCTCCACAACAAGGGAAACCACCACGATGAGAAGCCTGCACACCACAATGAAGAGTAGCCCCCGTTCGCCGCAGCTAGAGGGAGCCCGCGTGCAGCAACGAAGACCCAACACAGCCCAAAATAAATAAATAAATAAATAAATTTATTAAAAAAAAAAAAAAAAAAAAAAGAAGACACACAAATGGCCAAGAAGCACATGAAACAATGCTCAATGTTACTCATCATTAGGGAAATGGGAACCAAAACCACAAGACCCCGCCATGCACCCAGCAGGACGGCCGAAGTCAGACAGATGGCAATGGATGCTGGAGAAGACGCAGAGAAACTGGAATCCACATGGATCGTTGGTGGGGATGGGCAGCTGTGCTGGGAAAAGCCTGGCAGATCCCCAAACATTAAACACAGAGCCACCGTAAGGCCCGGCAGTGCCACTCCCTTCTGAGAGGACTGAAAGCACAGAAATATTCTGAGCAGCATTGTTCAGAAGAGCTGGAAAAACGAGACAACCCAGGTGTCCATCAGCTGGGGAACGGATCAACAAGATGTGGTCCATCCATGCGATGGAAATGACCTCGGCCATAAAAAGCAATGAAGTGCAGCCACCTCGATGACGTAGATGAACCTTGAAAACATGGTGCTCAGTGAAAGAGGACACAGGAGCCGCACGTGGTGTGATTCCACCGACTCGAAGCGTCCGGATCAGGCAAATCCATCAAGACAGAAAGCAGAGGTCCTGCTCTCAGGAGGAGCTGGGGTGGGGAGAGTGCTGGGGAGTGGTGGCTAGTGGGCACAGGCTTATCTGGGGATATGAAAATATTCTGAAATTAGATCGTGGCAATGGTTGCACAGCCCTGAGAATTCATGAAAACTACTGAATCGTACACTTTAAAAGGGTGAGGCGTATGGTGTGTGAATGACAGAAATCGGGCTGTTGTGAGTAAAGAGAGCAGGGCAGGCCCACCTAAGCGTGCTGTAAACCCCAAAACCACAAAAGGCAAGGCTGATCAATGTCATTACTTCAAAGTAAAAACGTTTCCACTGCAAAAACCACCATGAGCAGAGTCAAAAGACACCCTTGAGAAAAACGCCTTCACCTACCGTCTCTGAGGGCTGCAGCCCTCCTACGTAAAAACCCCCGAGAAAACGGAAGCAGCTCACAGCAGCGGCCCGGGGCCCGGAAATTCACAGATGGCTCTGAAATGTCTCCTAAGACGCTGCACCTCACTCAAGACGAGAAAAGACCCTACTGGGAACAAGGGTTCACCTCTCTGTTGGCAAAGACGGGCCCTGGGAGACAGGGGTCGGCAGGAACGCGGGCAAACGCTCTCACACGTGCGGGCACAGGCGTGGCTATGAGGGGGAGACTGGCAAAATCCTTAAAACTAGTCACAGAGCCTCTGAACTCCCCTTCGAGGAATGTGAGCCCCGTCGCTGCCCCCCGCAGGAGGTGATGCTTCCGCCGGCCCGGTGGTCACGGTGGGAAGACCCCCTGCGCCCTTGTGTGCACAGAGGAGCCTGCTGGGTAACTGGGACTCTCCAGGCAGGGGTGCGCCGGGCAGCCACGGCCTGAGACACACGGCCGTCCCAGGGGCACCCGCATTCCCCGGAGTCTGTGCACATGGACACGGGGAAACGCCCCAGGGTCCGCCACCCGTGACCGTGGTCCGTCCACACAGTGGGTGTCACTGGGCCTTTATAAAGTGGGGGAAGCGCTCGTGTGGTGGCTTAGGCCTGGGGGAGGGGTGGGAGCTGAGGGCTCGGGGTGCTTTCTGAAGTGATGAAAATGTTCTAAAATTGACTGTGGTGACGATTGCTCAACTCAGTGACTGTGCCATAAACCGCTGAATTGGGCTTCAAAGAGCGAGTTGTGTGCCTTGTGAATTATATTTCAATAAGCTTCTCTAAAGGAGATGCTACAGAAAACTACAAAGTTTGGGGGAAAAATCATGAAAAGAAACAAAAGGAAAAGGCATGGACGAGGGTCCCGCGCGCCTGGCCCACAGCCAGGGCCGAGCTCCCCGCATCACAGCCGCCCTCCCGGGAGCGGGCCTGGCTCACACAGGCTCAGGACCCCCAGCCAACCACCAGCCCAGGGACTCATGGGCAGAGTGAGGGGAGGACCGGGCCCCGGAGGCCCGGCAGGCCCCCGTCCCCACCGCCCCACCCCACCTTGGGGCAGGGGTCCAGCACCCTGCAGGCCAAGCCCTGCCAGCCCCTCGAGGTCACCTCTGTTTTAATGGTGGAGAAGAGGGGCAGACGACAGAAAGGGGATGAAGGCCCCTCTCAGCTCCCAGCGCCCCCGTCCCACGCCTGCACCACTGGCACCAACCCGGCCTCTCTTCGGACCTTCTCACGAGCGTTCACAGGTGGAAAGCAGAGCTTTCCTGGTGGCACCCGTGTCCAGGACCCTCTCCCTCTCTCCTCACGAGGCATCACACCCTGCAGGGCGTCAAGGCAGCCTCCGCCTCCACTGTCTGACCACTGGGGTGAGGGTGCCTCCAGCCACATGTGTGAATGTTCCACGTGCACAGGGCGGCTTCGTTACCTGCAGACTGACTTGGCAGGAAGGCCTGGGTAGGCCCGGGACTCTGCATTTCTAACAAGCTCTGGGGAGGCTGCTGCCACCAAGGCTGCATGGACAGCAGCAAACTGCTACTCCCGGAAGCAGGGGGAGCACCGAGCCTGGATCCCCAGCCCTGAGGCAGCCACCAGCCAGGGAACTCCTCCTCTCGCTGGGTGGGCATGGTCACCACGCCCCCGACCCCCTGACCCTGGAGTCAAATTTGAGGAGTTAGGGGGCCTGCCCCTCGGCTCCCACACATCTCCCCGCAGCCTCCGTCAGGGGTCAGGCCCCACCTGGGCAGCCTCCACAGCCACAGCCCTCTGTCTGGAACTCACTACCCCAGGCTGTGCCCTGCTCTCACCTTCAGTCAGGCTGGGGGGCCCTGCCTGCCACCCCGGCCCAAGTCACCACCCCCTGCCCACCAGCAACCTGCGTGTCCCCCTCTCTAAGGCCTTCTCCAGGGGCCAGCCACTCGCCAGGCCCCCCATAGCAATTGTGCAATAAACACGGGTCAGGTGGATGGATGGGTGGGTGGGTGGGTGGATGGGTGGGTGGATGGGTGGGTGGATGGGTGGGTAGGTGGGTGGGTGGGTGGGTGGGTGGGTGGATGGATGGGTGGGTGGATGGATGGGTGGATGGATGCGTGGATGGATGGGTGCGTGGATGGGTGGGTGGGTGGATGGGTGGGTGGGTGGGTGGATGGATGGATGGGTGGGTGGGCAGGTGGATGCGTGGATGGATGGATAGATGGGTGGGTGGGTGGATGGGTGGGTGGGTGGGTGGGTGGGTGTGTGGGTGGGTGGGTGGCTCAGTGAAGGGCTTGACTTTCGTTACCTTCTGCGACTCTCCATAAGGTTAATGGCAATAAAACCCGAACAACAAGAGGACCTGTCCCATTGCATAGCTGCTCCATATGCTGTGTTCCCTGAGCACCAGAATGCCCCAGGTGTGGGGAAATGGGACCAAAGCCGCAGGAACTGCACACGGAGAGGAATCAATATTCTCCCGCACTCGCTCGCTCATTCATTCACTCCGCAGCTGCCGCAAGAGGGAGGCAGGGAGAGGCAGTCCTGGGACTGGATGCACAGGGCGGGGGCAGCGGCACAGGAGGGCCGAGGTCCAGCTGCTGGCCCCTTGGCCTCCCGACACTTGTGGATGGTCTCCCCGCAGCCTGGAATCCCTGACAGCCCAGGCCCCCTTGGGGCACCAGAGATGGAGCGACCTCTGAGGTGTCATGACCCAGACGGTGGCGCCGAGGTCACCCAGGGCAACGGCACAGGCCTGTGTCCTCCCCTCCCCACCTGGCACCCCTGCCTGGCCTTACCTCCACTTGGGCATCGTCCCAGGCATCCAGGCGGACGGACTTCACCTTGCTGACCTGAGGGATGTTCCGGTGAATTCCAGAGCAGCTCAGACAGATGAACACCCCTAGGGTGTATGAGGCCCAGTCAGGATCTGGAAGACAAGGCCAGATGTTCAGGGGGCGCTGACCCCGAGGGTCCCCCAGAGGGCACAGAACACTGGACCAGGGCCCACAGGGCTGGAAGGCCCCCTCCCTTTCTGGCCTTGGTCTCGTCTGTGCAATGGGAGGCCGGCCAGGAGACCAGGTTCACAGGCTCTGGGGGCCCAGAGTGGGGGTCCCTGCCCCCTGCACAGAGGAGCAGCCCCACCTCATCATCCTAGCTGCTCCCGGGGACCGAGGGGACCCTGAGTGGACCACAGTAGCGTGGGAGACACTGGGGCGACGTGCTGATGAGAACCCATGATCAGCGCCCGTCCGGCAGGCGTGACCAGGACACGCCAACACGTGTCACGTCCTGCAGCTGAGGCAACGGAAAAAGCAGAATGTGGCTAGGGCGGGGCTGTGGAGGCCCAATTGTGTCCACACTTCGAGAGCTTTGAAATTTTTCAACTGGACAGCGGCACCGTAGACAGTGAGGGACGTGATGCTTGTTCAGTTGGGCGGAGGCTAAGTGGGTGCTGGCGCCCGAGCCCCCAGTTCCTCCCCATCTGTGCGTCCATGTGGTAACCGCGTGGGGGGCTGGGCCGTGGAAAGGAGTCCTACAGAGGAGGCTTTCTCTGGAGAGGACAGGTCGCCCAGTAAAGGCTTCCCGTCTCTCAGGGAAGCTTCTGGATCAGACTGGTCTAAATCAAGATGCCTAGTGGCTCCCAGCCAAGGGCCACCAGCTTGAGCAGGCTTCCCTGGGAGCCCCTGGGGGGCTGGTCTGCACCCAGCCCCTAAACTAGCAAACACCCCCCACGCCCGTGTGAGAGCACAGCACTGAGCCCACCCTGCGGTCACTGCCACCCGAGGGGCCTGGGAGCCCACAGACCCGGGGGTCGCTGGGATCAGCACGTGGATGCCCCAGCCCTAGGTCAGGAGGACACTTTCTTCTGTGATAAGACAAGGCTGGGGGACTTCCCTGGTGGTCCAGTGGTAAAGAATCTGCCTTACAATGCAGGGGACGTGGGGTCGATCCCTGGTCAGGGAACTAAGATCACACGTGCTCCAACTACAGAGCCCACGCACCCTGGAGCCTGTGCGCCACAACTAGAGAAGAGAAAACCTGCATGCCGCACCTAGAGAGGAGCCGGCGCACCACAACGAAGAGCCCGCGTGCCGCAACGAAGACCGGACTCAGCCAAAAATAAATTAAAGAAAAGAAAGAGAAGGCTGGGAGGTGGCTGTACCCATGGGGGGCCGGCCCAGGCCCCCCACCCTACTGAGGACACAGCCCTGCACCTCCCTTTAGGGACCCCCAAGAACCCACCCTGGTGCCAGAGGGTCAGAGCCCTCCTCAGAGACCAAACACCAGCCACAGGCCCACACAGCGTGCGTGCGTGTGTGGTGGCGGGGGTCGGAATCCGTAGGGGTGGCAGGCACCTCTGGTTCCTGGGTCAAGACCCCTCCAGCCCGGGGCCCTGGGCCCCAGACACACCTCCCTGCCTGTATGGAATGAAGGGTCAGCTCGTAGACACAGGGGCCCAGGCAGCTGGCGGGATGGGCAGATGAGCTCGGGGGAAGGAAAAGCCCCGTTCTGGCACTCACGGCCCAGCTCACAGCCATCCAGTCCCAAGGCCGCACGGGGTGTGACCGCTCTAGGGTCTCGCGGAAGAAACTGGAAGCCAGGGAGGTAGGTCTCTGGCCCGTGACACACAGTCTAGGTGGCACATGGAACAGAGGAGCTTCGGGAGTCAAAAGGCCGTGTCATCCCGAGGGCCCCTGCCCCAGCCTCTCGGCAGACTCTCCACGGGGCGCTGCGGGCACCGGCGAGCCCGGCCTCCTAATGAGGGATGCTGGCCGCTCTCGGGGTCGGGGCCTTGGCTGCAGCTGGGCGGCAGGGGAGGGGGCTGCCCTGCCCAGAGACGCAGAGGCAGGCGCTCTGAGGCCTCCGGGGGGCCCCTGCCCTGCCTCCCCACTGCATGGGGCTGGCTGACAGCGGTGGCTCCCAACCGGGGCCAGCACGGGTTGGGGCAGCCCAGAGACCCGGGGGCCTTGGGCCTCACCCCAGCTCAGAAGGGCTGTGAGCGGAGGGGCCCCTCCATCCTCCTGACTCCCAGCCTCGCGCCCTGCTGCCCTGCGTCCCCCCGGCCAAGCCTCTGCCCACTGGGCACACAGACGCTCATCACGTCAACTCTCTGGGTGGAGCCTTGGGGACCTCTCCTCTGCCCCGGCACCCCCGTCCCAGCTCACACGTCCCCCCCTGGCCTCCCCGACCACGGCCAGGCCCCATGCACCCCTCGCGACACCTCTCTCTCCCCAGCGTCGGCCCGTCCTGGCACTTAGGTCCCTGTTTACCATGGGCTGTCTCAGCCCCTGGAACGTACGTGGGTGGGGGGCCTGCAAGCTCCCTCCCACTGCCCCAGGGTGACCGCTGGGCAGATGCCAGGGAGAGGCCACCACCCCACTGCCCTGAATGTGACCTGGGGAGGTACTCTGGTGGCAAGGGCTTGGCAGCGGCCACAAGTCGGGCCCCCGATGTACTGGGGTGCACGGGTGTGTGAGGACCCTGGTGGGTGGGCACGGGGGGCTTGGGTAGGGAGGAGGCCGCATGCCCCAGCTCTGAGCCTCTGGGGAGGGGGCGGAAGGAAACACTGGGGGCCAGGGAGCCCCAGAAGACCTCCAGCCCAAGGGCTTCTGGACAGAAGACCCCCCACTCGTGACCAGTTTTCACTAGCTCGTGGGGCGGCGGAAAACGTGCGTCTGCAGGAACTGACGTGCTACATCAGCCCTTTATCTTCAGGACGTGCTTCCCCACGTGTGTCACTTTCAAGAAACCACTTGGCTGCTGCAAAGAGGACCCAGGAGAGCACCCACCCGGGGTCCCCCTGCCAGGCCCCAGCCCAGCCCGCCCCGCGGCCCACCCAGTGCAGCCACGTTCCCCCACCCCCTGCCGGGTCCAGCAGCGGTGCCCCCTCTGTGGAAGTGAGGAAATCCGGACGGAAAGCTAGCAGGTCCAAGAGCAAGTGAACGGAGAAGACAGGCACCCGGGGCCCGAGCGGGGTGGCCGCTGCATGTCCCGTGGTGCAGGAACCCATTTGCAATGGGGACGGGGACAGGACCGCTAGAAAACTGAACCAGGGCAGGGGGAGGGGCTGTGGCACCCTTGCCCGAGCTCCTGGCACCTGGCCGCTCACCGGGACCCCAGAGGACTCCCGGCTGAGCCCCGCGGCCCTGTCATACCCGCCTGCCAAACGCCGGGAGCCCCCCCTCCGCCATTCCAGGCTGTGTGTCCCGAGGCCACTGACAGCACAGTTCTGGGCACAGAGGTTCCCTGCCCGGCGGCCACCACAGCCCGGCTGGTCCAGCCGCACCGCTTGTCCTGGGGGTTCCAGGGGCTGCTCCAGCTCGGCCCACCCTGGCCCGGCCCCCAGCACCTGCCGGCTCACCAGCGTCTGCCCCTCCGTGGGGTCACGGCGCCGACACTTCCCGGCCTCGCCTGCAGCTCGGCGTGGCCGCGGGGCCCGAGTCTGGCCAGTGAAGCATAAGCAGGGGGACCCACGTGCCCCCAGGCCCGGCCGGCAGCCACACACCCCCCACGCCGTGCTCCGGGCCCATCCTGGGCTGACGGGGGACTCGGGGGCCGGGGCGGGGGGAAGAGCCGGGCCCCTGAGTCACTGCCCGGAGGACAGAGGCCCGGAGAGGGGGGGGACGGACACCGCCGAGGGGACTGCTGTGAGGACAAGTCAGGTCCCAGAGACGTGGGGCTGTCTGTTTAGCAGGGAGTCTATCTGCCCGTCCTCTATGGCATCCTGAGGCCCTAAGTCCCAGCGCCCGGGATCCACATCAACACACGTGTGCTGGCGGGGTGAGGGCGCGCTGGGCAGGCACCGCGGCTTCCGGGGAAGAACGCGCTGCAGGGAGCGGCAGTGTCCCAGGGGTTGTGGAGAAAGACTGAAGTGAGGTCCCGGAGGGCGGTCCCACCCTCACCCACCGTGCTCCGTCCTCCCAGGGCCCGGGGCAGGCAGCACCGCTCTGGGCTTCACCCTCTTCCTCTGTGTGCTGGGACGATGGCAGCCACTTGCTAGGGTGATGGGTGAAATGAGCCCCCGGGAGGGCCCTGGTGCAGGGGAGACCCCCTGTGCACAGCTCGGTGATGCTGCTGGGTTCTGCTCTGAGCGTGGACCTTGGCTCCGGGCCCCCTCACAGCCTTTGTCTACTGAAGTGAAAATTCTGAGATTGGCTGAACAAGGGCCACCAGAAGATCCAGCCCTGCCGCGAGGCCAGGACCGGTGCCCACGCGCCCCCATCCTCTCACACAGGCTCCAGCAGAAGGCTGTCTGTCCCCTATCCCGGAAGCCCTGTTTACAGGACACTTTAGCAGGGACTGGATTGGCAAACGGCGGCCCTCGGGCCTGGTCTCGTAAAGTTTTACAAACCATGGGCGCTCAGCCATGCCCATCATTTACATTCTGCTCATGGTTGCTTCTGTGGCGCAGGGACAGAGCTGAGTGGTTGTCACAGAGAACGTGTGGTCCACAAAGCCTAAAACAGTCACTATCTGGCCCTTTACATCTGCCAAGCTCTGCTCTAGAGAGAAAAATAGGTGTGACGCAGAGAGCAGCCCAAGGAAGCAGGTGATTAGAAGTGATGCCTCGAGGCCACTGCCCACACCGTCCATCTCTGATCACAGATACCAAAGTTCAAGGAGAGGCTACACACTTGCCCAGTGTCATGCGACCGGCACCGGGACGCACTGATCCCCGCCCGCCCGCCCACTGTGTGTGTGAGGGTGTGCACATGTGTGTGCCCACAGATACAACCTGGGCGGCCTCCTTCCAAAGAGGGCTCACAGAAGTTTAAAATTAAGGAACGGAGACCCTAAGCCTTTCATATAACAGTAAGAAGACAAGACACGGCGAAATCAAGTGCTGGGGGACAGGGGCAACAGAAAGTTGTCACTTGAAGAGCAGGAAGTTGGTGCCTTTTTAAAAAGCTATGGTGGGGGCTTCCCTGGTGGCGCAGTGGTTGAGAGTCCACCTGCCGATGCAGGGGAGGCGGGTTCGTGCCCCGGTCCGGGAAGGTCCCACATGCCGCGGAGCGGCTGGGCCCGTGAGCCGCGGCCGCTGAGCCTGCGCGTCCGGAGCCTGTGCTCCGCAACGGGAGAGGCCATGGCAGTGAGAGGCCCACGTACCGCAAAAAAAAAAAAGAATAAAAAGCTATGGTGATAAGACACTGTCACACATTCACTAGAAAGGGTAAAATTTACGAGACTGGTACCACCCGGTATGGATGACAGTGCAGAGCACGGGGTTCTCAGACACTGCCGGCAGGAGGATAAATTGGTTCAACCCACCTTGGAAAACGGTTTGCAGTTGCTTACATAATTAAACATATATCTCTCCTATCACCCCGCAATTCTACTCCTCAGTATTTACCCAAGAGAAATGAAAATATGTCCATAAAAATTCGCACATCCGACAATATGTAAAAAGTACAAAGACTGCAACCAACAAGGGTTCATACCAAGAATGCAAGGCTGGTGTAAAATCTGAAAATCAATCGGTGTGATTCACCATATTTGCAGATTAAGAAAGAAAAGCCGTAAGATCGTCTCAATAGATGCAGAAAAAGCACTTGACGAAATGTGACACCCTGATAAAACTCCTCAGAAAACTAGGAATAGAGGGGAACTTCCCTAACTAGATAAAGGGCATCTGTAAAATACCTACAGCTGACATCATACTCAATGGAGAAAGGCTGAGTGCTTCCCCGCTAAGACGGGGAACTAGACAGGAATATCTGCTCTATTCACTTCTACCCAACACTACCCTGGAGGGAACAGTGGATGTCTAGGGTTGGGGAGATGTGAAGAATGGGGAGAGATAGCATTTCTTTTTGGAATAATGAAAATGTTTTTAAATCGACTGTGGTGACAGTAGCCCAACCCTGTGAGTACACTAAAAACCACTGAATTGTTCACTTCAAATGGGTGAATTGTATGGTATATAAATTATATCTCAATAAAGCTATTAAAAAATTTAACACAAACAAACATAAACACTACACTCACTACACCAGAGGTTCTGGTCCGTGCAGTGAGGCAATAAAAATGAATAAAAAGCATCCAGGTTGGAAAGGAAGAAGTAAAATGGGTCTATGCAGAGACAACATGTTTATCCATATAGAAAATCTGCTGGAGTCTACACAAACACTACTAGAACTAACCCACGGGGTTGCAGGATACAAGATAAATATACAAAAGTCAGTCGTATTTCTATAAACCAGCAACAAGCAGTAAGAAACTGGACATTTAAAAATACAATTACATTCTGGAGACAGTTGAACAGCAATGTGAATGTTCTTAACGCCACTGAGCTATACCCTTAAAAGAGTAAAACGGCAAATATTATGTTACATGTATTTTACCACAATTTAAAAATTCTGAATACCATTTACAATAGCATAAAAATATTAAATACTTAGGGGTAAATATGACCAGATATGCAAAACAGTACGCTGAAAACTACAAAATATTGCTGAAAAAATTAAAGACCCAAATACGTGGTGAGAGATGCTATTTTCATGGGTTGGAACACTCTATATTGTTAAGATGTAAACTCTCTCAAATTAATCCATAGATTCAATGCAATCCCAATCAGAATTCCAGCAGGATTTTTAGAGCAGAAATTAACAAGCTGATTCTAAAATCCGTATGTAAATGCAGCGGACCTAGAAGAGCCAAAACAACTTTGAAAAAGAACAAAGATGAAGGTGTTAGAATTCATTTTAGAATTTATTGCAAAGCCACAGTTATCAAGATGGTGTTGGTATCAGCAAAAAAAACAAATAGATCAACGGAACAGAACAGAGGGTCCAGAAATAGGCCACACATGTGTGGACAACCAATTACTGACAAAGGTGTACGGGCAGTTCAGTGGAGAAAGAATAATCTTTCAACAAATGGAGCTGAAGCAGGTATCGTCTGCAAATATTAGACTTCAATCCAAGCCTCCCGCCATATACAAAAAGTCATGCAAAATGCATCAGAGCACCAAATGTAAAACCTGAAACCATAAAGCTTCCAAAGGAAAAGAGGAGAAAAATATTTGTGACCTTGGGTTAGGCAAAGACTTTAGCTATAACACTAAAAGCAGAACCCATTTTTTAAAGATAGATACATTGCTTTATCAGAATTTTTAAAAAATCTGCTGTTTGAAAGGCACTAGTCAAGGGAATGAAAAGGCAAGTCACACTGGGAGAAATTTTGCAAATCATATATCTGATAAAAGGTTTGTGTCCAAAGCATATAAAGAGCTATTCAGGGCTTCCCTGGTGGTGCAGTGGCTGAGAGTCCACCTGCCGATGCAGGGGACGCAGGTTCGTGCCCCGGTCCGGGAAGATCCCACGTGCCGCGGAGCGGCTGGGCCCGTGAGCCATGGCTGCTGAGCCTGTGCGTCCGGAGCCCGTGCTCCGCAACGGGAGAGGCCGCAACAGTGAGAGGCCCGCGTACCGCAAAAAAAAAAAAAAAAAAAAAAGAACTATTCAAACTCAGTAATAAAACAACCCAATTACAAAAATAGGCAAAAGGTTTTAACAAACACGTGATGGAAGACAGCAAATAAGCACAAGGAGGATGCTCCCCATCTTACGTCATCAGGGAAGCAGGGCTGACTGCGCAGGACCCGCGGGGGCTTGTGGGGTGACGGCGGATACTTCTCCCATATTCCAAAGGGGTGCGTTTTATCCTCTGTACGTCACACCTCAATAAAAGTGAATTTAAGAAAGATGTGTCTACAACCCTGGACCTGTCCCAACAGACTGGAGAAGCAGCAAAGTCAGGGCTTCCGCCCCCTGCGTCCTGCCCTGAAGGGCAGGCAGGCACCTGCTTCCTCTCGAGGGGTGCGTCCCCCAGAGTGGCGTCCAGCTGGCACCTGGGGGCCACATGGGCCGATCCAGAGGCCTGGTCTGTCCTGGGTGTCCTGCAGATCCTCACACCTGCAATGGTGTCCTCGGGACTCAGCGCCTGCCGCCCGGCCTCCTGCTGGTCCCTTCAGCCGCTGTAACAGCTCTACGGCCTCATCACACTCACGGCGCAATGACCGACCATGTTACCTTGCCGCTCCTCTCCACTCCCTGTGTCCTGCCGTTAGTCCAGTTCTACACAATAAGGCAAAAAAAGCCCAGAGAGGGTCGGATGGTGTCTGAGGTCACACAGCGGCAAAGCTGGGATCAGAGGGCAGGCACATGTCTCCCACCCTCCACCCTGGAACCACCTTCCTGGTTCAAAGAAGGTGGGCGCGAGGATGTGTACGGGTGGCCGGCGCCCACGGGAGCCCCAGCCCAGCATCCAGGCTGGTGAGGAAGCCTGTCCATCATCTCGGGAGGTGACTACCCCGCTGCCCCCTCCTGGGGCTCCCCCAGGGGCTGGCGGGGAAAGGCAAGAAGATGGTTTGAAACAGGTTTGAAGCAGGAGGCGTCCTGACCCCAAGCCCAGCCTGCGCACCGCAGTTTGGGAAGCGCATAGTCTCGGCCTGGGGGAGTCCCCCCAACCCTGCCGTCACGCGCGGCACCATGGCAAGGCCACCGGGAGAGGAGAGGCCTGCCTCTGCTCGGGGGAGGCACCGGCTGCTCCCCGCCTGCCCAGCGCACAGTGGGCCTGCAGTGCCCCCGACGCACGGGTCACCCGTGGCTGGGCTGAGTGCTTGTCTGTCCTCTGCTCCTGCAAATTGCTGCAAAAATCCTAAAGGCAGTGAGAAGGGCACCAGTCCAGGGCCTGCCGGCCCAGCCCACAGACCACCTGCTGCTCTCAGGACTCACCGTCCCCGGGGGGCCGGTCAAGCAGCACATGCCAGGAACGGCACCCCTGGGCGCCAGGCCTTTGAGCCCCGGGAGGGCTTTCCAATCAAGAGCCCCTACTTTAAGGAAGTATTCAGACCCTGGGAGGTGAGTTCTGGGGGTGACTCTGAGAAACAGTTTAAGGTCCCTGGGGTCAGGCAGAGTGACCGCCCCCCAAAGCCCCCAAAGCAGTACGTGGAGACCAGTGGGGTGTGCGGGCCCCTCGCCGTGGCCCTGCAGGCAGCTCCAGGACAGTCTCCTGTGTGTCCATCTGGTCGATTAATGGATTAACTCTCCCTGTGCTGTGTCTGCACTTCAGCTAATCAGTAATTCACTTGATGCCAGCCCCTCCCTCCTTCAGACAAAAGCCTCTCAGCACAATCTCGGGCAGGAGGGCCGCCCCGGCCTGTCCACTGGGGATGCCGACCCTGAGGCCAAGGACCTCCGGGGTGGGCGCATGTGCACGCATGCAGCGGGGGCAATGAGGGGCTGGATAATGGCTGGCAGGAGGTCCCCAAGGAAGGGGGTGGGTGACCTTCAGCTTTCCTAGTGGACAGGCTGTTCCTGCAGGCTTCCCTCCCAAGCCGCTGGGGCACAGCCAGGTCCACCCCATCTGCACAAGCCCCCCTTCCCCATCAGGGCCAGGAGACAGGCACAGGGCTGGGGTGTCCGTGTATATGCGAAAGCCCCACACTCCTGAGCTCAGAGCCCCTGGGGTGGGAGGGGGCCCACGGCGGGAGGAGAGCTGGTAGGGGTACCCCAGCACCAGGACCCCCTTAGTCCCGGGCAGGAGGGCCCCACCCCTGGTCCGGGCTCCACTCTGGCTGCACCCCGTCCCTGCGGGGCAAGGGGCCGCCGAGCCGTCCAGAGCCTGCCCTGCCCCTCTGTCTACTTCAGAGCACCCAGGACTCAGGGATTCCTTGCCCAATGGCCCAGGCCACGGGGTGGCCAAGGGCATGGGCTTGTGTGGGTGGAGCGCATGGGGCCCTGCAATAAGAGGGGGCGGGAGAGGGGCCAGGTCTGAGTCTCCACGTGCACTCCTGTCCCGGCCCCTCAAGTGCCGGGGCTGCTCTGTGCTTCTCCAGGCTCCTGCCACACCCTCTCTGAATCAGGGTGACGGGACCTGCCCCCCAGCAGGCTGCTCCAGGCCGCCAGCTTCCGCCCGGCTCCTCTCCCGTCTTCTGCCCTCCCTCTGCCCCGGCTCTGCCCGGCTTTCTCCTAGGGCACTCTCAGTGACTCAGCTCCCTGACTATTTCCGTCTCCGGGAGCCCAACCGAGGCCAGGTGAGACATGTCCTGGGGCTGAGCCAGCAAGAGCAGGTGTGTCCCTCGGCCAAGGCCCAGCAGGGGGAGGAGGGTGTGCAGCGGGACCTGTCAATGACACGGTGGGTCTGGCCGAACCTTGTGGCCCGGCTCCAGGGACCTCGGCCCCCGCAAGGCAGAGGAGGGCCGAGTCCTGGTGGGCACAGCCAGGCAACTGGCTCTGGACAGAAGGCCCAGTGGCCGCCTAGGGGCCCACAGCCTGTGCCCACCACAGTCACTCATCTGCTGGGGCCGGGCCCTCCCCACACGCACAGCACCGCCCTTCGCCTCAATCCGGGTCCCACGCCCCGTTTCCACTGTTGGCGCTTCCCAACACACAGTGCAGCCTGGGCTGTGTTTATCCTCTGTCTCCCGCTGGAATTGAAGCTCCGGGAGGGCAGGCAATTGGCTTCTTTGCCTGGTGGTTCCCATCACCAAAGCCGGCACCCTGTATACAGCAGGCGCTCAGTGAATACCGGTGGTTCACACCTTCTCCTCTCTCCCGGCCCCAGTGCCCAGTCCACTGAGAGGCAAGCACGGGACCCAGCCTCGCTCAGCCTCCTCTCCTGAGCCCTCCCCACCTGCCTGGCCTAGTTCCCTCTTCTCTCCCGCACCGTCCTTCCCCAGCTCTTCCATCACTCCGGCCAGCGCCACGCACACTGCCAAAGTCCCTCTCTTGGCCCCGAGGAGCCTTCCAGACGCCCCCCACCCCTCTCATCCCCACCGCTCCACCACCCCCATCGCAGACCCCTCTGGCCTCCGTGGCACTGACCCCATCCTTCCTGGACCAGGCAGCCTCTGGCCAGGCCGCCTGCCTCCCAGGGGTCCTCCTGCCTTCCAGGCCGCGTGCGTACCCCTCCCCGCCAGGCACCCTCCCGGCATCTCATCTGGTCTCTTGGCTGTGAAAACTGTACTTTGAGCTAGACGGAGGTGGTGGTCACACAAGCTGGGGATGTTCTAAACGCCACTGAATTGTTCACTTTTAATGGCCAATTTTATGCTATGTGAATTTCACCTCAATCAAGAAAAAGAGAAAAGGAAACAGTTACACCCAAACAGTGACACCCCTCTGGCTATTTCACCCCACCCCACCCCACCCCCCCGGTCTCTACCTCTGCCCTCCTTCCCCCAGGGCCGTCCGGGCGCCAGGCTCGCGCCTCCACTCCAGGTCTGTCGCGGCCTCTAAACCAGCCCCTGGTCCCCAGCCCACCTCCCCAGGCCGGCCCCAGCCGGCGACGGCGCCTCACCCTTCCTTCAGCCTCGGCCCAAAGCCGGGGCGCCCTTGGCCCCCCCCGCCCTTCACCCCCACGCCCCGTTTGCCAGCAAGCCCTGCTCCCCAGACTCCACAATGCATCCGGGACTCGATCATTTCCCACCACACCACCATCACCTCCAGTCCGGAGGGTTCGTGAGCATCCTAGCAGCCTACCTGCTTCCATCTCGCTTCCGCGCCTCGGGCCCTCCGTCCCGCTCTGAGGCCCTGCCTGCGCCCCCGGTCAGGGCCCCTCTGAGCTCATGCCTCCTGCTCTGGACACACCGGCCTCTCGGCTTCTGGCCGGCCCGGGGCCACAGCAGCTGGCGGGCCCACCCGCTTCCGGAGGAGCCACACCCCCCGGGGGACCCCGGATGACCCTGGTGCCCGTGCTTACCCACCTGTCCCCTCGTCACATCCCAGTAACACCCTCCTCCCAGTGACCCCCACCCAGACCCCAGCCGCACCCAGGGCCACACCCTCACCCTGTCACCACAGAGGCCGCCGCTCCCACTCAGGGACCCTGTTCCGACCCACCTGCCCTGCACCTCAAGAGCACAGACCCCGAGTCTCCACCACCCTCCCTCTGCTGCACAACGCAGGCCGCCTCTCACCCACCAAGGTCTCGCCCGGGGGCGCCCCATGCGCAGGGAAGGGCCCGGCCACGTACAGGTGCGCAGGTTGACCCAGGACCATGCATCACGGGGACATCCAAGGGCATGTGGCCAGGGCCCCCCTTCCCGGGGCTTCCCGCATCAGAGACGCTGCTTCACCCTCTCCTCCCCGCCCACCCCTCCACCTCACGCCGGGGACAGAGGCGCCCTCGCCGCCTCCTGTGCTCCCGGTCCTGCCTGTGTCCACGGAGGTCTCGGCTCCTTTCACAGGGTGACTCCAGGCACTGCCGCCGGCTCCCACCATCCCACCCCGTCAGCCAGCAACCCCTGAGCTGCTCCGCCAGGGCTCAGTCCAGTTTGCTCTCTTCTCTGACCCCTTCGCACGCAGGTGTCCCCTCCCATTTGTTAACAGCTGTCTTCACGGGGGTCTCCACCCTCCCCGGGGGTCCCTCACCATCTCCTCTGCTGGTGCGGCTCCAGCAGGGAGTGCCCAGTGCCCACACCTGTCCTCCACCTGCCCTCCCCGGGACCCCAAAATATGGATCAGGCTGCTCCCCACCAAACCCACCCCAAACCCGTCATTAGACGAGGTGACCCTTGCACAAGGTGACCCCACGCTTCCCCTGCTGTCCCAGAGCCTCCCTGCAGTCAACCCCCCACCTCCAGCTCCCTAAAGAGGCCAGGCCTGGACCCAGGCATCTGGGCAGCTGCCCCGAGCGTCCAGAATGCTCCTCCTCCAGATTCCTGCAGGCCCAGCTCCTTTTCACAATGCAGGCCCCAGGCGGCCCATCATCTTCCCTGCCCGTTCTTGATGGGCAGCCAGCAGTGCTCACCACTGCACTGCACGGTCTGCCTGTCCCGTCTCTGCATGGGGCCACTTGCTCATCATCCATCTTCCCCACAGAATGCAGACACATGAGCAAACAGCCCGGGCGACGGCACAGGACAAGGCGCTCCTGCACACGCATGGGATGGAGTAAGGGGGCACCCGCACTGGAGTCCGGGGTGGGCGGCCGACTGAAGGCTTGGCCCTCACAGGCCTCTGGGTCCGTGGGCAGAGCCGCGCAGCCACGAGCCACCTCTGCAAAGTGGCAGGATGCCGCGGACCAGGGTCGGGGGCCAGGTGAGACTGGCTCATGGCTGTCCACCTCTGGGCCTGGATGGAGTGGCCATCCTGGCGAAGATTCTGGAAAGATGGCCGGGTAGGAAGCACCAGAAACCTCTCTCCCCACCTGGAAAATGACGGTACTGGCAGAATCTGACTGACGTAACAATTTTTGAACTCCAGAGCCTGTTGAAGTCTTACAATTTCCAGGGGAGAACGTGGACATAAATTGCAGTTAATTCTGCTCAGTTTCAGCTCTGAGCACAGCAGGCCGCTGCGCATGTGTCCTAGGTGCAGCTGGCACTCAGTTCGCAGGAGCCAGGGTGAAGAAGGACCCTGTCCCTCAAATGTCTGTGATCTGCGCTCTGATTGCTGCTTCTGACCACAGTGTGCAGAAAAAGGGGGAGGCAGCCTTCGCTGCAGCCCCTCCCCCTGCATCTCAAGGCCTCCCAAAGACTTAAAGGGCCAGCACCAGCTTTCCCCCTTCATTTGTGCTTTCCCCCTTTTGGGAGCCACTCATTAAAGACTAGGACATTCAGAATCAACTGCATATATGAGGAAAACTAGAAAGTGACCACGCATGACCAGAGAAAGGCTTAGAAAAGACCTGAGAAGACATTAAATTCACTCCTCAGGCTGATCCACAGCACAGACATAGCCTATAACAGCCAGGGGAAAAAAACAATTACAAAATAATAGCAAACCCTGTGGAAGGGGCAGAATCTGATTTCCAGAGGCACCATATTATTAGATTCAAATGCCCAGTGTTCAACAAAAAACACAAGGCACACAAAGAAACAGGAGAGTATGGCCTATCCAAAGGGAAAAATAATTAAACAGAATGTGTCCCTGAAAAAGACTTAATGGCAAATATACTAGACATTTTATAGCACAGCCTTAACTATGCTCAAAGAACAACAGGAATATGCAGAGACAGTGAAGAAAACAGTGCATTAATATAAACAAAGTAGAAATATCGACAAAGAGATAGGAAGCTAAAAAGAAATAAACAAACAGACAAAAAACCTGGAGCTAAAAGTACAGCTGAATTGAAAAACTCACTAGAGAGATTCAAAGGCAGATACGAGCAGGCAGAAGAAAGAATCAGTGAATGTGAAGATATGAGAATAGAAATTATTGAGGCTGGGGAGGAGAAAGAAAAAAGATTGAATAAAAGTGAGCAGTGCCTAAAGAACCTGTGGGACATGACGAAACAGAGCAACATATGCATTATGGGAGTCCCAGAAGGAGAAAAGGCAGAGAAAGAAACATGCAGAGAAAATATGTGAAGAAATACTCACTGAAAACTTCACAAATTTGATGAAAGACATGAATATAAACATCCAAGAAGCTCAACAAACTACAAGGAAGATGAACTCAAAGAGGCCCAAACTGAGAAACATTATAACCAAACTTTCAAAACACAAAGAATCTTGAAAGCATCAAAAGAGAAGCAACCTGTCACATACAAGGGATCCTCGGATAGATAACGAGCAGACTTCTCAACAGAAATGTTGGAGGCAAAAGACAGCCAATATATTCAAAGTGCTCAAGGCGGGGGGGGAACCTCTTAACAAAGACTCCTCTATCCAAGCAAAACTGTCCTTCAAAAGTAACGGGGAGAGAATTCCCTGGTAGTTCGGAGGTTAGGACTCCGCGCTCTCACTGCCAAGGGCCTAGGTTCAATCCCTGGTTGGGGAACTAAGATCCCACAAGTCATGCAGTGCGGCCAAAAAAAAAAAAAAAGTAAGGGGGAAATGAGGACATTCCCAGATAAACAAGAGCTGAGGGAGTTCGTGACCACTAAGACTACCTGCAAGAAATGCTCAGGGAGTCCTGTAGGTGAAATGAAGGTACACTAGATGGTACCTCAAAGCCATGTGGAGAAACAAAGATCTCAATAAAGGTAAATATGTGGGCTATTATACAAGCCAGTATTGCTGTAACAATGGTTCGTAACTTTTTGTTATCTACATGATTTAAGAGACTAATACTTTTAAAGGAAAAAACATTAATGTTAAAGCTGGCATTACTGTAACTCTGGGTTGTGACTCCAAACCTTGTTTTTTACATACTTTAGGAGATAGTGCATTTAAAATAATTAGTAGTTTATGTTTTAGGGCACACAATGTATAAAGATATCATTCTGCGACATCAACAACTGAAAGAGGTGGAGACGGAGCTATGAAAAAGCAGAGGTTTTATAGGTTATTAAAGTTAAGCTGCTATAAATTCAAATTAGAATGCTATAACTTTAGAATGTTAAATGTAATTCCCATGGTAACCACAAAGAAAATAGTTATAGAATATACACAAAAAGAAATTAAGAAAAAAATTAAATATTTCACTAAAAAAATAAACATAAAATATGACAGGAATGCAGGAAATAAGGGACAAAAAAATCTACAGGGCATAGAAAACAAATAGCACAATGACAGAAGTGAGTCCCTCCTTATCAGTAACTACTGTAAATGTAAATGTATTAAACTCCCAATCAAAAGACAGAGATTGCCAGAATGGCGAAAAACACATCATCCAACTGTATCCTTTCTCCAGGAGACTCACTTGAGATCCAAAGTCACAAACAGGTTGAAACTAAAAGGATAGAAAAAGATATTCCATGCAAACAGTAAACAAGTTAGAGGAAGAGTGGCTACACAAAACAGACTTTAAATCAAAAAAGGCTACAAGGAACAAAGAAAGGCATTATATATTCATAAAGGTTCAATACAGCCAGAAGATATAACAATTATGAATATTTACATAGCTAATGACACACCATCAAGATACATGAAGCAAAAATTGACAACTTGAAGGGGAAAATAGGCAATTCTACAGTAACAGTTGAAGATTTCAATATTCTACTCTCAATAATGGACAGAAGAACCAGACAGAAGTAAGGAAACAGAGGACTTAACACAATAAGCCAACTAGACCTAACAGACACACAGAGAGCTCTCCACCTGACAGCAGCACACGCGTTCTCACAAGTGCACATGGGGCATTTGGCAGGATAGACCATACCTTAGGGCACACATTAAGTCTCAATAGATTTTAAAAGATAGATATCATACAAAGTATCTTTTCTAACCACCACGGGATGAAGTTAGAAATCGATAACAAAGAAAACTGTAAAATTCACGATTTTGTGGAAATTTAACAACATTCTTTAAACAACCAATGGATCTAAGAAGAAATCATGATGGAAATTAGAAAATACTTAGAGATGAATGAAAACAAAAACACAACATACTAAAGCTTATGAGATGCAGCAGAAGCGGTGCTAAGGGGGAAATTTATGGCTATAAATGCAGACATTAAAAAAAAAAAGAAAGATCTCAAATCAGTAACCTAACTTTACAATGTAAAGAACTAGGAAAAGAAGAACTAAACCCAAAGCCAGAGGAAAGAAGAAAGAAATAAAGATTAGAGCAGAGATAAGTGAAATAGAGAACAGAAAAACAATAGAGAAAATAAATGAAGCCAAATGTTGGTTGTCCAAAAAGATCAACAAAATTGACAAAAATTCAGCTAGATGGACTAAGAAAAGAGAGAAGATTCAAAATACTAAAATCAGAAATGAAAGTGGGATGGACCTAGAGATGATCATACTAAGTGAAGTAAGTCAGAAAGAGAAAGACAAATACCATGTGACATCACTGACAGGTGGAATCTAAAATATGACACAAAAGAACATATCTACAAAACAGAAACAGACTCACAGACGTAGAGAACAGACTTGTGGTTGCCAAGGGGGAGGGGGGTGGGGGAAGGATGGCATGGGAGTTTGGGATTGGCAGATGCAAACTATTACATATAGGATGGATGAACAACAAGGTCCTGCTGTAGAGCACAGGGAACTGTATTCAGTACCCTGGGATAAACCATCATGGAAAAGAATATGAAAAAGAATACACACACACACACACACACAAAACTAAATCACTCTGATGTACATCAGAAACAAATAAAACACTGTAAATCGACTATACTTCATATAAAAAAATAAACTTAAAAAAAGAAAGAAATGAAAGTGGGGATATTATTACCAATTCTACAGACATAAAAAGATTATAAGAAAGTACTGTGAACAACTGTACACCAACAAAGTGGAAAACTTGGATGAAACAGACGAATTCCTAGAAACACAAAACCTACCAAGACTAAACCAGGAAGAAATACATGATCTGAATAGACCTATAACTAGGAAGGAGATTGAATCCACAATCAAATTCTCCATGCAAAGAAAAGAACTGGACCTCACGGCTTCAACGGCAAATTCTGCCTAACATCTAAAGAAGAACTGACACCAGGAACTTCCCTGGTGGCACAGTGGTTAAGAATCCGCCTGCCAATGAAGGGGACACAGGCTCGAGCCCTGGTCCAGGAAGATCCCACATGCCGCGGAGCAACTAAGCCCGTGCACCACAACTACTGAGCCTGCGCTCTAGAGCCCGCGAGCCACGACTACTGAAGCCCACGTGCTTAGAGCCCGTGCTGCGCAACAAAAGAAGCCACTGTAATGGGCAGCCCGGGCAGCACAACAAAGAGTAGCTCCCGCTCGCCACAATTAGAGAAAGCCCGCGTGCAGCAACAAAGACCCGACGCAGCCAAAAATAAATAAATTTATTTTAAAAAAAGAGAAGAACTGACACCAATTCCTCTCAAACTTTTTTTTAAAAAATTGAAAAACTGAAGATGAGGGAACACTTCCTAACTCATTCTATAAGACCAGCATAAACCTGATACCAAAGACACTATAAGAAAACCACAGACCAATATACCTTATGAACATTGGTGCAAAAATCCTCAACAATGGGCTTCCCTGGTGGTGCAGTGGTTGGGGGTCCGCCTGCCAATGCAGGGGACACGGGTTCGAGCCCTGGTCTGGGAGGATCCCACACGCCACGGAGCAGCTGAGCCCATGTGCCACAGCTGCTGAAGCCCGCAGGCCACAACTACTGAGCCTGCACACCTGGAGCCCATGCTCTGCAACGGGAGAGGCCACCACAGTGAGGGGCCCGTGCACTGCAGTGAGGAGTGGCCTCCGCTTGCTGCAACTAGAGGGGACCCATGTGCAGCAACGAAGACCCAACACAGCCAAAATAAATAAATAAATTTTTTTTTTTTAAAAAGTCCTCAACAAAATACTATCAAACTAAATAGAGACAGACTCAGAGATATACAGAACAGACTTGTGGGTGCCAAGGGGAGGGGGCCGGGGAGGGTTGGATTGGGAGTTTGGGACTAGCAGATGCAAACTACTATATACAGGATGGATAAACAACAGGTCCTACTTTATAGCACAGGGAACTATATTCAATATCCTGTAATAAACCATAATGGAAAAGAATATGGAAAAAAGAGTGAATGGTTAAACCTGGGTAATGGGTGTATTTGTATATGTTTGAAATATCCATAATAAAAGGCTTTAAAAAAACACTATCAACCTGAATTTAGTACCATATTAAAAGGATTATATACCATGACCAAGTAGGAGTTATTCCTGGAATGAAAGAACAGTTCAATACATGAAAATCAATCAACGTAACACATCACTTAAATAGAATAAAGAGGGGAAAAAACACATGATCACCTCAACTGGTGCAGGAAAAGCATTTGAAAAAAGTCAACACTCTTTATAAAAACAATCAACAAGAAAGAAATAGAAGTAAACTAACTCCACATAATAAAAGCCATATATGAAAAACCCACAGCAAACATAACAGTCAATGGTGAAAGACTGAAGGCTTTTCCTCTAAGATCAGGAACAAGACAAAGTTGCCCTCTGTACCACTTGTGTTGAACACAGTACTGGAACTTCTAGCCAGAGGGATCAGGCAAGAAAAAGAAATGAAAGGGCTTCCCTGGTGGCACAGTGGTTGAGAGTCCGCCTGCCGATGCAGGGGACACGGGTTCGTGCCCTGGTCCGGGGCCGCAGAGCTGCTGGGCCCGTGCGCCATGGCCACTGAGCCTGCGCATCCGGAGCCTGTGCTCCGCAACAGGAGAGGCCACAGCAGTGAGAGGCCCGCATACTGCAAAAAAAAAAAAAAAAAAAAAAAAAAGAAAGGAAAAGAAATGAAAGACATCCAGATTGGAAAGGAAGAAGCAAAATTATCTCACTTGCCAATGATATGATCTTATATGTAGAAATTCATAATGACTCCACAAAAAAGCTGTTAGAACTAACAGACAAACTAAGCAAAGCAGCAGGATTCAAAGTTAACACACAAAAATCAGTTGCATTTCTATATATACAGAACAATTTGAAAAGGAAATTACAAAAACAATGCCATTTACATTAGCATCAAAAAGAATAAAATATTTAGGAATTATCTTAACCAAGGAGGTGAAAGACTTGTACAACAAAAACTACAAACATTCTTGAAAGAAATTAAAGAGGACATAAATAAACGGAAACACATCCCATGTTCATGGACTAGAAGACTTAGTACTGTTAAAATGTCAACATTACCCAAAGTGATCTAAAAAGTCAATGCAAACCCTATCAAAATCCCAAAGGCTTTTTTGGCAGAAATAGAAAAACCCATCCTAAAATTCATAGGTAATCACAAGGGACCTCCAAAGCTATAGTAATCAAAACAGTGTGGTATTGGCATAAAAACAGACAAATAGACCAATGGAATAGAATACAGAGCCCAGAAATAAACCCTCACATATATGGTCAAATGATTTTTGACAAGGGTGTAAAGATCAATCAATGGGGAAAAACAGTCTGTGCAAGAAATGGTGCTGGAACACTGGATAGCCACATGCAAAAAAGAATAAAGGTGGACCCTTACCTAACACCATGTACAAAAATTAACTCAAAATAGATCAAGAACCTAAATGTGAGACCTAAAACCATAAACTCTGAGAAGAAAACATGGGACAAAAGCTTCATAACACTGGATTTGAAAATGCTTTCTTGGCTATGACACCAAAGGGCACAGGCAAGAAAAGAAAAAAATAAGCAAACTGGATTTCATGAAAATGAAAAAAAAATTTTTTTTTGGTTGTGCTGCACGGCTTTGTGGGATTTTAGTTCCCTGACTAGGGATTGAAACCAGGCCCTCAGCAGTGAGAGCACTGAGTCCTAACCACTGGACCGCCAGGGAATTCCCTCATGAAAATATTTTATATTTTGTGCATCAAAATATACTATCCATCAAGTAAAAAGGCGACCCACAGAATGAGAGAAAATATTTGCAAATCATATATCTGTTAAGGGATTAATGTCCAGAATATACAGAGAACTCCCCAAACTCAACAACAACAACAAACAACCTGATTTCTAATGGGCAAAGAATTTAAAAAGACATTTCTCCGAAGAAGATGTACAAATGGTCAATCAGCACACGAAAAGATGCCAGCATGACTGATCATTAAGGAAATGCAAATCAAGACCACAGTGAGACACCACCGCACACCACTAGGATGACAACTATCCAAGAAACAGAAAACAAGTGTTGGTGAGGATGTGGAGAAATTCGAACCCATGTGAACCGTTGGTGGGAATATAAAATGGTACCGCCACTTCGGAAAACAGTACAAGATTACTCAAAAAAATAAAAACAGAATTACCAAGTGACCCAGTAATTCCACTTCTGGGTATACACCCAAAAGAATTGAAAGCAGAGTCTTGAGATGTCTGTACACCCATGTTCATAGCAGCATTATCCACAATAGCTAAAACGTGGAAGCAACCCAAGTGTCCATCTGTGGAAGAATGGATAAGTAAAATGTAGTCCATTCATACAATGGAATACTATTTGACCTTAAAAAGGAAGGAAATGGAAATCAAAAGAGAGTTAGGATAGCTATACTTAGAAAAAATACTCAGAAAAAATAGGCTTTAAAACAAGTACTGTAATAAGAGACAAAGAAGGTCATTACGTAATGATAAAGAGGCCATCCAACAAGACGGTATAGCATTTGTAAATATTTAGGTACCCAACATAAGTGACATCTAAAACTGTAAAGCAAATATTAACAGACCTAAAGGGAGAGATAGACAGAAATACAGTAATAGCAGGGGACTTTAACACCCACTTTCACCAATGGTTAGATCATCCAGGCAGAAAATCAACGAGGAAACACTGGCTTTAAACAACACGTTAGACCATGGACTTAACAGACATACATGGGAAATTCCATCCAGAAGCAACACAGAATACACATTCTTAAGTGCACGTGGAACATCCTCCAAGACAAATCACTTGTTAGGCCACAAAACAAGTCTAATTTCAGAGGACTGAAATCACATCGAGCACCTTTTCTACCCACAAGGGTATTAACCTAGAAGTAAAAGAACTGGACGACTTGGAAGAAATGGATAATTTCCTAGAAACATGAAACCTACCAAGACTGAGTCATGAAGAAACAGAAAATCTGAACAGACCAATCACTAATAAGGAGATTGAATCGGTAATCAAAACCTCCCAGCAACCTAAAGTCCAGGACCAGAAGGCTTTGCTGGTGAATTCTACCAAACATTTAAAGAAGAATTAATACCAGTCCCTCTCAAACTCTCCCAAGAAACAGAAGGGAACACCTTGAAACTCATTTTACAAGGCCAGCATCACCCTGATACCAAAACCAGACAAAGACACCACAAAAAAAGGAAGTTATAGGCCAATATCCCTGATGAACAGAGATGCAAAATCCATAACAAACTATTAGCAAACTAAATTTAACAATGCATTGAAAGGATCATATACCATGATCAACTGAGATTTATTCCACGGATGCAAGGATGGATCAACATTCCCAAATCAATCAACGTGATCCACCAAATGAAGAATAAAAATCATGTGATCAGGAACAAAGAGAAGGAAGCCCGGTCTTGCCACTGTTATTCAACAAAGTATTGGAAGCCCTAACCAGAGCAAATAGGCAAGAATAAGAAAGAAATGGCATCCAAATAAGAAAGGAAAAAGTAAAACTGTCACTGTTTGCCGATGACATGATATAAAATACGGAAAACCCTAAGACGCCATCAAAATGTTAGAACTACTACACAAATTCAGTAAAGTTGCAGGGTACATAATCAATACACAATAATTTGCTGCATTTCCTTACACTAATAAAAAGAACTAGCAGAAAGAAAGAAAGCAATAAATTTATGATTGCATCAAAAAGAATAAAATACCTAGGAATAAATTTAGCCAAGGAGGTGAAAAACATGTACACTGAGAACTATAAGACACTGATGAAAGAAACTGAAGAAGACACAAATGAATGGAATTATATTCTGGGCTCATGGATTGGAAGAATTAATACTGTTAAAATGTCCCTACCCACCAAAGCGATCTACAGATTCAATGTAGATATCTACAGAAATCCCTATCAAAATTCCAATGGCATTTTTGACAAAAACAAACCATCCTAAAATTTGTATGGAACCTCAAAGAAGCCCAAATAGCCAAAGCAATCTTGAGAAAGAGGAACAAAGCTGGAGGCATCATATTTCCTTATTTCAAACTGTATTAGAAAGCTATAGTAATCAAAACAGTATGAGAAAAAAGTATGGTATTACCATAAAAACAGACACACAGATCAGTGGAATAGAATAGATGGCTTAGAAATAAGCCCACACATATATAGTCAATTAATTTACAACAAAGGAGCCAAGACTATATAATGGATAAAGGACAATTTCTTCAATAAATGGTGCTGGGAAAACCAGACAACCACATGCAAAAGAATGAACTCGGACCACTGTCTTACACCATACACAAAAATTAACTTGAAATGGATTAAAGACTTGGATGTAAGACATGGAACCATAAAACTCCTAGAAGAACACAGACAGTAAGCTCTTTGACGTTGGTCTTAGTGATGATTTTTTGGATTTGACACCAAAAGCAAAGGCAACGAAAGCAAAAATAAACAAGTGGGACTAAAAAGCTTCTGCACAGCAAAGGAAACCATCAACAAAATAAAAAGGCAACCTATGGGAGAAAATATTTGCAAATCATATATCTAATAATGGGTCAATACCCAAAATACAAAAAGAACTCATACAATAGCAATAAAACGAAACAAAACACTTCAATTAGAAAACGGGCAAGGCCTCCGAAGAGACATTTTTCCAAAGAAGATATGCAGATGGCCTGGTACATGAAAAGATGCTCAAATCACTAACCATCAGGGAAATGCAAATCAAACCCGCAATGAGGTATCACCTCGCACCTGTTAGAATAGCCATCATCAAAAAAAGACAAGAAATAACAAGTGTTGACAAAGACGGGGATAAAAGGGGACCCTTGTACACTTGGGTGACAATGTAAATTGATACAGCCACTATGGAAACAGTATGGACGTTCCTAAAAAATTAAAACTAGAACTTCCATACAATCTAGTAATTTCACTTCTAGATATTTTACTGAAGGAAATGAAAACAAATTCAAAAAGATATCTGTACCCCATGTTCATTACAGCCTTATTTACCATAGCTAAGATATGGATGACTGGATAAAGAAAATGTGATGTATAATATATGAATATTATTCAACCATAAAAAAGCAGGAAACCTGGTCATTTGTGACAACATGGATGGATCCTGAGGGCATTATGCTGATAAAATAAACGAGACAGAGAAAGACAAATACTGTATATGCAATCTAAAAACAACCCAAACCTCAAACCAAAAAAACCCCAAACTCACAGATACAGAGAACAGATTGGTGGTTGTCAGAGGTAGGGTGGGGTGGGTGAAATGGGTGAAGGGGGGGTCAAAAGGTACAGACGTCCAGTTACAAAATAAATGAGTCCTGCGGATGTAACACACAGCATGGTGTTACAGTGAAAAACACTGTGCTGTATATTTGAAAGTTCCTAAGACAGTAGATCTTAAAGGTTCTCATCACAAGGAAAAACTCTGCGTGTTGAAGGATATTAACTAGGCTTACCATGGTGATCATTTCTCAACACGTACAGATACCGAATCACTACGCTGTATACCTGAAACTAATATGACGTGACAGTCAATTATAACTCAATTTTTTAAAGAAGGTAGGAAATTCTGACACCTGACACAACATGATAAACATTGAGGACATTATGTTCAGTGAAATAAGCCAGACACAAAAGGACAAATACTGTGTGATTCCACTTATGTGGGTCAAATTCATACAGACAGAAAATGGAAGGGTGGGGGCTGGGGAAGAGGGAGTCAGTGTTTAATGGGGACAGAGTTTCCGTTCTGCAAGATGGAAAGAGCTGTGAGATGGGTGGTGGTGATGGCTGCACGACAATGTGAATGCACTTAACACCACCGAGCTGCACACTGAAAAATAACTTTTTTGTATATTTTACCACAATGAAAAAACAATTTAACCCAAAACCCAAGTGGGCTGCTGCTCCAGGGAGCAGGGACTGCCTGCCCAGCCCACTCCTCAGGAGCCCCCTGCCAACCACGCTCTCAGGGGACCCTCTCCCAAACTAAGCCAAATTCCCGAAATTCCTCTCTGCCCAGGTTTACAGCGATGTCTGACAAGTCACCTCTGCCTTGAAGCCTTCCAGGGTTGAGGGAGGACCTCCCGCTCTGAGTTCACCCCCTTGGTCTTGCAGGCAGTTGCTCCAGTCCTGGCAGAGCTGCGAGGACGGGCCCCCAGGGCCACTCACACCCAGACACCCCCGGTCCAGGAGCAGCAGGGTCTCCACACCGCCGTCCCAAACCATCCGTCTTCTCAGAAAGCTCTCCTTAACGAGGCCAGGCCTCACCGCCAATCAGAAGGCCCACGTGTGCTCAGAGGTGGTTTTGCCTGGCGCTCTAGGCAATCCCAAGGTCCAGGTGACATGCATTAAAGCCCCACAGAATGATCACCCACACCTCAGCCCAGTGAAAGAGCTGAGAGACCATGTCCTTCCTGGCCATCAGACCTGAGCTTCAAAGGTGACACTGTCATTTGTCCCAACTAGGCAGGTGACTCAGAGGAAGTAAGAGGCACAGCCCCCTACCCACACCCTCCAAGGTGGAGGACACCCCCCACCACCACCACCAGGCCTGCAACGAGAGCAGCCTCTCTGGAAGCTGTTAGACAAGGCCCTGTGTTCAAGGGCAGGGGACCCACTCTTGGAGCAGACAATGGGAGGATCTGGGAGCAGGTCCCATGGGGGCTGCAGCCAACCCCAGACTGCGTTCCTCCCAGCAGCCCTTGCATGGCCAGCTGTGAGGTCTTCCCAGATCTGCTCTGGTGGTTAGGGGGGCCGGGGACCACCCCGTGTCCTGTGGTGCAGAGTGCAGGCCGTGGGGACCCTCACCCTTGAGGCACCCAGCTCCTGGTGGGCTGCAGTTGAGCAGAGCAGCCATGAATCAGTCCACGTGACGGTGTTCTGTCCCCCCTCCAGCCCCCATCAATGCCAGAGTGGGCCCAAGTTGCCTATCTGGGCCACAGCAGGGATGGGAGGTCCCAGTGACACCACACAGTGGCACAGAATATGGACGGACCAGCGGGGCTCCAGCAGAGACCATGCGCGGGCATCACATGGGGGTCACGGGAGGTCAGGGCAGGAGAGCCGGTCTGCCTTTGAGGCCCCACGTCCCCTAAGACAGCTCAAGTTCTCGGTCTCCCCAGCTGTAAAATGGGGGCAACAGCCCGTATCTTGTCTGCTCCTCAGGCTGCCAGACAAGATGAGGCAAGATGCTGAGGTCACGGACCGAGTCTTAAAAGCAGAGGCGGGCCCGACGCCAGGGAGAGCCGGCGACTCCCGACCCCCCGTACCTGCTGGAGGGCCACACCCCTGGACCAAGTGGGTGGGTGGGCACGGCAGCTGCAGGGCCCACCACACCAAGGAAACCCACTGTCCCTCCTGCCAGGGAGGCTCTGGGTCCAGAGAAGCCCCCGCTGGGCAGGGTGGCCAGGAAGGGGAGGGCCGGGGCCAGCTCCCCGCTGCCCGGGCCCCCCAGGCCAAGCCTGAGAGCAGAACATGCTGACCGCCCTTCCTCACCAGACTGCTCCCTGGCACGGCCGCTCTCCTGACAAGTGGAAACACAGGTCTGGGAGAGGGAGGTGGGACGGCGGAGCGGGCGAGAGCAGGCTCGGAGGGGACGGTGCTGCCGCCTCACTGCACAGACGAGGCGAGGCAGGCCCTCAGGGCGGCGGGGAAAGGCCCTCAATCTGCCGCCCCTCTGGGACACTCCAGCTCTGGCGTGGCCTCTCGAAGCCACACTGCAGCTGCCCAGCAGATGCCCAGCACTCGGCAGGGGCGGGGGCTGCGCTGGGGACCCCTCCTAGCCCAGCGGGCGAGCAGCAGAGGAGAGCTGGGGGGGGTGCCCTACTTGCGGGGTGTCCAGAGACTGTGTCTCAAACAGGAGTCTCAGAACAAATGCAGAGTCTTCCCACCTTCCCCCCCCCCCCGGGGGCTCGGCCACTCCCTGCTGTGGTAGGCTTGTTCTGAGGGGCTCAGGCTAGGAGCCCCCAGTGGAGCGCCCCGTGTGTCCCCACAGAGCCTGGGGACAGCGCCTGAGCTGAGCCGCCCTCCCTGCTGGGGGCCTGAGCAGGTGAGCCTCTCGGGGCTCTTCCACCCCCCCACCGCAGCGAAGCCGCGCCAGGGGCTGCCAGCCCAGTAGCAGGGCGCCACTTGCCCGAGAGCAAAGCCTTCTCTCCTCCTGCCAGTCCCAGCACACGTAGCCCCAGGGCTCTGGCGCCTTGGAAATCAACCCATAGCGGGCACCACCCAGGAGCAAAGTCTAGGAGATGCCTGCTGGGAGGATGGGGTGCAGGTAGCCTAGTGCTTGTTCCGAGCCGCACCTGCCCCTCTGCCCCACCTGAACTGGCCACCTGCCCCAGAGCAGTGAGGCCGGGTGGGGGGAGGGGCGCCCGTTCCCACGGGGTCCACGTGGAGGCGGCAGGTGCTTCCTCCCCCTGCCGCCGGGTGCAGGGCTAGAGGGGGGCTCCAGGCGGGGGCCCATGACGTCACCCGCAGGTGGGGGGCAGGGCCAGGTGGAACCCCACACCCACGCACAGAGGCCCGCGGCCCGCTTGTCCGTCCCCTCCCTGCAGCCGGTCGCCCGCCGCGATTTCCTCTTTCTTTGCGGAGCCCCAGGTTTCGCAAGGCGGCGGCGGTCCGCGGGTGACAGCGAGACACGCAGCCTGGGGGAGGGGAGGCGGCGACACAGCCGCAGGCCAGGGGCCGTGGGCGGGCAGGCGATGTCCGGGTCCCGGCAGGTGCCCTCGGGCCCGCGCCCCACCCGAGCGGGGACCAGGCTGCGCTGCCCGCGCCCCCCCCCCCCGCAAGCAGGCGCCGCAGCACCCCTCCCCGACCCCGGGGCTGGCATCCAGGCCGGCACCCACCCCGGGCCGCATCCACTCGGGCCCTCCCCCACGCGGGCCGGCCACTACCCGGCCCGCACCCACCCAGACCCCCAGCTACCCCGGGCGCAGCCAGCGGGCCCGCACC
Source organism: Delphinapterus leucas (assembly GCF_059928025.1). Taxonomy (NCBI): domain Eukaryota; kingdom Metazoa; phylum Chordata; class Mammalia; order Artiodactyla; family Monodontidae; genus Delphinapterus; species Delphinapterus leucas. The sequence continues at coordinate 538,590 of NC_143143.1, forward strand.
TACCCGGGGCGCCGCAGTCCGCGCAGCGCGCGTTCGCCGGCCGCTGCAGCAGCTCCAGCACGGCCTTCCGCCGCTCCTTGGCCATGGCCGCGTTGCCGCCCCCCGCGACGCCGGGTGGGGAGCGTCCGCCCCGCCGCGCTAGGGCCCCGCGCAGGCCGCCCGCCGCCGCCGCCCCTGCGCCATCCTGAGCAGCTCAGCCCGCGCGCCGGTTCCGCATTCCTGCCGCCCGGCCCGGCTCCACCGCCGCCGCTCTCGTCGCCGCCGCGGCAGCCGAGCGTGTGCCGGCGCGGGGCCCGGGGCGCACGGCGCGCTCTGGCCGGCGCGGCCCGCGGGCGGCCCCCAGCGGCGCGGGCGGGCGGGCAGCCTCCTCCCGCGCCGGCCAGGCGTCCCAGCCCGCGCGCCCGGCGTCCCAGCCCGCGCGCCCGGGAACCCGCCCGCCCGCGCGCCCGGGGACCCGCCCGGGGAGGTCTGCCCGCCGCCGCCGCCGCCGCTGCCGTCTCCGCCCACCCTATCCCAGCGCAGCGGCCCACCTGCCCGAGCGAGAGGCCACCAGCCACAGTGGTGGGGGGCTTGAGGGAACCGAATAACCACAGGCCTGGGTGGGATCATCCTTCGGTCATTTGGGCCCCAACAGCGCCTGGACACCTACTGTGCGCCCAGGGGGTCAGCACACCAGGTCCAGTGGGCACGCCGGGAATGCCTGTTGGAGGGAGGGGTGTGTGCCCAGTGCTGGGGGCCGGGGCTCACACCATTCCTGCCCTGGGAGGAGATGGCCGGCAGGTGACAAGGCCCAGTGAGTGCGGTGGGTGCTCAGGCTGGAGAAGGGCCCCAGCCGTCCACCCAGCAGAGACAGGACAAGGGGTGGGCCGCGATGCTCCCGATAAAGCCTGTTCCGAGTCAGGAGGCCAGGACCGAGACACGGGGAGGGAGGGAGGTGATGCGCCCCGCCCCCCCCACCGCATTTTTTCAAATTCTTTTCATTTTTTTCTTAAATTATGAATGCAACGATGCATCTTGTTAAAAACAAATTGAAACAGTACGAGACTGAATCTCCCCACCTCCACCCCCGCCCCGGCAACTGTGAGCCAACCATTGTTAACACCATTAGCATCCTTCCAGAATGGTCCTCGGCCTGTTAGAACACCAAGGGAGTCCCTATTCCTCTGGTCTGCTGCTGGGGGTTTTGGGTCGGTTTATTTTCACTGAGTAAACCGTACGTGCCCCTTTTCGAGTCCATACACACAGATCTGCCCCTTTCTTTCCCAACGGCTGCGTTCTACTCAGAGCTGAACAACGACTTGTTCCCCAGGGCCTGGCTGAGGGGCGGGCGTCTTCCATCTGCTGGGATCACAGTCGGATGCTCTGCAATCGTCCCGGGTGGGTCCACATCCGGCAGTGGCACCTCCGGGACAAGGGGAAGAGCATCCCAACTGGTGACAGGCCTGCCACCTCGCCCTCCGTGGAGGCTGTGCTGGTGCCAATTCACCAAGGCCTGGCCCCTGCCCGGCCCCCAGCTGCCCACTCTGCCCAACAGCAGGGACGCAGCCCTTCTAGGGCCTTGTGGGAGGGATGGGTGGCATTTTCATCTCTGGGTCCCCGTGCCAGGGTCAGAATCTGCCACACAGCAGAGTGGAGCACGTCACTGAAGACAGGCTGACGTCAATTACAACAACAGCTACTCTACCAACGGCACCAGGCATTAGGTCAGACCCCTCACATGCGTTTTCTTATTTAATCCCCATTTAAAGATGGGGAAACTGAGGCACAGAGCAGTTCAATCACACCCAAGGCCGCACGTGGCTTCTAGGTGGAAGGGCTGGGAGGAACATACAGCTCGGAAACAAAGAGACACCCCACCCCTCAAGCAGGGCAGGGTTGCTGAGGGTCCAAGAGAGGCAGGGAAGCTACAGGGGCCTCAGAGTAGGGCAGGTGCGGAGCAGGCAGGGCTGAGCGCACAGCCACGCCCTGTTTGGCGGTGGGTTGTTCACTTTCTCTGTCTTCCCATCCGGCTAAGGAGGTGAAGATACTGTCCAGGTAGGCAGGAGGAAGTGAGAATTCAAGAAGAGGCGCCAGGTCACGAAACAGACTCTTAAAAGAGGAGACAGGCAGGTCCAAGATCTGCAGCGGCCCCCCTCCCCACCGGCACCCAGGCTGGAGTGAAGGCACGGGGTGCAGTGGGGCTGGGGTGCGGGGCTCAGGACTCACAAAATTCAGAAGGTGACAGGCAGCCCAGGGTGGGCCACAGCCAGACACGGGCTGGCCCAGGGTCCTGGGGCTGCTGGGGGCCAGACCCCGGGGTCCCCGCACGGCCCTGGGGGTCCGGCTCCTGTCCTGAGGGGGATGGGGACGAAGGAGAGTGACCACTCTGTCTGCTTTTGGGGGGGCACACGAGGGTGAGTGGGGAGACAGCTGTGCTTGCCTGGGTGTAGGGGACGGGAAATGCCCGGGACTCAGGGCCTCGTGGCCCGAGGAAGGCGTTGGGGATGGTGGGGCCGCCAAAGCCCACAGAAGATCCAGGGAGGGGTCCACTCCAGGGCTGGGGACAGAGTCCAGGGCAGTCGACGGCGAGGCGGCTACAGCGGGTGGGCCGCCCAGGGCCGTGCGGGAGGTGGGGAGATGGCCACGAAGACGGGTGGTGGGGGGAGGGGAGGGCCCAGAAGTTGAGGTGGGAGGGCCGAGGGGGGCTGCAAGGCGGTGGGGGTGCTGGCAGGCAGAGGACCAGCACCGGGGTAGGGGTGCAGCAGGCACCCTCATCCCCACAGAGGGCAGTGCGGCCCCCAGCCACGGGCAGCTGTCCCCAGACTCCTAAGGAGCTTCTGTAGAGCAGGTGGGTTGGCACTCCTGCCCGGACGGGGAGGGGAGGGGAGGGGAGGGGACACGCCAAGTGCAGAGGTCGCCAGGGGCAGGGGCACAGCGATGCTCAGAGCTCCCTGGCTGACGCGTGTGCCGGCCTTCTGGGCAGCCGGGTCGTTCCTTCCACAGGCCCCTCCCCTCGACAGCATTCTCACAGCGCCTGCTGTATGCAGAGCCCTTAGCAGCTTGACCCGTCTAAGTAGGGGAGAAGACGGGGAGCCCCAGGCTGTGCCAGCACCCCTGGCCTGAGACCCGGGTTTAGGATGAATTAGCCCCAACCCTGGCACGGGGGTGGGGAGAGTGGGCGCTGCCTTCCAGCCCTTCCCTGGACGCGCTGTGGCTCGGGGGCTGAGCAGCCACGAGGTTCCGGGGTGGCGCTGGGCGAGAATGGAGCAGGGCAGGAACCAGGCCAGAACCCTCCTGGGGCCTCGGCAGGGCTGCAGAGGCATCCCTCCGCCTGCGCCCACCCTCCTCCCCGGGCCTGCTGAGCCAGACCCCAGAGGGGACCCCTGTGGGTCTTCCCAGGAGCGGGGTGGCTGGGGATTTGGGGTCAGCCCTCCACTGGGGGCCAGGACTCACGGGGGCTGAGGAAGCAGGCACCTCCCAGAAGGGTGGAGATGGCACGAAGATGGTGGCGAAAATGAGCGACGGGGACACGCCTGGCCACGAGGACCAGCTTCCTGGTGTGGCTTGGGACAGTTCCTGTTTTAAAGCCCTCACCCAGCGCAACTCCTGAGCCTCTGCCCTCAGCCTCCGGCCCCACCCCCAACAAAAAGGATCTTTTTTTTTTTTTTTTTTCCCACAAAGAGAAACACAGAAAAACCCAAAGGAAAGGGGACCCTTGGTACAGCAGGGCCACTCAGGAGCTTTGCGTGTGCTTAACAGACACAGGTATGGAGGCCCCTCCCCACCCCAAAGCCAGGGGGCAGCAGGGACAGGCCCCTGGGACCAGGACGGTTTCTCCATCTGAGAGCGGCACCGGCCCTGGAGACCCCCTGGGAAGACAGGGTCTCAGGGTTGTCCCCAGAGGTGACATGTGGGGTGGGGTGTCTGTGGGGGCAGGGCGCTATGGGTTGTTTAGTGGGTTTGGGGACATTTAAAAATATTTTTTGCTTGGTGTCCCTAAGAGAACCAGCATCTTGCAGGAGGAGGAGGGTGGAGCATCTCTCGGGCTTGGAGCGAGGCTGCCAGGACGTGGCTTCCCAAAGGCAGTGAGCACGGGCGGCCTGGCTGGGGCAGGGGCGGGAGCCGCAGGGAAAGGTCCCAGATGCAGTCTGGGGAGCCCGCAGCAGCAGCAACATCCAGCCGTGGATCTGCAGTTCACACACAAATCAGCACAACTCAAAACTCACTTATAGGGGCTCCCCTGCTGGCACAGTGGTTAAGAACCTGCCCGCCAATGCAGGGGACACGGGCTCGAGCCCTGGTCCAGGAAGATCCCACATGCCGCAGAGCAACTAAGCCCGTGCACCACAACTACTGAGCCTGCGCTCTAGAGCCCGCAAACCACAACTACTGAGCCTGTGCTCTAGAACCCACGAGCTACAACTACTGAGCCCGTGCACCACAACTACTGAGCCTGCGCTCTAGAGCCCACAGGCCACAACTACTGAGCCTGTGCTCTAGAGCCTACGAGCCACAACTACTGAGCCCACGAACCACAACTACTGAGCCCGTGTGCCACAACTACTGAGCCTGTGCTCTAGAGCCCACGAGCTACAACTACTGAGCCCGTGTGCCACAACTACTGAGCCTGTGCTCTAGAGCCCACGAGCTACAACTACTGAGCCCGTGTGCCACAACTACTTAGCCTGTGCTCTAGAGCCCATGGGCCACAACTACTGAGCCTGTGCTCTACAGCCCACGAGCCACAACTACTGAGCCCGTGTGCCACAACTACTGAAGCCTGTGCACCTTGAGCCCATGCTCCGCAACAAGAGAAGCCACCGTAGTGAGAAGCCCGCGCACTGCAACAAAGAGTAGCCCCCGCTCGCTGTAACTAGAGAAAGCCCGCGCGCAGCAACGAAGATCCAACGCAGCCAAAAATAAAATAAATAAATAAATTTTAAAAACTTACTTATAAAGAACTCTCACAAGTCAACGGGAAGAGGATCTGCACAGAGCCTCCTCCAAGGAAGACGCACAGACGGCCAGTGTGCACATGACGCCGCTCAGCATCACGCGTGGTCAGGGAGATGAGACACGGCCGCACACACGCTGGGACGGGGGCAGTTCAGCCACAGAGACTCGCCAGTGCTGACACTTAAACACACTCACCACGCAACCCAGCAGTGCCACTCCTAGGTACACACGCGAGACAGAAAACACACGTTCACTCAGAAACACGCACGTGCAGTGTTACTCACAGGAGCCAAAGGGGAACGACCCGCGTCCATCAGCAGATGAATGGATACACACAACGTGGTCCCTCCCTGCAGTGGTACAGGACTCGGCCACAGGAAAGGAAGGAAGTGCTGACACAGCTAGAACCTGGACAAACCTTGAACACGCGATGCTCGGTGAGAGAACCCAGTCACGAAAGGGCAGTGTGCGTTTCTACTCATGTGAGTCCTCGGATCTGAAGAGTATTTCCACGTGACAGTCCCAGCCCCTGTGCTGAGCCCACCGGGTCCACTGAACGGAGCGGTCCTTCATTCCGCCCCTCAGCAGCCCTTAGTGACGGGGAGGCCCTGGGTCACCTGCCTCCTGAGGCTTGTCTCCAGGATCAGACCACAGGCCTGAGGACTGAGCACGAGGGACCCCCCCCCACCCCCAGAGGGAGGCGGCAGGGAAGGCCGCAGTCCCTTTGGAAGCATCTCACAGCTCACCAGGCTCTGCAGACTGCAGACAGAGCCGGGCCGGGCTCTGATCCAACCTGTCAGGATAGGGGATGGGGCGGGGTGTGAGGGGTCCTGGATTTCCCAGAGAGGGGCCCTCTGTCTGTGCCCCACCCTGTTCATCCATCATCCATCCATCTCCCCTCCCCCAGGATCTTGCACCACGTCACTGACATTCCCCCCCCCCGCCCCACTCCCACTGAGAGGTGGGACCTACCTGCTCGCCCCCACCTGGGGCGGGAGCCAGGAGTACTCCCACCCGTGGAGGAAGGTGCTCCCGGGGCTGCCGGGAAAGGATGCAGCTTCCACCTGGCGCACTCTGTCTCTCCTTCTCTGCGTGTCTCTCCTTCTCTCTGTGTCTCTCCCTCTAGCTCTCTGCCTCGGTCTCTGTCTTGCTCTCCTGCCGAGGCCCCGTGGAGGCCACTCTGCCTGAGTCCCCTCCGCTCAGGTGCTGGCCACGCGGAACGGCCTCGGGGAGCCTCAGCCACCACCTGGTGAGAACCCCCGGCTGACCGCAGCCCATCCCAGGGCCGTGAGGGTGGTAACCATCGAATGCTGGGGTCAGAAGCCAAGTATGGGGCGCTGCCACCCAGTGAGGGCACGGGGGTCTCTGGAAAGCCGGCCCCACAGTCATCACGCCCAGGACTCTCTGGTCAGAGTGAGGCCGGGAACAGAGGCCCGGCGCAAGCCCTCCTCCAGTTCCCTGTGCCCCAGGGTGGTCTCTTCTGGACGGGGCTCTGCCGCCCTCTGGCACACAGCCCTTGGGTGTGGACGGCGAGGCCCCTGCCGCCGTCACTGAGCCCGTGCTGGGCAGGGCGCTGGCCCAGGCGCTGGGGGGGCAGGGGGAGTAGACGAGCCTCAGCTGGGGCCCCCACTGCGCTCAGGGCCCCCCAGCTGGGCCGTCGTGTCAGCAGGACCTGGGGCCTCAGGCATGCAAAGCCCTGGTCCAATCTTTAGGTCCTGGAGTGTGGAGGCCACTGCACATAACACTGTCCCCTCGGGGACAGCCCTCCCACAGGTGTCTCTCAGGCGCTGCAGTGCCGCCACCGTCCAGCAGGGGCCGCCACGCCACCACATTCTGTCCCCGAGGCACCAGGACCGCGGTCGCCAGAAGGGGAAGGCCCCCAGGCTTCTGTCCTTCGGTGGCAAGGCCGGTCCACCCCTGGCCTAACCAACCCTAACTGCCCCCACCCCTGCCCTGACGTGGTAACGCGGCTCAGCACCCTCAGAAAGCTCTGTCCCCCCAGCGCCGAGGTGCCGGAGACCCTCCCCATCCGGGAGGGTCTGCCTGTTCCCCCAACACAGTCTGCAGCCCCCAGCGCCCATCATGGGGCCTCACTCTGTCCCCAGTGCCCAAGAGATCTGCTTCCCTTCACACTCAGAGAGCGGCCATCAGAGACCGCTGGGCCCCCGGAAGCTGAGTCCTCATCTGCCATCGCACGTAGCTCTGTAAATCCCACGCAAGGGCAGCTGGCAGAATCCTGCAGATGGAGGCTCCCGGAAGGTGCTGGAAGTCGCGGGTTTATCGCCGGGCCCTGCAGGGAACACGGCGGGAAGCCCGCTGCTCTGAGACTCCCCGACGCCCGCTTCCCTCCGGGGCTCTGCAAGAGCACCCTCGGCCCTGTTCCCGGGGTGAGGGACCCCCACTCCACAAGCACAGCTGAGACTTGATTCCATCCCTCCAGGAGAGACTTTATTCACAGTGTTAAGACAAGGTCACTTGCTCCACGGGTTAACAGAACGTTCCTCATGCCTCCCGCAACAATAAAGCCCCTATTTTATCTAGTCCATAAATACCTAATTTCACTAAAAGACTGACTTCAAGCACCAGGCAGGTAGAATGACAGACACCAGAGACAGGAGCCCTTTCTTCCGAAGTAAAGGCTGGGGAAGCGGCACCGCAGACGGGAAGACATGCTCGTGGGGGCCAGCCTGTCCCCCGCCCCAGGGTCACTGCCGGAGCTCCCACTTCCCACGGGGAACCAACGCGGCCCCTCCCTTAAGAGCCGACAGGGTCCACGCCCTGGTGGCAGCCAGCCTGCCCTCAACCAGCAAGGCCACACGGCACCCGACACACAAACTAGCACAGTCTCTGCTCATGGGCCGCAGCAAGTTACAACCACAGGCACGCAACTTGTAGAGGATATAAAATACAACTAAACACAATGAGCTTTTTTAAACTAATGATTTTATTGTTTCTATACAAATGATACGTGCATGTTATAAAATACAGCCATAAAGAAAGTTCCCTGCTGCTCAGCCTGAGGTGGCGGACTGGTCCGAAGGCGTGCAGGTGCCTCTGTGCCTGTTCGGCAGTTCCCCGCTGCTCAGGCCACTGAGTGGGTAGGAACCGCCACCGAGTGCTCTTAAGCTGTTCTTCCACAAACTCTTAAAATGGAAATAGGTTGACGGAAAATAAAGTTTCTAAAAAAAAAAAGAAAAATACCAGGAAACCACCCGGACTGGCAGGCGTCCTGAACATCTGCTGTTCAGGGTTCCAAACCCGCTCACACTTGCAGAGAACCAGGGGACGTCCAGACACCTGACAAGAAGGGGGGCCCCGTCCCACATGCCACGCTGGCAGGGACTTTCCGATCCCGGTTATTAAGTACGTACCCATTCTCCGCCGTCTGCCAGCAACAAGCAGCAGCAAAGCCAGTGCCAAAGATTCCAAAAAACACAGGGATTTAAACTCAGCCCTGAGAAAATTCGACGTCCTCCCAAAGCACTGGCAGGTGCTGCCGCCGGCTGAGGACCAGCCTCAAGTGCACACGTCCTGGTCCCGGAACCCAAGACTCTGCGGCCCCGCGTGGCAAAGCGGACTGTGCAGCTGTGGTTAAGGGTCTTGAGAAGGGAGGCGGGATTATGCCGCGGCCGGGGGGTGGGGGTGGGGGTGGGGTGGGGTGGGCAATGTCATCATGAGGGCCCTAACAGGAGGGAGGTGGGAGGGCCAGGGCCAGAGGGAGGTGCGGGGAGGAGGCCGAGTCGGGGATGAGAGAAGCCACTGGCTCAGATGGAGGACGGCCTCGGGCCATGAACCGCGTTGCCTCTAGGAGCTGGAAGAGGAGGAGACGGACCCTCCCCTTTGGACTTGTGCCCTCCGGGCTGGGGCATAAATGTGTTGTTTAAGCCACCAAGTCTGTGCTGACCTGTTAGTGGGGAAGAAACCTGACTTGCCTTTTTTAAAAAATAAAAACACTGCCTTGCTAACAGTAGACATATTCCAGCCACCCCGTGTGCTGCCTGAGGTTTTCACAGAGTTGCTAAAAGGACCTGGGGCCCAGCCTGCAGAGTGGAGGCCTGTGCAAGGCTGTGGACGGAGGGTGGCCTGGCCCTGTGCCCCGAGCTTCCACCCCAGGGGCTGGAGTGAGAGCCAGGTCAAGGGGCTCCGTTGGCCTCACTTGCCGGGAAGGCAGCTGTGGGCCCAGGTCTGACCTGATTGCTCCGGCTTACCTCCTGCCTAAGGAGGACACTTGGAAAACATTCTGGAAATTGTCTTCTAATAATGTCGCTGGCTCATCGTGACGAGTATGTACGAGAAATAAAAGGCATTCTTTATACGACAAATGATGGGCAACTAAAAATATCTCACAGGAGCTTTGGCAGGACCAGACAGGACGTCTGGACCCCTGAGCCTGGCATTTTTAGCAACTGAGACCCAGGAGACAGCAGGCAGCGCGGGAAGCTGCTGCCCTTTGTCAAGAGCCCGACCGTCCCCTCCTGATGCAGAAACCACTACGTCTGCATTCTATCTGAGATTCATGAATGTGTTTCAAAGTGAGTATTTACCCAGTCACGTATATAGAAAGTTCAACTACAAAGAGCTTAGCACAAAATATTTTTTTAAATGATTCCAAAATAATTTCAGACTTCCAGAAAGTTACAGAAACAGGCCACAGTTCTGTCTGCCTGCTTCTCCCGACGACACCCTCTGCGAGCACAGGACAAGAAGTGCTGTGACTGACGTGCGGGCCCTCGGGCTCCCTGGTGGCCCTAGCCTCCCTGGACCCTTGGCCCGGGGCAGCCCCTCCATCTGTTGTCCAGGACGCGGCCCTTCTGGGGAGCGCTGTTCCTCACTCTGCAGCCCGTCCCTCATGTCAGGTGTGTCTGCGTGGCTCATTAGACTGATGTGAGGCACTCCTGGCAAGACAACAGCAGAAGCAATGCCGCCTTCTCAGGGCATCGGTCGGGGCAGGCGCTGTGGGGAGCAGGCAGTCAGGCAACCACGCTGAGAAGCCTCAGCTGCTTGCCAAGTGCTTCACGGGGCGCCCTCCAGACCAGGCAAACCTGTTCCACATCACGCTGCCCACCCACCTCAGGACCACCGATGCTCCTTCCTTCCATGTGGGTTGGGACCCGGAGGAGGGGTGTTCTTTCCTGCACTGATACGTTTACCCCATTCAGTATTTCCATCAACGGCGGCTCCTGGGTAGGAACTGATTCTGCTGCCAAAGCCCACAACAGTCCTTCCTTCTTCTGCTCCACTGGTCCCCGATCGGGCCACGGGAGCTCCAGCGCATGTCCTCTCGACAAGCCCATCATGGTTCCAGCAATTCCTTACTTTCTGACACAAGAGGGTCCAGGCTCACCTGGACTTTCCTGCCCCTGGGTCCTCCTGCTGGAGAGAGGCTCAGATCCGTGCTGCCAGGGGTCACTGCCCCTGGTCCCTTGGTGCCCAGAGCGAGGGGACGTCCGTACGAACACGCGCGCACGCATACACACTTACACGTCTGCTTCCCTACCCGCTGCCCTGGCAGATGTCCGAGAGCCAGGATCCCACAGCCCCGGCTCTCATCACCCACAGCACAGCTCCAGCTTTTTCCACCTTAAAATTCACAGCCTCAAAACCACTGTCCATGTGAAGAACAAACATACTAACCAGGGCACAAATCTCATCTTTTTGTCTCTAGCTTTAATCAAAACACTATTTTCCAAAGCTACCTGGACAAGTCCCGTCCCGCCGGCCCCTCTGCCGTGGGCAGAGTCAGCATTTGCGACACGGCTGGGCTCGGGGTCACTGCTGCTGTCCCACGGTGGCCCCCCCCACGTCCCGGTTTATCTTTTGAGCACGGAAAACAAGAACATGGCTCCGAGTCAGAAGCACTCAGAGAGCTGCCTCCCACCCCCACACCTGTCAGCAACCATCCTCACTGGTTTCCAGTTTGCCTTCCGTAGTTTCTTGTTGCTCAGGCACGCGGGTGTCGTGCTGGTTCCTTCTCTCTCTCTCACCACGACGTTCTCTGGGCCCTGGTTCCCTCTCGGAGCCTGCTCACGGTGAGCCACCCCTGGGGCAGCGCGGGGCGCTCCGTTCTCTCTCCCTCAGTCCTTCCTGTGGCCGCCCAGGGCCCCGTCTCTAAATGCTTTCCAATTGCAGACAATGCTGCGATAAATAACCTTGTGTGTGTGTGACGCTGCACTGTTGGAAAACAGAAAATATTTTCGTGGCTCACTTTGCTGATAGAAACCACGGCTTTTCATAAACTAGCTAAAAATATGGAAACAAGCTGCAGAACAATTAGAAGCACAGACAGAGCTGACGCTGAACAGTGACAAACCACAGATGCAGCCCTTGGTGCTGGGGAGCCCCGCGGAGATGGGACCAGCCTTAGAGGGACCAGCAGGGAGGGCCTGACCGAGTATGGCCATCACCGTAGGACCGAGGCAGAGGGACGTCAACACAGAGAACTGGACACGGCCGAGGAGCAGACCACGAGGGTTTCCCGGAGCCTGGCCTGGGTCGCCAGGCAGAAGAAGGGGGGGATCAGGGCCGGCTGTCCCCACCAGCGGGGACACACCTGGATTCTCCCAGCACTGGTCACACTGGGACAAAAGCCAGCTGACTGGGGGGCCAGGGAAGGCAGTCCACAGGGCAGGTCCGGGGGCTCTGCTGTGGTTCTGAGCCCAGACGACAAGGCGCCCCAGAAACGCCATCGCGGGGTCTGCACCCCCAGGAGGTCTGTCCTGACAGCACCCTGGGCAGCTCTCAGCGGGAACGCGCTGCCCCGACCACGTTTGGCCGGGAAGCAGGGATGGCTGCGGTCTCGGGGGCTTCCTCGGAGTAAAAGCACTGGAGGCTACCGTGCACATCGATCGACGGGGGGACGTTCTGTTTCTCAGTTACAGCAAATGAGTTCTTAAAATTAAACCATCTAGTTTAACAAGTATCGTCTGATCCAAATCAGAAAATGCCCCTGGACTAGAAAGATGCGTGGTGTTTGTGCGTCAGCAAAACAATCAGGAAGTCAGAAGAATCAAAAGCCAGGCTGCTTCCCACTTCCAAGCTCATCCTCCAAAGAAAGAAAAGAAGAAAGAAAAGGCACGTATATTTATGAGTACAAAGAGAAACTCATTTGCTAGGAAACGTCTTCCTCATAATCTCTGTCTACATAACAGACCACAATTCGTGAACATTTATCACTTTTGCACCGAAAAGACACGCAGAACCCGTGATGTGAATCCAGCATCTCACAAGGAACCTGCGGTGTCCACTCACTAGGCGGACGTCATCCGGCACCTCACCTTCCCAGGAGCCCCATCGCACACCTGAACTTAAAGATAAAACCTAACACTCCTGGGGGAAAATGGGATCTAAAAGGGACAATGGTTTTCCAGAATCCTTTTGGGAGCTTCCGAAGACGAGCCATTTCCCAGCCACGAGGCGCATCGATCAGGGAGGAGTGTCTGTCTTTATTTCGAGTGGCACCTCGCGGGCATCACCAAAGCCCCTTCCTGAGCCGCGGTACCTACAAGCAAGCTGCTGGGGCGGCAGGTCATCGGACAACCCCACACAGCCCTGCGGGCTTCTTCCCATCACGGTTCCGATTTTGTCTCTGACTTTCCATCTATCAAATCTCCAAATCCCAGTTTTTCCAGGGGTTCTGGTGCCATCAGCTGCCTGAAAAGAAGAGTGAGAGCTGTCGGGGTGGCCGGGGGACAAGCCCTGTCCGCGTGGGGCCGAGGTAGGCCCTGGGCACCCGCCACCACCTCACCCCCAACCACTCCGTCCTGGGAACAGACCCCGAGCGGTACCCTTAGCCCTGCACCCCCGAGGGGCAGGAAGCAGCCGAGGCCGGGACAGAGGAGCCCCGCCGTGCTCCCGGCCACACCTCCCTCGTCACGTCGCCCCGGAACTCGTGGGGCCGGCCGCCTAGACAGCCAGCAGGAGACCAGAGGCAGAGCGCGTCGAGGTGCAGGGGTGAAGGAAAGACTGGCAGCTCCGGGGTGCAGTCCCTCCACTCCTGCCCCCTTTACCTGCCCCTGACTGCCATGCGCACGAAACCCAGTGGTCCAGCAACAGTCCTTAAGATGATGTCCCCAGAATCGCAAACCCCAGGTGGCACAATCTAAGCTGGCAGCAGGTTAAACCAACTGTACAGTGATGGGATGCACAAGACACTCCTTAAACCCAAAACAGGCAAATAATGATAAACCTTCCCACATCTTTGCCAAAAGAGTACAACTGGCCGACAGCTCTTACAACTGACTGTCAGCTCCACCGCGGTCGGCAGGACCACGACTCCCAAAGGACACCCTATTCCCTAGAGCTTGTGAGTGCGACCTTACACGGGACGGGGGTTAAGACTGAAGATGAAAATAATGTTGTCAATCAGCCAGTCTGGAGATGAGACCAGCCTGGATTATCCAGGTGGACCCAACCTAATCCCACGAATCCTTAAAATCAGAGAAACTTTGCTGGCCCTGGTCAGAGAGAAAAAATGTAAAGAGGAGAGAGGAGGGGACAGATGCAGCCCTGTGGAACGTGAGGGTGGAGAAAGGGGGCTCGGGCCGAGGACACGGCGTCGCTGGGAGCTGGAACAGGCCGGGAGACAGCGCCTCCAGAGGGAACCTGCCCGCACCTGATCACAGTGACCAGCGTTCACTGGCCGCGCCCTGGGTCGGGCAGAGGGCTTTCCCAGGACCATCTGCTCTACCCTCTGGCACCCGGTCAGGAGGCCCGGCCTCAGGCGGGAACCGGACCTGAGGTCGGGGATCACACGTGTGTTTGCTGGGTCTCTGCCGACAGTGCAACCCCAATTTTACCAGTTGCTGCTGTGAGAAAACGTGCCCCCACCTAAGTCGCAGACACGTCCACTTCAGGCTGACAGGGCCCGAGTCCTCGTGAGGCGACTTGCAAACCCTACCACAGTCTGGTTTTTGAAACGACACACGTGAAGTAGGTAGGGGCAAAATAAGGTCTGGAATGTCGGCAGAAAGGAAAAAAGAGGAGGAGAAAAGAGGCTTTTAAAAAGGGTGATGGATAAGGGCAAAATGGGAAAAACCTTGACCCTGAATCTGGGTGATGGTTATGGAGATCTAGACGATCCTCTGCTTTTGTACGTTTGAGGATTTTCATTGAAAACAAACTGAAAGTCTCCAGTCAAAATAACTGGCCAAGTCAGAAACACATACATCCCCGTACATTCATCCAAACGTCGCCTGACCAACCAGTGAAGCCACTCGAATCGTGGGACCCACAGAGCGGCCGGCCGCGTCCCTGTCTCCCCACGTCCTCAGCGGCCCAGGGAGGATGGTGCCCAAAAGCTGCGCTGGGTGAGGGGCCACCACATGGAGACGCGGGCAGCTCCCTCCCAGGGGCAAATGGGGAAAAGAGGGCGCTTCTGCTGGCCCTGCCTGGAAGCCCTGGTCAGGCAGCAGGAGCTGCTCTGGGACCCAACCAGCCAAACCCTCCGAGCAACCTCACGCAGGAGCTGCTGGGCCGCGTGCTGGCCCAGGGACGACTGACCCAGGGACGGTGACCCGAGCTTCGGGGAGGCGGGCGACCTGCTCACACCCTCACACAGGGCGGAGACCAGCTCCAAACTCAGTCTCGGAGGCGTGGCCATACCAAGAAGAAACTCAAGGAGTTCAGGTGTCTTGAAGACGCATCAATTTGAAAGAGAGTGACTGAAACGTGCAGATCCGACTGATGCGCTACTCGGGGCCGGGGCCGGCCCGTCGTCAGATGCCAGCACCGCAAGCCTGCGCGACTCAGGAAGCCACCTGAGGGTCCGTCCCCCTAAAGGCCCCAGTGTCCCCGACAGCCCTCAACACACCGGGGCCCGAGAAGCACAGCAGATCTTGCCTGCGGCGGAATGTCTGAGTTTGTTAAGGGAAAATGAAAATGAGGCTCAGGTTTATGTCAACCTGTCTTCAGACAAGGCCTCTGATGACTCCTTAGTGAACTAATGAAGGACTCAAAAGGCAGAAATAAAAGTTCCCACCCAAGGACGTAATTGTACGTTACACACTTTCCCCGTGAAGGTTTACAATAGTACTTATTTTAAGGAAAGTCTCAACAGATCAGTTAAGAGCGTTCTTGTTTTCTTTAAAGGTGAGGTCCAGTACATTCTGACTGAGGCAGGAAGAGTCACTCGTCGTTCATCGTTCCTTACAGGGCCCACTGTCTCGCCTGTCACGCTGCAAACAGCTCTGAGCCGACGTGGAACAAAACAACAGAGCACAGACTTTTATGTTCCAAGAAAAATATTTAAAGGAATAAGCTGTGTACTCACAAATCTTCAAATCTTTCGACTCAGTCAGCATTTTTATGATGCGCGATTCTGAAAGCTGAATGACATGTCAGTAGCACCCAAATTTGGGAAGAAAATACTCGGAGGAAGGCAATCATGTCCAATGCTATCACGGGAGAAAAGGTTCCCGTGATTTTGCTAAGCAACTTGGAGTACAACTGAACCTCTGAAAAGCCTCAACTTCGCGGGCAAGCAGCCCTACAGTTCCGAAACACAAGCTCAACTGAGACCTCTGGGAATCAACATTTTAGCCAGAGGCGGGAGGGGGGAGAAGCCATAAATAACCGTTGGCATGTACTTGCCTCTCCATCCTGCACTCCAGATATTCTTTTGACTCGTTTCTGCACAAAGCATTTTCGAAATTGTTGTCCCGAAGACACTTCATGAATCTCTCTTTAAAGCCTTTACATTCCCCTGTAACAAACAGAAGAGTGTTTCCTTTTTAAAGTGAAAACATCACAGGCCCGCCCCGCAGCCTTACTGGCAGAACCCCTCCTCCCCCTTTGAAAACTGGTTTCCTCCCGAAACACGCTGGAAACAGACTGGAAAACGCAAATGTACCAAGTGGGAAAGCAAGTACAGGAGAAGGAGGGCATCCAGGCGGCGGCGCCGGGCCGCTCACGCGGGATTCTCCCGACGTTGCCGCGTGTGTCTAACATTTCTCAGTAAAATGCTGGCACACGAAAAATCCATCCATAAACCTATCTCCGAAGCCTTGGTTTCCACGTAGTTTGCGACGATCAGGAGCGTCCTTCGCTCTCGCGCGAGGCACCCGTTTAACCCCGCGGGCCTCACACCCGCGAAGGACCCTGTCGACGCAACGTCGGCCCCAGACTGGAGACCGGGACTCCGCGTCCCCTCCCCGGTTCCGAGGGCCCAGCCCCGTCCAGCGCCCACCCTAGGGCCGCGGCGGGAGGCCCTGAGCCGGGACCGGACCCGACCGGGCCGAACCCAGCCTCAGCGGCCCCGCCCGCACCGCAAGCAAACGCCAGTGCCTCCCCGGCCGCGCGGCTCCAACGAGCCGGCCCAGGGCTGCGCCGGTCCGGCCGGGGAGCCCCGACCGCCCCCGCTCACCGAAGTGATCCAGCGGGAAGCTGCCCTTGTCCGGGGGCCGCGGCTGGAAGCTCTTGGACCCGAAGTTCATGGCCGTCGACATGACGGCGGCGCCCGGAGTCTCCAAGAGCGACGCGCGCTGTACGCAAGACGGCCGGCCGAGCGCCGAGCAGGCCCCCGCAGGAGCGCCGATCACGTCGAGCGTCGAGCAGCCCCTGGTCGCTTGGCCCCGCCCCTCGCCCTATAGGGCCCGCCCTCACCACCAGGGCCCCACCCCCGGGCTCTAAAAGGCCCGGACCCTCCGCCAATTGCTCTGCGGGACCCTATGACTCTAAGGGCAACCCAGCGGCAGAGGGTCCAGCCGTCACCTCCTCACGGTGAGGAAATGGAAGTTCAGAGACGTTCAGCAACTTGCCCAAGGACACACAGCAGACTTGCACGGTCCTGCAGGCTGTGCCTATGGGTCTCTGTATCCCCGAGAGTCTGCAGGGGCTTCTCCCCACTGGGCACCAGGGCCTAATCCTGGTGCTTGCCTGGTGAGAAGGAAGGAGCGTTAGCTTCCTGCTGCTGCCATAACAAAGTGCACACTCTGGGTGGCTTAGAACAACAGAAATTCTCTCACAGTTCTGGGGGCCAGTCGTCTGAGATTGGAGCATCCACTCCTGGCCTCTCCCATCCGTGCTGGTGGGTTGCTGGCTTGTGGATGCATCACCCTATCTCTGCCTCATCATGTGGCCTCTCCCTGTGTGTCACTGTCCAAATCTCCTCCTTTTATGAGGACGCACTAGTATTGGATTAGGGCCCACCCCGATGACCTCACCTTAACTAATTACATCAGCAAGGACCCTGTTCCCGAAAAGGTCACGTTCTAAGGTAGCGGGAGCTAGGACTTCAACATATGAATTTGGGGACACAATTCAACAGATAAGAGAGTAAAAATGCATCATAAACAGGAAAGCCCCTGGTGGTCATTTATTATTGTCGTTATGGCAACAGTAACAACAGGGAAAGGGCTCAGTGGGGACCCCAGCTCTCCCCAGCCGAAACCCTCCCAGCCCTGCACCCTGGGCAGAGCCTCTGGCTTTCATCTGGGTGACGGGGAAAGTGGGCGGCCGCCCGCCCAGCACACCCTGTTGTCTGTGATTCTGCCCTGAGCTCCAATCCCCACCTGCATAACAGTCACTGGCACCCGCCGTGTGCCAGGCCCCAGACGTAAGCACAGAGGGGACTTAGCATCACAGAGTCACCACTGGCCCCCCTGGACAAGCTTTCCTGCCCCCAGGCCCTGCCCCTTGTAATGTCAGGAGCTTGCCAGCCAGTCCCAGCAGCCCCTCCCCCACAGGCCTGCCCCCTTCCAGGGCTGACTTGGGTGCCCCCTCCTCCAGAAGGCATCTGCTTGCCTCCACCCACTTGAAGCCCCCCCCCCCCGCACCCGTGGTGCACACCACCGGATCTCTGTGCCTCAGGCTGGATTCTCTGTTTGTCCAGAGCCAGCACAGAGCTCCACCAAACGTTTGTGGGCCGACAACAGGGGTCTGCAGGGAGAGCCCATCCTGTTGTCTGGGCCTTGGTCGACCTGGGGCTCTGGGCCCACTTAAAACTACAAAAGGAAGATTGTACCTGTTCCTGCCGTATTAACAACCGTTCACACCGCTGGGGCCAGGGGCCGCACACTGGGTTATTCATTAATATGTTTCCAGGGCTGGTGAACAATGGAAGCTTTTATTACCCAGCAAGTAGCACTTTTCCACTTGACTAGATCGTACCACTTAGCAGTAAAAGGAACAGCCCATCCCCACCAGGGCTGCCCGTACCTCTCCGTCTGGCAGCCCTGAGGGACCAGTGAAGCACCAGAGGCCCAGTGACCGGGAGGTGACGGCCAGCTTTTAACTGACATGTCTGTACCTGACAAGCGGTTATTGCTTTGTAGGAGATGTTTAGCAGTGCACAGATTTGAAAATTGGGGAAGGAGCTAATGTTTTTGGAACCCCTCTTACGCGCCGGGCTGTTTAGTGTGGGGTCACGGGGCCGGGAACAGTGCCCAGAACACAGTAGGTGTTCTGTTAATATTTTTTGAAGAGGGAATCCGCGGGCGGTCCAGTGGTTAAGACTCTGCGCTTCCACTGCAGGGGGCGCAGTTTCGATCCCCGGCAGGGAAACTCGGATCCCACACGCTATGTGGTGCGGCCAATCAATCAATCTATAAAAATAAAAAAATATTTTTGTAGAATGAACGTAGTTGGGCAGGTATTATTACCCTCATGTCACACGTAGAGACACAGAGAGGCCAAGCCCCTTGGCTTGAGGTCAAGAAACGCCACCAAAATGAGAAGCCCGTGCACCACAACGAAGAGTAGACCCTGCTCACCACAACTAGAGAAAGCCTGTGTGCACAGCAGGGAAGACCCAACGCAGCCAAAAATAAATAAATAAATAAAATTAATTTATTAAAAAAAAATGTTACACAGCATTGCCTCCGCCATGGTCACAAGCTCCCACTCAAATTCAAGGGCAGGGCCCCTGCTCTCCACGGGCGGAGGACAAATTATACGAAGAACTTATGGGCTGGGTGCTGTCATTGCAACATGCCGTCTGCCTCAGCTAACAAGTGGATGGAAGGGCTGAGTGTGGAGCCAGGTGTGTGCAACTCCAGACCCCTCTAGGGAACACCCTGAACCTCGGGTGTCAAGGCCAGGTGTGACCTAAGCCCCAGTAGGAGCCTGGCGACCCCTGGCCAGCGGGGGGCCTGGCCAATCAGGTCTGACCAGAACAATCCCCAGGCTTCTGCCTGAACACCAGGATAGAGCCAGTGGAACTGCGCACTGGACTGCGGCTAGAAGGACGCGAGCCTGGGCGGCCGGCTGTCGTCTGGCCACCGTTACTCGCCCCAGAGTGCAGCCAGCAGACCCAAGAGCAAGGAGAATTCATCCAAATCCTAATAACATCATCTGGTCCCTGGATCTACCCTTGCCTGAAACTAAGAGATAGCTGATCTTCCCACTTTAACAAATTCTGCTGTCAAAGTGTCATTTTCAAAAGGCTTTCAGCCAAATATATACTGAGCACGTGTCAGAATTTTATCTCACCCGTTAACAAGGTGAACGAGTCTAGATGGCAAGGCTGGTTCAAAGAAGAATGTCAAACCCTGACGGATCCACATGCAGTCAGAGAAGGAGCTCCGGAACGAGGCTGCTGAGCTGGGCTCAGGAGTTAACGTCTAACACTGATGTCAGGTTAATGTCTTAACAGGACAATAAAGCCACAACCTTGCTTATCTTCTCCACCAGACAGAAGTCACCTGCATGTTTATGGGGGAAAATCACCTGCACTTTTCCTATTTTCCGCAAGGTAACCTCCAGCTTCGTGGCACCTGGGCCTGGTCGATAATAAACGGCAAGTCAGAGAAAGCAACCCTCCCGGGCCGAACGACACCCGGCAGGCTGGTTAGGCAGTGACCCCGTGAAGGGACACACGTCACCCATTTGCCTCGTTTCTGCGAGTGGGGTAATTTTCTGAACTCTGCTTCCACGGTCTCCTGGGGTTGCCCTAACAGCACCACAGCCTAGGGGGCTGAAAACACCATCAACTCACACCCCGTCAGCTCTGGAGGCTGGTGTCGCAGGGCCATCTCCCAGCGGCGGCTCCAGCGGAGGGGGGGCCCTTCCTGCCCCTTTCAGCTTCTGGGGCTCCCACGCTCCTTGGCTTGTGGCCATGGCCTGCACCTCTGGCTCTGTCACTGCGCGAGAGGCAGGATGACCTCTCTAAAGACCCTCCCTCCAAACAAGGTCCTATTCTGAGGCTCTGGGTGGGTGTGAATGTTGGGGGGATGTCCTTCGACCCAGTGCCCTGCTCCAGCCAGTTTCGGGTTTCTTCCCTATGAAGAGTCCCAGCAGGCACAGAACCCTTGGGTTCAGGTGATGCAATGCAGAGGCAGGGGGCCCTTCTGGAATCCAGGGTGTGGGCGCCACCTCAAAGTTCAGGGGTCACGAGCTTGAAAAATCACTCTTGTTGCCGAGAAAAGGGACCGGCTGGCCTGGAGCAGAGCTCAGGAGACCCCCCAGCATTTGGTGTCAGATATCGGGGGGCAGGAGATGAAGGCGCGGCGAAGACCAGGGACACCCGGAGGAGGCGGCTCCTCCTGAGGTCCTGCAGACGCGGGGGCAGGAGGGGCCTCACCTGGGGTGCGGGGCATTGCGGGTGCAGCTGCTTCCCCGGGTGGGAACGTTGCCAGATCTGACGAGAAGCAACCCCTTGGCTCAGGTAGCACTGCCAGGAAGTTATCTTACAGCAACTGGGCAGCTGTGCACAGGGACGGGCACACAGGTCTTTTTATTTTATTTTTTATAAATTTATTTACTTTTGGCTGCGTTGGATCTTCATTGCTGTGTGCGGGCTTTTCTCTAGTTGCGGCGAGCAGGGGCTGCTCTTCATTGCGGTGCGCGGGCTTCTCATTGCAGTGGCTTCTCCTGTTGAAGAGCATGGGCTCTAGGCACGCGGGCTTCAGTAGTTGTCGCTCGCGGGCTCAGTAGCTGTGGCACATGGGCTTAGTTGCTCCGCAGCATGTGGGATCTTCCTGGCCCAGGGCTCGAACCCGTGTCCCCTGCATTGGCAGGCGGATTCTTAACCACTGCACCACCACGGAAGCCCCACACAGGCATTTTTAGCAGGAGGTTCGTAAGGGCCTGAGATGGACTGACGGACAGGCAGGCCCAGCCCAACAAGGCAGCAGTTACGCAGTGGGAAGGAGGCCCCTGCTCGGTCCTGGCTACATCGTTACCATAAAAATAAAATGCAGAGACTTTGGCTGATGGAGATGTTCACTGTCCTGAATGTGGCAAAGTGTCCCGGGGTGTCTACGCATCTCAGCTCATTCAATTGTACGCTTTTACATGCGCCGTTTACCATACGTGAATAAA
This sequence comes from Delphinapterus leucas, assembly GCF_059928025.1. Classification (NCBI taxonomy): domain Eukaryota; kingdom Metazoa; phylum Chordata; class Mammalia; order Artiodactyla; family Monodontidae; genus Delphinapterus; species Delphinapterus leucas. The sequence continues at coordinate 559,779 of NC_143143.1, forward strand.
CTTGTAAAAAAAAAAAAAGCGTGTACACGACAGGGTGCATCTCTGAAGGATGCACGAGGAAGTGGTACGTCGGGGAGGGTGCTCACCTTGCTGAGGGACTTGCTGGACTTCCGGATTCTTTGCTGGTGTGTGTCTATCACCTACTGGAATAGACAAATATTCCAACTAATACCTACATTCATCAAAGAGTCTGTGTGGGAGGTTGTAGTGGCTTCACTGGTGGCCCCACAAGAGATGTACCTGCCTGGCCTGGGCCGGTGTCACAAAGGGAAGGGACTCCAGACGAGGCCATCCTGGATCAGGGCCGGCTGAGGGGCGCCAGCAGCCCTCTGGAGCTGGGAGACGAGCACCCCGCCTCGCCCCGAGGAACCAGCCCTGTCCACACCCACCGCGCAGCTGAGGACACTTTCCTGCTGTCCAAACGCCCAGTTTGCTGCGGCCCCTGGACCTCACGCAGGCGGAGCCTGTGACACAGGTCGCTGGGAGGCTGGCAGGACCCTTTCCGAGGGCTGGGCGGGGGCGAGGGGGGCGAGGGGGCGCAGCAGCTTTCTAGGAGTTTGTCTGCAAAAGGAGTGGAGCATGAGGGAGGGATTTCATTATTGTCATTGCTGTTATTTCAGGGTGCGGGGCGGGGAGAAGGCGCTAGGTGAGCTGAGGAAAGGCGGCAGGGGGCTGGAGGTGCCGGAGAGATGCCCGCAGGCCCTGCCGGCGCCACCCCCCGCCTGTGGGGACTGCCAGGCTCGGGGCCCCGGGGCACTGCAGACAGAGCAGCGCGGGCGCCCCAGGGCACAGGCCCCGGAAAGCTCGGACTGGACCCTTTGAGAGCCGTCCACCTCCCCTGTCCCAGACTCTTCTAGAACCTTGCTCCTCCCCCATCCATTCCCCCTTACCTTGGCTCCCCTCATCCAAGGGTGACCCTAAGGCTAGGTCACAGGTCATAGATATCGGCTGTGGCCTCTGTCTCTCGGATACTCACTCTTGAAGCCTAAAAACACAAGTCCTCCCCCAGCTCGAGCCAGCTCCCCGCCCCGCCGGCCTCCCTCCTCCCCGGGGCCCCTGTGGTTCCCCCAGGATAATCTCCTGCCCTGTAGTCGGAGGACGACACCAGCAGCCCCAGTCCATCTTCCACTGAATCACTTCTCTGGGACCCGACGCACTCACGTCCTGGGGCCTCACTGCCGACCCCCCTGCTCTTTCCGCCCGTGACCTTCCCCCGCTGCACACCCCGTGCTGGACAGGATGCCTCCCAGCTGAGCCTGCTTCCGGGTGACCCCGCCAGGCTGTCGGGGGCTGGACACGTCCTCCCCAGCGGCACCGTCCGACTGTGGGGGCCGCCTGCTCCTCGAGGCCCCCCACAGGGACCCTGCGTCCGTCTCCAGCGCCTCGGCCACACTGCCCTCCCACCACGAGTGTCATTCCCGCTCGGTCACCCGGGCGGGGCTCCCGTGGCCATGACCCGGGCCTTCCCAGTGCCCCTTCCGGCTCAGACCTCCAGGCTCTGCATAGGCTGTTCTGCGAGAATGCCCTTCCTCCTGTGACCCACCTCTCCAGCTCCGACACCCAAGGCACTTCCCATGGCAAAGTCGCTGCCACACGGGGAGGGCCCTTTTAGGATCCCTGCACCACCAGTTTCTGTAGCCCTAGCTCCTGGCCGAGCCTGGTACACGCAGGCACTCAGTAAATGCACACTGGACTAATTAAGTGAAATGTCCTGGGCGTACAAGAGCCCCAGCCTATGCACCCAGTAGGGGCCTTGGTACCGGCCACTCAGCCCAAATGATCCGGAGACCTAGCAGTCAGAGAGGGGTCCTCCCTCACTGCAGCTCCACGGCTGTGTATCTGGACGGTCTGCCTGTGAGGTAGTGAGCACCCGGTCACGGGAGGTGTGCAAATCGGGGCTCAGAGCGGGTAAGGGCCCTCAGGCGGCCTTGGCTCTGGGGTTTGTGTAGGGGTACGCATGGTGCCCCAGCAGACAGGCCCCGGGGTGAGGGGCCCAGGGGCGCGAATGGGGTTCCCACAGCCTTGTGTTGGGAGGAGGCCCAGAGCAGGCCCAGCCATTTCTGGTGCCAACAGCCCTCCCACCCCTCAGAGCTCGTTTCCCAAACAGCACCTCCTCCCCTCCCAGCTGGGCCACCAGGGTTTAGCAGGCCACAGTGCAGCCCAGACGGGCGGGGGCTTGTGAGCCCAGCCGCCGGTCGCCCAGCCCTGCCTGAGGGGTGGGCCCCTCTGAGCGACCCACCGCCTCCCCGAACCCCCGCCTCGTCCCGGCGCGGCCAGGGCCTCCTGCCTGGGTGACAGTGCTCGAAAAGCCACCAAGGAGCAGACCGCCACTCGGGCGAGCTCTCCGCCAGGGCCTCTGAAGTCCCAGGATTTGAGGCGTTTGCTGTGCAGACCTTGTGGGCCGCTCCACTCCTGGTGTCCCCCCCGGCTCCAGGCAGAGAGGAGCTGGGTGGACACAGGTGGTGGTGGGTTTGGAAGAGGCCAAGGAGTCCTTCAGAGGGAGGCTCAGAGCCTGGGGAGGACGGGGCCCAAGGCCCCTGAGCCCTGGTTCTGACGGGGAGACCGGGCAGGGGCCGAGACCTGTGGGGAGCAGACTGGCCGCCATGCTGTGCGCTCCCCAGTAAGGCGGAGCCCCCAGACGGCCCCGGCCCCACCAGCCCCCTGCCACAGACTCGACCTAACATACCACGCACACCTGTGGCTTTAAGCCGCCTGGCTGTCCCCTGCAAACTGCTCATTCCACATTCTTGGGGTGGTGGGGCCGGTGGGGCGGTGGGGTGGGTGGGGCGGTGGGGTGGGTGGGGCTCCCGGGACGCATATAAGGCACAGGGCGGCAGGGAGGGGAGCTGGGGCCTCGCCACCGCTGTCCTCATGGCCCTGCTGCTCCTGGGGCTGTGGGGGCTCCTCCGCACCTGCACCCACACCCCCTCCCCGGCCCCCTGCTGGCCCCCGGGGCCGCGCCCGCTGCCCCTCGTCAGGAACCTACATTTGCTGCGTGTGGCACAGCAGGACGAGTCGCTGATGGAGGTGGGTCAGGGCACGCACGTGCTCGGCTGGGCTCTGCGCCTGGGCCCCTGCCGGCCCTGAAGGCACCCCAGCCCCAATTTCCAGGAACCCCGTGGGGTGGGAGGTCCGTGCCCAGGGGACACAGGAGGCCCAAGTGCCCGCGTCGCCTCGGGGAAGAGAAAGACATTCCAGCCCACAGGGAAACGGATGGGCGGACCAAGGAGCAGGGGGCCAGGAGTGGCAGGCCTGGAGGGCTCCCTGGAGAAGGCAGTTTCTGATGAGTGCCTGCAGGAGGGCCAGGTTTGGGGGGGCCTCGTGGGACGCCTGTTGGGTGTGGCTCCTGCCACCTGGGCTGGAGGCTGAACACCCTCGCCCACCTCGAGCTGGCTGACCCGCTGAAGCAGAGGCACAGGCCTGGCCCCGCCCTCGGGGATCATCCAGCCCACCGCCCCCCTCCACTGAGCTCCAGCTCCCATGATCACTTGGCTGAGGTGCCTCCAGGACCCAACCATGAGGCTGCCTCGTGGCCCCCAGGCCCTGCAGGTGGGTGGGGAGCCGTGATGACCCGCGAAGTCAGCCTGCAGGCACCAGGGTTCTCAGGCCCTGTGCCCAGTGCCGGGCCCTGGAGGCCACTGTCTGCACGCCGGTGGCAGAGCGGGCAGTGGGCAGGAGTGGCAGGCCCTGCTGCACCACGTGATCCACAGCAACTCACTTCCCACCCCCAGGCCTGTCTCCCCATCTGTAAAGTGGGGAGACAACAGCCCTCCCGTCCCAGGCAGGGGTGCCGGGAGGACAGAAGGGAGGGGGCCCACACAGAGGCCCAGGGGCCTCCCTGAGTCCTCCATATACGGTGGGCGGGGCCTGAGGGGCTCCCAGGGGAGCTGGGGGTGGAGCCGCAGGCTGATCCCTGCCCGTCCCCACAGCTCGCGGAGCAGTACAGGCCAGTGTTAGCTGTCCATCTGGGGCGCCAGAAGACGATGGTGCTGACCGGCTACGAGGCGGTGAGGGAGGCCCTGGTGGGCACCGGACAGGAGCTGGCCGGCCGGCCCCCCATCGCCATCTTCCAGCTCATCCAGGGAGGCAGGGGTAGGTGTGTGGCGGGGTGAGGGGGCTTCCACCAGGCAGAGAGGGGCCAAGGAGAAGGGTCGGTCCCCCTACCTGCGGCAGCTGGGGGAGCGCTCCCAGTGTGGCCCAGGGGGAGTGCCAGGGTGTCCACGCGGCAAGCTGGGCGCACCGGGGACCAGGGAACACCAGAAAGGGCTGGGCCAGCCGAGGCCAGCTCCAGGGGCCAGGCCTGGGGGAGGGAGTGAGGCCCCAGCCAGGCCCCCGCCCCGTCGGTCAGCCCCCCGTTGCTCCCTCCTGCATCACCCGGGCCGCTCACGGGGTGTCCGGCCCGCAGGCGTCTTCTCCTCCTCCGGGGAGCGCTGGAGGGCCGCCCGTCAGCTCACCATGCGCACCCTCCGTGGCCTGGGCGTGGGGAGGGCGCCCGTGGCCGACAAGGTCCTGCAGGAGCTGAGGTGCCTCACGGCACAGCTGGACAGCTACGGAGGTGAGTGGGGGCCGGCGCGCCCCCTTCTCGGGGGCCCCTCAGCTCTGAGGCCTCTGTCCGCCCACAGGCCGGCCCTTCCCGCTGGCCCTGCTCGGCTGGGCTCCCTCCAACATCACCTTCATGCTCCTCTTTGGCCAGCGGTTCGACTACCAGGATCCCATGTTCGTGTCCCTGCTGGGCCTCATCGACAGGGTCATGGTCCTCTTGGGGACGCCCGGCCTGCAGGTGAGAGGTCGCTGCTCCCCGCTTGCTGGGTGGGGGCAGGGAGAGCCGAGCTGCCGCCTCGGGAAGCAGCACAGCAGGCCCCAGGCGCGCTTCCACCAGCCACGTGACCCCAGGCCAGTTCCCTGTGCTCCTGGGAAACGAGGGGCAGGGGTCCTCGCCGCCTCCTCCACACCTTCCGTCAGCAATAGAGGCATCTGCTCAGAGGTGCAGGTGGGACCCAGGCATTTCTTCCCCGGATATGGGGCTCGATGTCCCCCAGGCCCCCAGCCCTTGAACCGGGGGTCCTCCCTCAGGCTCAGGAATCACAGGGATCCGTCCTGGCTCTCAGAACCCCCAGGGCTGCGTGCATTTCATTTTCCAGAAGGTAACTGTTGTCGTCTGTAGCCCCCGTTACCAGTTTTACCCATAACGTGCTCAGGCACGCACATTGAGGCGGGGTACGCACGTATGCTGGCCCGTGGCTCACGTGTACTTTTCAGCCCCGTCTCTCCAGAACCCGAGCCCGTGGGCGTGGGGCGGGCACTCATGGCTTGGGTCCTGATTCTAAGTCATCCCTCGCGGCTGGAGGAGGCTCGGACGGGCAGGAAGATGTGGCCTCCGTCCGAGAGTAGCCTGGCCGAGTCCCACCAGGGAGCCCCAGGAGGATGGAGGCCAGAGGGTCGGGGGCTCCAGGGAGACAGAATGTTCCGTGGCCTTCCGTGCCTGTGCCCCGTGTGATGGCTCGCATTCTGGGGGACACGGTGGTGCGAGTGTAGTCAGAGGGTGGCTGACAGCCGTGTCAGACAGGCTGTGCCGTGAGCCCCGTTTCACGACGTCGTGAGCTGAAACTCTGAAGTTTGCAAGTCCCCCTTTTTTTCTAATGACCCCAGCACATTCAAAGTTACTTCCACAGCAGCAGCCCTCGCCCTTCTCCCTCTTCCCCGCTTTGGTGGGTGGGGGAGCGGGGGGGCCCTGATGGCAGGTTCCTGCTGTGACTTGCACGGACCCCCAGGGGTGTTACCTGTTGAGCGGCCTCTCCTTCCTGCACTCAGGTAGATGACTTCATCAGAGCCCCTGGGGCTGCTGGTCCCACTGAGAGGGTGAGGGAGGGGCCCCGTGAGCAGGGAGCAGGTGCCCCCTTGTGGCACCTCTACCTGGGGTCTGGGGCTGTGCCAGGGGCCCCCCGACAGGTGAGCACAGCTGCCGGAGTACGGATCCGCCCCTCACCAGGTGGGGCTGTGGCGCCTGTGCCCTCACCCCCCAACCACGCCGTCTTGCCCCCTGCCCCCAGCTGTTCAACATCTACCCTTGGCTCGGGGCCCTCCTCCAGCTGCACCGGCCCGTCCTGCGGAAGGTGGAGGCGGTGCGGGCCATCCTGAGGAACCTCCTGGAGGCACGGCGGCCCCCCGTGCCTGGGCGAGGGCCCATGTAGAGCTACCTGGACGCGCTGATCCAGCAGGGCCAGGTGTGGGCAAGACCCACCCCACCACCCAAGAGACCTAGGGGGCATCCCGGGGCCCCACCCAGGAGGAGAGGTGCTGGGGAGGGAGCCATGCTGGCCCTACGCCATACTGCTCCACCTCTGGGGGGGAGCCTCTCTAAGCCTCAATCTCCTTATCTGTGAAATGGGACGGTTGTAAGGCTGCGGTGAACCCAGAATGCCGTAGGCGCTCGGTGGATCCTGGCAGTATCCTTCCCGTCAGACCTCTGTCTTCTATGCCTTTTTTGAGCCTGGGGCTGGCGGGGGGCGGGGGGGGGGGGTCCATGGAGCCAGCCTCCAGCTGAGCCCAGCCCCACCCACCTCTGCAGGGGAAAAACCCCGAGGGCCTGTTTGCCAAGGTCAACGTGGTGGCCTGTGCCCTGGACATGGTCATGGCTGGCACGGAGACCATGTCCGCCACGCTGCAGTGGGCCGCCCTCCTGATGGGCAAGCACCCGAGTGTGCAGGGTGAGCCCGTGAGCCCGTTCCCGCAGGGCCCAGGACCGAGGGGCAGAGGCTCCCCGGGACGCTGGCGCCCATCCTCTTGCCCGCAGGCCGGGTGCAGGAGGAGCTGGACCGAGTGCTGGGGCCCGGGCGGCCCCCCCGGCTGGAGGACCAGCGCTCCCTGCCCTACACCAACGCCGTGCTGCATGAGGTCCGGCGCTTCATCACCCTCCTGCCCCACGTGCCGCGGTGCACAGCCTCCGACACCCAGCTGGATGGCCACCTGCTCCCCAAGGTGGGAGGGCCAGGCCCCCCACCCCGGACCTGTTCCTCTCGTTCGCAGCAGATGGGGCTGGGGGTCTCAGGGACTCAGGTGCCTGATGCCAGGGCTCCCCATAGGAGGTAGGAGATGGGTGGTTCATCGGGAGGCAGCCCTCGGCCGCACAGCCCCTCACAGCAGACCCGGGGCCACACCACGGGGGTCACCTGGGGCTAAGCACGAACCCCCAGCAGATCCCTGCCAGGCCCCGCCCCGCCTTCCCACCCCCATCAGGGCCCCCTCCCTGTGCTCCCCGCCTGGGGCCGCCTGGGTGGACGGGGCGTCCATCTGCCCACCTGCCGCCCCTCACAGGGCACGCCTGTGGTGCCCCTCCTGAGCTCCGTGCTCCTGGACAAGACGCAGTGGGAGACCCCCCGCCAGTTCAACCCGGGCCGCTTCCTGGACGCCGACGGGCGCTTCGTGAAGCGGGCGGCCTTCCTGCCTTTTTCTGCAGGTACCACAGCCCCACGGGCGGCGGCCTGGTCCCCGGGGCCTCGAGAGCTCAGGGTCCCCAGCCCGCAGGGCTCCCCCCACCCCGCCACAGCCTCCGGCACCCACCCCGCACCCCGCGTCCCCTGCAGGCTGCCGCGTCTGCGTCGGGGAGAGCCTGGCCAGGTCGGAGCTGTTCCTGCTGTTCTCAGGCCTCCCGAAGAGGTACTGCCTGCTGCCCCCGCCCGGCCTCAGCTCCGCCACCCTGGACACCACGCCCACCCTGGCCTTCACCACGCGGCCGCTGACCCAGGCCCTGTGTGCGGTGCCCAGGCTGCAGGGGCGCTGACCACGAGAGGCCTGGCCTGACTATGGGACAAAGTCCCAGGGCCGGGGAGGGTCTGAGTCACTCCCAGCTTGGGGTGCTCGGCAGGTGATGGAGACAGGATGGAAGGACGGATGGCTCCCCCCACTGGGCTCTCTGCCGTGGCCACCACAGGCTGCATATCCCAACCCCGGCCTGAGAGCCCCACCCAGGCTTGACCCTGTTCTGCCTCTCCCAGGCCCTGCACCACAGGGCAGAGCTGGGTTCCCTCCTCCCTCCATCCCTACACCCTAGGGCATCGCTGCTGCCTGTCTGCACCTGGGCCCCCTGCAGACCCTCCAGGGCGCCCCCCCCCCACGGGTGCAGCAACCCCTCACAGGCCTCCCCGCTGCTCCCTCCTGCATCCCCCTCCACACTGTCCCCATCTGGTTCCCCAGCAGGGCCAGCGTCGCCAGACAACACCTGCCAGGCACAGAGGTGCCACCCACCTGCAGCTGGGGATACAGGCAGATGGCAGGGGCTGCTGGGCCCCGGGATGACGTCCACCCAGAGGCCAGCCTCAGACCAGCGTTCCCGCTTGCTCTGTGCCGTGCCCGGTCCTGCCCTGGGTCCAGCGGGTCTCCTGCAGACCCCACCCCGTTCTCAGAGGTCCTGGGCACCGTACTCAGGCAGCACTCTGCCCCTGGAGCCAGGCCCCTGAGCCCTGGGGCCACCACAGAGACACCCTTAGCAGAAGACAAGCTAGTTGAGGGGCAGCGGCCACCCAGAGGGCGACGGCGGGGCTCAGGTGGGAAGGTTGAGTAGGAGTTTGCAGGGAGGCCGCCTCCACAAGCCTCTTCTCTGGTCCACTCTGACCCCCCGCTCCTCTTCCACATCTGCCCCCAGACCCTCCCCATGAACCGGCTCCTTGTCTCTGCGTGGAGGTCACCTCTCCGAGGAGGAGCACAGAGGGGCCAGCTGGGGGTGGGTGGAGGGCCGGGGCCCGGGACGTGGCAGGAGGTTAGCGATGCTGGAGGATTCTGCACAAAGCGCTGAGATCACACCGATGCCTTCCCAACACCTTGTCCATGAGCTGGATGGGGGCAAACGAGCCGTGGCTTCCGCCCTCCTGGAGCTCGGAGCTTGCCGCCTGGACCAGAGGGAGGCACAGGGCTGGGGGCGTACAGGAAAAGCCTCTGTTCCCAGCTGGGCACCAGAGGGCCTTCCTGGAGGAGAGCGGACACTGGGGAGTGTCAGATGAGTGCAAATTGAAAAGCCTGTGACCGCGCTAAGCCGCACGTGGGGCAGGGGGTGGGGTGTGGGGAGGGGAAGCTTCCTAATAATGAAGGGCAGGGCTGTGGCCACGATACATTACAGTGGGCCCGGGAAGGGGAGGGTGGTCCCCACATCCCTGGAGGGGGCTGGGGGCAGGGCAGCGAGGGTTCACTGTGTCCTTCTCTTCTTGTCGGTTTGGAACACCTGGCGTTGAACGCGGGGCGCAGGGAGCCCGCCTCGCCCAGGGCACAGCCGAGGTACCAAGCTTCACTCTGCAGGGTGGGCAGAATGTTCCGGAGGCCACAGAACTGGCCCAAAGCTGCTGTGGGAAGAGACTCGGCTTTCTGGCAGCGGGCCCTGGTGGGATGAGGTGGGTACGGCTGTAAGGAGGGAAAATGCTAGCATCGCCATCGCAAGACCCCTGCTCTCTGCCGTGGACCCAGAGCAGGAACCGTGGCTGCGGCACCTCCCGGGACATCCCACTGGGCCCAGGTGCAGGACCCAGAAACTAAGGCGCTTATTTTCTAACTTACAAGAATAGGTGACAAGATGAACCACTTTCAAAGGTGATGTTAAGTTTTCTCAAAAGAATCTGGTTGGTTGGTTGACGGTTTACGGCAGTTATTTTAATTTGCCAAAAACAAATTTAAAAAGCCGTCCTGCTGGGTTGGAAGGGGTAGATCCTGGCAGAAAAGGATTTAAAAATGTGCTGCTCGGACTTCCCTGCTGGCGCAGTGGTTAAGAATCCGCCTGCCAAGGCAGGGCACACGGGTTCGAGCCCCGGTCTGGGAAGATCCCACATGCCGCGGAGCAACTAGGTCCATGCGCCACAGCTACTGAGCCTGCGCTCTAGAGCCCGTGCTCCACAACAAGAGAAGCCACCCAACGAGAAGCCCGCGCACCGCAACGAACAGTAGCCCCGGCTCGCCGCAACTAGAGAAAGCCTGCGCGCAGCAACGGAGACCCAACACAGCCAAAAATAAATCAATAAACTTTTAAAAAATAATAAATAAAAATACAAACGCGCTGCTGCTCGGGGCAGCCCGGCCCCACAGGTGGCCTTGGCGGCTCGAACGCAGCTGAGGGGGCGGGGCGCCGGCGGGCAGAGACACAGCTGGGAACAACGGTGACCCCGGGGTGTCCATGCATGGCGTTGGGAGTTGGGGAACCCTGTTTCTGGGCCGAGGCTCCGGCGGGGATGGGGCTTCACTGGAGGGACTCCCCTGGGACGTCAGGCGGGGGCTCGGCGCCCAGGCATGCAGATCACTGCCGCTTGGCGCCCTCAGGCGGTGGGCTGCTCGTCACCTGCCCCAGAGCATCTCCGCCTCCCTCCCCAGGGGGCGGTCACCCCAGTCCAGATGCACATCTGTGGGGGACTGGGCAGAGGGCTGGCGTGAGCGAGACCCTCGTCCCCCAAGTCCAGGGCTTGGGCCCCACCCTCTCTCGGCAGGGGACCCAGGCCTCCATTCTCAGGCTCCCCTTGCCCCCGCCTTGAAATGGCCAGACTCGGGCCAGCTGGCTGGGGCCCAGGAGAGCCGAGAGCACCTGGCCTCTGGGGAAACCGATCCCTTCCCCCTGCTTTATGTCGACAGGAACGAAGCACGTTTTGCCAAGTTTGACGTCTGTCGTCTGACCCACGAAACCAACCCCTGGACCCGCCTGCCGGACTCAGACAGTCTGAAAGCTTCTTCAGCTCCTCAGCAAGGGATGTGGGACTAGGAACTGGGGACGGTGGACATCTGCCCGGCCCCTGGGGCTGCCCCCGACCCCTGCCGAAAGGCAGAAGCCCTCCCCACTACCCAGTGTGCAGATCGACCCCAGGGTGGGAGCTGACGGGTCAGTCATCTCACATTCTAGTTGGTTTTGTTTCTTTTTTTTTTTTTTTGAGGTACGCGGGCCTCTCACTGTTCTGTCCTCTCCCGTTGCCGAACACAGGCTCTGGACGCGCAGGCTCAGCGGCCATGGCTCACGGGCCCAGCCGCTCCGCGGCATGTGGGATCTTCCCGGACCGGGGCACGAACCCGTGTCCCCTGCATCGGCAGGCGGACTCTCAACCACTGTGCCACCAGGGAAGCCCTGTTTCATTTTTTAAAGTATTTTTCTTACTGTGGTAAAACATAGAGAACATACAATTTATCGTCCTACCCACTTCTCAGTGTCCAGTTCAGGAACATCACGCTCGTTCACGCTGTTGAGGAACCGTCAACACCATCCACGCACAGAACATTCTCGTCTTTCCAAACTGAGACTCTGTCCCATTAAACACCAGCTCCCCTCCCCCTCCCCCAGCCCTGGGCCCCCACCCCCTACTTTCTGTCTCTCCAGGGACCTCGCAGAAGTGGAATCACACAGTATTTGTCCTTCTGTAATAGTTTATTTCACTGAGCATCATGTCCTCAAGGTCCATCACGATGTGTCAGTTTCCTCCCTTCTAAAGGCTGAGTCATAGCCCATCTTACGGATGAAGCACCTTTTAACTGCTCACCGTTTGTCGGACACTCCAAGCTTTAGATCCTGTTTCTCGCTGGCTGTGCGGCTTTTGGGAGAAGCGTCCGCAGGCAGACGTCCATCAAGGGCCCCCTGGCATCGTGGGTCAGGAGGGGGCAGGTGGGCTGGACGTGAGGACTGGGCTCACGTGGGTTGGTCAGTCCCTGGACAGTCTGTTCCCAAGGCTGCAGTGCCCCAGCCTCTTGAGGGGGAACCTCTGGGGGCCGGCGGGTGGCTCTTGGTCCAGATCTGCCTTTGGTTCCAGGGCTGGCCCCTGGCCACACCGCATCAGCCCTAAAGCACAAGCGAACCCTCCAGAACAGACATACAGGCTGCGGTCTCAGCTCCTGGGGCTGCAGGGGCTTTGACTGGAGACGTTCTTCTGTGAGTCCAGAACCCAACGGTGTTGCGTGGCCGCCACCCACCTCGCAGGGCAAACCCGTGGTGGGGGAGAGCACACTGGGGGCAGGGGTCCCGGCTCGGGCGTCTAACTTCCCGAGGCCCCTCCGTCCCAGCTTCCTTCCCGTCGCGCAGGGACACTCTGGCTGGTCACTGTATCCTTACGGGACCGACGGGACACACTCAACACCAGTTTACCCAAAGTGGACGCGAGCCTCCTGGGGGTGCAGAAGCAGCTGAGTCCCCACATCCCACAGGCGAGGCCAATAGGAAACACCTGCTTCTCAGCCATAAACCTGACAACTACTGGCTCCGTGGCGGTGGCTTCCTCGGAGGGCCAGGGTGCGGGGGTCTGAGGCTTTGACAGGCCAGTGAGCTTGGCCGCACCTCAGAAAAAGCCCCGCCAGCTCCATCCTGATCCCTCGGGGTGCCGTGGCCGCTGACCTGACGGACGCCCGGGACGCCCCCCGCAACAGGTGGGGGAGCTCCACCTGCCCCCTCAGGGAGATGCTCCTCAGCCCACGGACGGACACGGTGGCCGGCGAGCCTAGTACCCGTGTGCAGCCACCAGGCTCAGACCCTCCACATCAACTGACCCCTGGGGCCATCAGAGTGCCACCTATGACCACACAGGGACCCCAGGAACCGCCTGGACCCTGAGCTTGGTCCCGCACCAAGCGATGCATCACCTCCCCTGTGCCTTCTGCTGGGGGGATGCCGCAGAGGACGGCACTGCACACACTACGGGAGCCCCCTAAGTCAGTGTCCAAGAGCCTCTGTGCACAAGGGGAGCGCCTGGCTCTCCTGGGCCGTTTCACATTAACAGGAGATGAGGACCCAGTACCACCATGTTTCCCTTTTCGATTTGGCTGCCAGGAAACCCAGAGCTATGTTCCTGATCAGTCAACCCGGATCCCTTAGGGAGAACCTGCCCCTTCCGTGTGTCCTGTGGACCTTCCTTTATTGTACGTCTATTTCTCAGCCCGGATCCCTTAAGGAGAACCTGCCCCCTTGCCTGCGTCCTGTGGACCTTCCTTTATTGTACGTCTATTTCTCAACCAGGATCCCTTAAAGAGAACCTGCCCCTTCCCTGTGTCCTGTGGACCTTCCTTTATTGTACATCTATTTCTCAGCCCAGATCCTTTAAAGAGAACCTGCCCCTTCCCTGTGTCCTGTGGACCTTCCTTTATTGTACGTCTATTTCTCAGTGTTTTTAAAATGCCTCAAAGCTTAGGGACAGTGAGGCTGGCACCCGGGCGGCTGCATCGTCCACAGATTACCTGCAGAACCGCGATGGCTCATCGTCACAGGGTGCTTTCCCGTCGGGGACCTCACCTCACCTGAGGGCCTCCAGGAGGGCTGGGCCTCCTCACTCCGTCTCCAAGGTCTGCAAGGCCGAAGGAGGTGCCTGGCCAGTGACTCCCACCCAGAACTGGACGTGTGTGCCCAGTGGGCAGGGGCAGGCCAGAGGCCCCTCAGGGAGCAGCACAGCAGCCCCTCATGGGGGGGAGCAGACGAGACTCCAGCGTGGACGAGACTCACCACGTGGGGTGGCGTGACCCTGAGTCCGGGGTCACAGGTGAGAAGAGGGAAAGGCCCCAAGTGGTCAGCGAGGGACCTGCCCGGGCCCTCGAGACGTGTGGCCCTCCTGGGCTCGGGTCACCCCTCCTCGGGCCACCACCCCCACCTCCGCCATCCAGACACTGAATTGAACTGAACTGAACTGGGGATGCTGCTCTGAGGCGAAATCCCCGAGGGCCACGGTCGGGGCCCAGCCAAGCCAGGAGTGGCCACAGGAAGGCCCGGGACCTCATTCTGGAATAAAGGGCCCCCGTTACTCACGGGCTGTCAGCATGGAATTCACGACAGAGCTGCCCACGTGACGCAATCTCTTGGACTCTGCTTTCCTATTGCCCCCTGGTTACGTGGCTCACAAACCTGCAACCGGAGCAGGACTCCGGGCTCGGGCCCCTCTGCTTCACTCGGGGTCACCTGGGGCGGCTCCCCCCACCCCATCACGGAAGCCTCGAAGCCACGTGGTGCCCATGCGTCTCCCAGGCTGGAAGCTGACCATGCTCGAGGGGCAGAGCATCACAGACTCGGTGGAGAGTTTCAAAACTGCACAGTCACCCGCCACCACGTCTGACTGTCTGTGGAGATGGCCTGGCTGCACACGCTCCTCCGGGGATGGGGGACAGAGCAGGTGCTTCCCGGCTGGGCAGGTGCGGGAGGGCAGCGCGTGTCCCCTGCCGACACCTGGAAACACGGCCTGAAGAGCAGGGGTCAGCCTGCAGCCAGAAAACTACACGAGGGGCTCGCCTGGACGCCGTCCCGGGAGGCCACAGAGCCCACGCCCCACAGGCAGGGAACGAGTCACACGACAAGAGCCACGGCCTCCAGAGGCCGGTTTTTATTGAAAATACACCCAGGTTTTCCCTGTAAGTGGCCAGCGGAGCCGTGGCCTGCCTGAGGAGGGAGGCGAGATGGATGAGCCACAGCCCAGGCCCCTAGGTGAACGCAGGCAGGTGGCCAGGCGGCCGGCACCAAGGGACCGCCAGACCCATGGGGGGGACCAAGCCCCCACACGGATGGACCACAGCGGGCGGGGAGGGCCAGCTCTGGTGATCTCTAAGACACCCCTGGGACAAAAACGGGCATTTCCCTTAATAAGCAACTTCCTTGGGGGCCTGAGGGCCACTGGGAGGGCGGCTTATTTCAGAGTGACTGTGTTCTGCTGTGAAGGGGCTAAAACTGTCATCCCCTATGAACGATTTCTGGCCAAGGAATCAGGAGAGAGCAGTGGCCCCTCCAAGGGCCAGGGGCCAGGAGGGCCAGGGACCCCATCCCCGCACCCCCGCGCCGCCCGCTAGGAGAGCAGCTGCAGCACCTGCCGGACGCGCTGGGTCCTCCCCGGCAGTGGGGCGTCGGCGCTTGCACGCGCTTCGTCCAGCTCCCGCATCAGCACCTCTGCCTTCCGCACCGTCAGCTCGCGGGCCTGGCCCCTGAGCCCCTCCAGGTAGGCCAGCAAGGTGGAGAAGTGCTCGTCGGGGACCTGGACGGGGCAGAGAACACGCGTCAGGGCTGGGCGGGTGGCGCGTGGAGACGCAGGATGTCCACACTGCGGGCCCCGGGCCTGCGAGGGGACCGCCCAGCCCTCAGTACCCTCAGGCCGGGCCCCGAGGAGTTGCTCCAGGACGACGGGCTGGGGGAGGTGGAAAGGGCAGCCAGCCCGCTGTCCTCTCCTGGCCCCCGCTCTTCTCCCCACAGACTCCGGCTTGCGTTCCAGAGGCTGGCAGATGTCAGTTTTCACGCCCTCCTGAAATGCCACTAAGTCAACAGTAAGCAGATAGGTTTTTAAAGAGATAAATCGGGCTTCCCTGGTGGTGCAGTGGTTAAGAATCCGCCTGCCAATGCAGGGGACATGGGTTCAAGCCCTGGTCCGGGAAGATCCCACATGCCGTGGAGCAACTAAGCCCATGCACCACAACTACTGAGCCTGCGCTCTAGAGCCCGTGGGCCACAACTCCTGAGCCCGTGAGCCACAACTACTGAGCCCGTGTGCCACAACTACTGAAGCCCACGTGCCTAGAGCCTGTGCTCCACAACAAGAGAAGCCACCGCAATGAGAAGCCCTCGCACCGCAACGAACAGTAGCCCACGCTTGCCACAACTAGAGAAAGCCCGTGTGCAGCAACAAAGACCCAATGCAGCCAAAAATAAAAAAATATAAATTTATTTAAAAAATAATAAAAAATAATAAAGAGATAAATCTCTTAGAACAAAGAGAGTAGAGGAAAAGATAAGAGTGACAAGGTTTTGGGGCTGGAGATGAATGATGGTGACTCAGCAGATCTGATGAAGGTGAAGCTTAAGCTGAGAAACGCAAATCATGCTGCAGACCATCCCCGCACCCAAGCCCGGGACTCCAGAACTGGCTGTGTGGGTACTGCTGGAAGTGAGACTTAAAAGATGGGGCTAAAAACAGGGGCGACTGGAAGTCCACTTCGAAAGCAGCAAGTGACTCACACTGACTTCAAAACCTGAGGGCCACAGGGAGGAGGGGCAGGTGCCCTGAGCTGGCCCAGTGGGGAGTGGGCGCGGGGCTGTGCAGGAGTGGGGGGTGGTCCTGGGGAAGGAGGCCCAGGCAGCATCCCCCAGCCTGGGGCTCCGATTCCTGCGGCATTGCTGGCTTGGCCCGGCCCAGGCTTTGCACCCCGCTGTCCCCCACCCGCCCAACAGCCATGGCCTGATTTCAGAACTCAGCTCACAGGTGCCTCCTCCACGGAGGGTCCCCCAAACCCCATCAAGTGCACGCAGGGCCGAGTCCGCCCTCAACTTCCCCGCCGGTGGAGCCACTTAACCATCATAATGAAAGCTACACAATCGTCACAGATGGTGACGGCGGCCCCAGATAAATGGATTACAAGCCACTGAATAAAACAGCAGAGTCCACGCTGAAGCGGGAAGCCACAGTCCACTGGAGCGGGGGTGGCGAAGCTCCTCCTTATCGGAGACGGGATGAAGGAAACAGAAAAGCCCCAGACAGGGCCACAGCGGGCTAGTGAGAGTGACAAGAGACAGGCAGCCCCCAAAGACAGGGGCCTGTTACTGAAAGAATCAGTAACTCTGTAGGAACAAACCCGACAGCCACCACCCGCGTCATGGGATCAACATCGACACCAAGCCACCACGGACCAGCTACGAGGAGGACGAACACATACATTTATTTCCCCGAGTCGGGTGGGGACCTAACCAACCACGCCGGCCACGCCCTACCACACGACTGCCCTTGCAAGCACGTCAGGGTCACGAGGGTCAGTAAGATGAGGGACATGCCAGACTGGACAAGACAGAGGGGCAGACACCGGGTGAGTGCGGTTCTCGACAGGCCCCCGCCCAAGGATGTCACCAAGAACGTGTAGTAGTGACCACGTGACGTGGAGCCCTGACTCAGGCTGGGTTGTTGTCCCGTAGGACGCCCTGAGGTGTAGCAGGCGCACACTGGAGTGTCTGGAGGTGATGGCAGCTCCCAGCCTCAGCCTGATAGCCACACCCCACGAGGATCCACAGGGGGAGGGTGGAACTTCCAAGCACGCGGACGGTGGCCTTCCTGAACGGCAGCCGCCTCCTGCAGCTGGGAGCCTGGAGCTCCACGGATGAGTCCGGCCGCTGGGCAAACCTGGCAGGGGTTCTGACTCCCTGACACTGAGCGGGTCCCTCCCCGAGCCCGGGTTTCATCTCTGTAAAACGAAGGGCTGGACGGGGTGCTCCCCAGGGCACCCCCCCCCCCGCACCGAGTGTGCACCCACCTGGTCACGGTCATACATATGCAGCAGCAGCCAGGTCTGCCTCGTCTTCTGAAACCTCCAGTTCTCGTGCTGCTGGGCCCACCTGGGGAGGCAAGGACACGACGACTCAGGTACTGCACAGGAGGAGCCGGAAGGCCTGCACCCACTGGCCTGGGCGGCCTTTCCTTGGCTGGGGGGGGGCGGGACATCTGCAGAGGACCCTCCCAGCGCGAGGGCGGGAGGGGGCTCTCAGGGTTCTGCACCAGGAGGACCGTCGCCCCCGCACGCCTGCCGGGGGCCCTCGGCCAGGACGGCAGGACCAGGGGGCACAAGGACACTTTCTTTCAGCCCTGCACGGCCATCGTTCCACGATCCTAACGTGAACACTCTGAATTTCACAAACTCAGTCCTTCTTCCAGAAACGTTTATCGTGCAGGACGGCAGGACTGCCGACTGGAGCAGGCGTGGCCTTCACGCCATGAGCTGGGCGTCAGGGAGGAGCCAGGAGCCCTGACCCCAAGGGCCACGCAGGGGTCCCATTGGCCCAGCCTGCACATCACCACCCAAAGGCCTCGGACACACCGGGCCCCCAGGTGATGAGGACGCTGCGGCAAAGCACGGCTGCTCCTGTGGAGCCCAGGCTGAAGGGGCCCGAGGTGGAGGAAGCAGGCCACGTCGGGAGCTGGTGCCCAGGGGAGACCCGAACGCTGGGGCGGAGGCCCCGAGACGGACAGAGGTCTGTGTGTCTGGGACCCGGGCGCTGGCGGCGTGGAGTGGGCAGAGTGCGGGCTCTGGGGCTGCAGGACGGCGGGAGGGTCGGCCTCCCTAATCGCCCAGCTGGTTCATTCTCTCAGGACAAGCAGCCCCGTGGCTGGCAGGGCTGAGGCAGAAGCACACGCTTCACGCCTGTGGAGTTTCCCACATGCCGTGTCACGTGATGGCACAACCACCCAGGCCCCGCCCCATGTCTGCCCGGGGACCACGGGCACTTCGCGTGGCAGCCACCGACGAGCCGGACCTGGCCACAGCTCCTGGGGGACCAACACCCCGCCTGTGCCTGGAGTCCCGCCTCCAGCGCTTAGTGGCGAGGCCAGGGCGACGTGTGTGCCCACGACAGGGCCCAGCTCAGTCTTCTGCACCTGCAGGGGCGCCCCACCAGGAGGAGGGGGAAGGGAGGGAGGTGGGCGACTCGAGGGAGGGGAGGAAGAAAGGGAGAGAGGAAGGGCCACCAGGCTGGGGAGTCAGCGGCCCCTGGCCATCTCAGGCTCCTCTGCTGGCCCCACTGGGAGGGCACGCTGTGTGTGGGCCACTGCCACCAGTGGGGCCGCTCCCTGCTGCCAGTAACGGCGGAACTGTCTCTCATCCTCTGGCTGCGAAAGTGGAGATGGCCCTTCAAGATGTTTCCTTCCCAGACGAATCAAAGTTACACAGAAGATGCTGGACACACGGGGTGGGGAGGAGGGAGCTTCCTTCCGAGCGCGGTCAAGCAGCCCTCTCTGGTGTCCATGTCCACGGTGCCCCCCGTGGTTCTGCAGTGCACCGCTTCCCCGCAAGTGTGCTGGCGCAGCTCCCATGACCTCCCTGCTGCCCGTGAGCCCCTACGCTCCCTGGGCTCGGCCCGGCCCCTTACATCTGCTCCTCTGCAGTCTCCACAGGGCTCTCGCTCTCGCTCCAGTTAAGCAGTCTTTATAATAAAGAATGCCCCCGCACTGGCCCCAGTTCAGTTACTGTGTCATTCCACCTGCATCGCGCCCTGGCCAACTCATCTGCCCTGGAAGACCTCGCTCTTCCCAGGGTCTCAAGGTCCCTCCTGAGCTGCCAGGGGGTTTGGGAGGGAAGGACCACCTCAGGCCTGGCTCCCTCACTGCTGCATTGGTGACGCAGACGAGCTGGGCATCGGCCCGAAGCACTCCCTCCTCCCTGACCCCAGGGCTCTGACCAGGGTCAGCTCAACCCTGTGGTCCGCCGGGCCCCAGAAGCAGCTCGGGTGTCTGGAGCATCGGACTGGCTTCAGATGGGCTGTCCGGGCCCACGGGGAGCAAAGGGCACCCAGCTGGAGGCCTGGGGGTGGTGCGGCCCCACGGAAATCCACAACGGACAGAGGAGGCTCCCAGACACACCAGGACCACGTGAATGATGACCGAGTGACCACGGGGGCCCCCAGCCCCGCCCAGAAATGCCTCCCCAGAAGGCAGGGACCCACAGATGGAGCATCTGCGTGACTCTGGTGAGCAAGGGAAGTGAGAGGTCAGAGGTCAGCAGGGAGGGAGCGCAGGCCCCGGGGGTGAGGGCGGAGCCCGACCCTCTCAAGGGGGTGCTGCACCGCGAGCAGCTCCCACGAGGACGCGGCTCTCAGCACTGTGAGGTCAGGGCCGAAGGATGTTCTTACGACCCAGAGGGGTGAGAGGCAGGTACGTGCGCTGCCTGCGGTGCAGGACCCAGATGTGACGGCTGCTCTGAAGCCACAGCACCCCACAGCTTCTGGTCCCCTGGGGAGCGCTGGGCAGGGCCGTCTGCGCTGCTGAGTGGGTCCGCGGTCCCCTCCCCAGGACCACCGTCTTCAGAGCAGTCCCCCGAGTGACAGCGGAGCCTGCAGGTGCCTCTCTTGGCTGCTTTGTACGGCCGTGTTCACCACGGAAAATATCACCTCAGCTGCAGGTGGAAGGTGCCGGGACGGGACCAGGTGTCAACGAGGGGCCTGCTGGCCACCCCCGTACCCCCCACCCCCTGAACACAGCCCAGGGCCAGGCCCAGGGTCAGGGGAGGCTGCCGGGCAGCTCCCTCCGCCGGTGCACAGGCTGGGCCTCCCCTCCCACTGGGCTCCACGTGGTCCCCACCGGCCAGCCAATGGTGGCCCCTGCAGTGCGAGGAAGGCACCCGGACTTCCCTGGGCGGGGAGGGAGGCACTGAATCGAAGGCGTGTTTCCTACAGGGAGGCGGGCAGATCTTAACGGGAGCAGGCCCCCACGAGGAAGGGACGGCGCGCTCGGAGATTCCAGCAGAGCCGAAGAAGGGCTGCTCCCGGGGGCTCAGGCAGGCCCAGCACAA
This sequence comes from Delphinapterus leucas, assembly GCF_059928025.1. Lineage (NCBI taxonomy): Eukaryota > Metazoa > Chordata > Mammalia > Artiodactyla > Monodontidae > Delphinapterus > Delphinapterus leucas. Next base: position 580,011 of record NC_143143.1, read on the forward strand.
GGCCCGAGGCTCCCCAGGGCACCCGTCCCGGTTACGGCCTGTGCCCCCCTTTGTGCCAGAGCAGGCTCCGGCTGGGGCTGGGGGAATGGCAAGCCCCAGTCCATCCAGCAGGTGGGAGCCCTGCCCGGGCCCAGCGGGGCCCCAGGCTTGGAAGAGACGCGGGGTAGCGTCTAATGCTCTGCCACAGCCTCACGGGCTTCAGAGACAGCAGGGGGAGCGGGAGGGGGACGGGGGCAAGGAGGAGGGGGAGGCCTGGACCCTGGGCTGCCTGTGCAGCTGACTCATCGGTGCTCAGCCCGGTCCAGGAATCAGGAAGATTCCGCTTCATACAGAGCCAGGGCGGCCGGGCAGCTCCTCCTTCTTGGAAGACAGGGCTCTGAAATGCCCCCTCCCAGCCTATCGCTGGGTTCACACACGTCCTCAGGCTCCCCTGCCCTTCCAGACTCCTCTGCAGGGCCCCCAGAAACTCTGTTCTTGAACCGGCTCCAAGCCACCAACCCCAACCCTTGGCTGGATCTCGAGGACTCCACGAAAGAACACAGGTTCCTGGAGGGAGATGTGGGGCGTGTGCGACATGTGACGAGAGCAATGGTGGTGACAGCAACAATGCTAATGGTGGCAATGACGGTGGGGCGGTGACGTGGATGGTGATGTCGGGGGGGGGGTGACGCGATTGGTGGTGGTGGTGACGTGAATGGTGACGGTGGTGACGTCGGTGCGGGTGGTGATGTAGGTGGGGTGACAAGGTTGACAGTGGCGGTGAGATGCCATGCTCAGCACATGGCCCATGAGTCTTTCATGGTAGCTCCAAGGCCATTATTTTGTTAGGTTGTCGCAACACTATGAGGGGCAGGTGAGTGAGACTCTTCACCTGCATTTTGTTGATCTGAGGTGGAGGCTGAGGGGTAGCCTTGCCCAAGCGCCCGCAACTACTGACCTGTCACTGCTGACCCCGATGGCTGAAGCTGCGCTTCCGGGCGCCAGACGCCCAGGCGGGGAGCAGGCGGCTCCCCTGGCCCCAGACACAGCTGCGGAGGCTGCGACCAGCCGCCCCCCCGGGGGCCCTGAGCCCGCAGCCCGCGTCGGTCTGCCTGCATCCCTCCGGGCCGCGCACCTGCACAGGTAGTCCAAGGCCAGCGCGGCCCCCGAGCGCCTGGCTGCTGGGCTCTGGGCCACGGAGATGCCCGCTTCCTGCAGCCGCCTCCGGGCTTCTTTCTTCCTCTCCTTCTTCAGCTTCCTCTCCAGGACCCTCTGCTCCTCCGGGGACACGGCTCCCTGGAAGCAAGGGCACCACCATCAGGGCTTCGGGAGCAGGTGCCACCGCGGCTCCCTGGACCCCGTGGCCCACGCTGGGCCGCTCGTCCTGGGATCCCGGGGGAAGTCCTGCAGGGTGGGGCGGGTGCTACACGCACCCGCCGAGGACCCCCCCCCCAGGCTCCAAGGGCGGCAGGAGGTGCCTGGGAGAGTCTCTCTGGGGCTGAGCGGGAAGGAGGCGCTGGGACCTGTGATGCGATCCCCCACCCCGCAAACCAAACAAGTCCTGGTCTCCTGATCACCCCGGAGGCCAGACCCAGCGAGTTCACTGTGATGCAGGCCGGAAGCCCTGGGGACCCGGCCACGGCCCCAGCACTTCCAGGGAGGCCTCTGGCGCTGGCCCCGCACACCCAGCGTCCACAGCCCCCATCCCGGAGATTCAGGCCCAGCGGGGACCCTCTCATGCCCCGGCAGGCAGGCCGTCACAAATGCCAATCCCTGACCATCTTTCTGTTCCCACTCCACTCCCGCTCCTTCCGGAATCTTCTCAAACAAAAGAGCTGCTTTCCCCAGCTCCTCCTTCTCCATAAGCCATCTGGGATTTACCTGCCGTGGAGCTTCAGGGCTGCACCGGGTGACTCCTGGCAGCCCTGACACGGGACACACAGCCCACCTGCCCAGGAGGTGCCTCCATATGGGGCTCAGGGCTCCTTTCCTGGGGAGGAGTGGTGACCCGCCACCTTGCATGTATGCTCCATGCAGACCCGACCCACACTGCACTGTAGCCGGGCAGAGAGGCGGGGGGGGGGGGGGGGGACAGTGAGGGGGAGGGGGAGGGGGAGAGGCGGGGGAGAGGGAGGGGGAGGGGGAGCAGGGAGAAGCAGGGGGAGAGGCAGGGGGAGGGGAGAGGGAGGGGGAGGGGAGGGGGAGGGGAGCAGGGAGAAGCAGGGGGAGAGGCAGGGGAGGGGAGAGGGAGGGGGAGGGAAGAGGGAGGGGGGAGGGGAGAGGCGGGGGACAGTGAGAGGGAGGGGGAGAGGCAGGGAGACGGGGGTGGGGGAGAGGGGAGGAGAAGAGGGGAGAGAGAGGGGGACAGTGAGGGGGAGAGGGAGGGGGGAGAGGCAGGAGGCTGGAACACCCTGGAGAACAGGGCAGCAGGGGCTCTGACCACACAGCTGCCCGAAGGGTGTGTGTTTGCTTTAAAAATCACAACCATGCCTGAAACGCTAACGCCAGTATCAGTCAGACTTCCGCTGACGGGGAATAAGATCACGTTTTTAAACCAGGGTATTTTTCACTGGAGTAGCACTGGCTTATAACGTTATGTAAATTTCTACTTCTGTGGATGCAACAGCGTGCTCACAGCCAAACCTTCAGTTTCCATCTGTCACCCTGGGGTTGAGCCTCTAACCTGCCCTGCCCTCCCCCGCCCCTCCCCTCTGGTAGCCACCACACTGACCTCTGCATCTCTGGTTTGCCTGCTTGTGTTTTAGATTCCACGTGAGTGAAATCACACTGTCTGACTTATTCCAGCACTACTACACCCTCCAGGCCCTTCCACGTTGTCACAAATCCGAAGTGGGGTGCACTGGGGTCTAGGAGACACACCCCCTGGCTCACAGAGAAGCTGGCACTAAAAGCAGCAGGCCAGCCCTGCCCCTCTGGGCCACCCAGGGGGGCACTGCACCGGCCACCAGGCCCTAAGTCCCAGGGAAGGGTCAGGGCTGGGGATTGGCCAACACTGACCCCCGAGGGAGGCCAGCAGGTTGGGCAGGTCTGGGAAGGGAATGGAAGGGTCAGAGGCATCTGCCCCCAGGGTGGATGCAACCCCCCCCCCATGGCTCCCACTGTCACTATGACACGGTGGTGTCCTCCAAATCCAGGTCCAGGCCCCTGCTGCCCAAGCCCCTCTGACCCTATAGGGTGCTGGCTGCTTCCCCGAGGCTAAGCCTGGTCACACAAGAGACGGGAGCCAGGTCCCACTCCCTGAGGGCTCTTGGGGTACTCTGCAGGCCCAGTGATGGCCCGAGGTGCCACTGTCCCCACGGAAGGGCACAGGAAGGAGGCTGGAGGGGGACATGGCCAGGGCTCTAGCGTGGGCCTGGGAGGGAGGGGGCGTGGACCCCAGCAGTCCCATGGAGGGGGGCACCTGAAGGGTCCAACTGCCTCCCCTGGGGCTGCTGGAACGTCCAGCGTTAAGGACCTAGGTCTTGTATTAGGCACGGACTCTGGAAACTACAAAAAGAGCTTCTTTCAATCACTCTCGCTTTGGCCGGTGGTGCCCCTGATGTGGCAGTGGGGGGAGCCCACACTCCGTGGCCCCCGAGAGGAGCTGTTCAGAGCCATGAGGCCCAGGGGCCAGGCAAGACACAGGGGCGCGGCAGCCAGGGGAGCTGGGGGCCCGGGGCAAACGCTGAGCTAACTGGACTCAAGAAAAGCTGGAAACACGTTTACAGGTGAATCTCCTAAACTTTAAATGCTGGCTACTCCAACTAAACAACGTACGCTACCGGGCCAAACCCTGGTGTGGACCACGTGAGGAAGCCAGCACCTCTGACCCCCTGGGCTCTGCACACCTGCCCAAGCCCCAGGGACGGTCCCCCTGTGGGACCTGTGTCCTTTCCCTAAACTCACTCAGGCCTGGGGGCCCCCGCCCCTCCCGCTGGTACTGCTGGCGGCGGGGACAGCCCACGAAAACACCAAGACCATCTGGAAGGAATGCAGGAGTCCACAACCGCAGCCTGTGAGGGCCCTTCTGGGGACCAAGTTTCAGGGAAAGGAGAAGCCTCACCCCCAGAAAGCCCTGCGGACCACAGCCACCCCGGGACTCCCCACAGGCCAGGCCCACTCCTGGGGAAGGCCTGGGGGCAGCAGGGTCACTGTTGTTAACACGACTGCTCTCTGGAACACAGACCCCGTCTCCCCAACTTAGCACAACCATGGGGAACTGACCGCTGGGGTCTCCTCGAAAGCACCGCACCGCGCTGCTGCTCCAGACAAAACACAGGCCCTCACACGAAGTGAGGTGAAAACTTAAGTTTCAGCAACATATTCCCCTCTCCAGTTAGAGCTCTTCAGGGCTATGTTTCAAAGGGCACAAAAACAAGTCAACCTGTGTGGAAGACCTCTGGCAGGATGTGCACCCAAGCTGATAAGCCACGGCCGCCCTGGAGGGCCCCGAAGGACCCTGGAGGACCGCGGAAGGCCCTGGCGGGCCCTGGAGGACCGTGGTGGAGCCTGGAGGGCCCTGGAGGTCCAGGCACAAATTGCATCCACGCATGGACGTCTGCACGCACCGTATTAAGTAGCGCAGCACACAGGTGATTAAAGGCGCGTTTAGCACTTAAACCCTTACCGGCGTCTGGGCAACACAGGCACCGAGTACATCCAGGAAATGCACTAAATAAACAACAAAACAAAAGGAAACGTGCTGACTTCTTACGGGAATAGCGACACAGAGAAAACACAACTACATGAAGGAAGCATCCAGCCCCGTGACTCTGGGCAAGAGACACAGAGCAGAAACGGCATGACCTTGATTTGGAAAGGTTTCCACAGGCTCAGTTCAGGCAGAGAACCCTCTGCTTTGAAGAAGGACAGGCTCGGGTCCTTCAGGCCAGGAGGCCCATCAGCCCTTGTCCACAAGCAGGGCGCCTGGACCCCTGGCGGGCCTCGTGCTCTGGCCACCGGCCCTGCCCTGACCCCGAGACAGGCAGTGTCACCGGTCACACCCCAGCCAGAACCAGAGACTGAAAACCCACAACCCTGCCCCTATAGGAGGACCCCGGGGAGCCCAGGGGGTCCTGCAACTTCAAGGCACTGGAAGTGCCAGCAGAACGTGCAGGGGGACCCCCCTCTCCCTTTGTGATCCCTTGAAGCGAGGCTGGCACCGACCACTGGTGCCACAGACTGGACTTCAGTCTCCAGTTCCTTCGTTGAGGACTGGCCAGGAATGCAGATGAAAATGGGACACACTGGAAGGACGGTCACCGTGGGACCGCTGCCACCACGGGAAGACCCCTTGCCTCGTACCTCCCCAGCCACTTCCGTGATGGGGACAGGCCTGCCCTGCCCCTGCCGGTGACACTACGGGGGTGGGGGGCTGGGGCCAAGACTCAGGGAGTAGCACCACAGCCTCGGTCCCTGGCCTGTGGGCACGGGGCCATCAGGAGACACTGACAGGGCAGGCGTCCTGCAACGCTCCATCGACCGGGCACAAGTGGCCCCCCGTCCCCACTGCCTTGTGAGGGTGTCCCAGGTTACAAACGGGCCTCTCTTCCAACCACCTTTTTCCTTCCCTCCAGTCTCAGGGAGCAAAGTCTTCCTCTATGAACCAAGGCTGACCCGGGAGGGTGGGGCAGGCCCGGCACAGGCCCGGAAGGGCACAGAGGAGCCCGTCTACTAGATGGGTCGGTTCTCCTTCTCTGGGGTCCTCCTGCACCCCGACCACGTGTTTGGCTTTCAGGTGAGGCTTTCTCGAGTTGTGTGTGCATTTGGAGGTGGGCGGTCCTGAGGATCCCTCTGTCCCAGTGTGGTTCCCCCCAGGGCCTCTCAGGCCCCACTCTGAGAGGGGCACCTAGACCACGACGACCTCCCCGACCTCCCGCATGGGCTCCCACTGGCCTGGCTCGGACCCTCTAATCAGCTCCTGCCCAGGGCTCTGAACTGGATTCGCCCGGAGGCCCCAACACACAGGAAGGGGTGGGGGTCTGGCTCTCCACTCTGGGGGTCACGGGTCTGTGGGGGAGCCAAGGAAGGAAAGGTCAGCTGGGGTGGCCTGAGACGGACCATGTTTGGGGGGCCCCTGCTGCCTCGTGCTCACAGGTTACACTACACAGCTGCGGGGAACAGTGTAGCCCGGGAGGGGGTCTCCTGCCTGCAGACCCTCTGGTCCCCCACCAGCTCAGGAGGAGAAGCGCGGGGAGCCAGGCAGTTCTGAGCCCCGTGCTGCCGGGGCTCCGTGCAGGGGCCGTTCTCTCCGCCTCCGAGCTCAGGCCCAGAGCCAGGTCCTGCTCAGCTGGGAGGCCGGGGGGGGGGGGGGGGGCGGGACGACTGACAGCGGGATCTCTGATCCTGATGCCAGCAGAGTTGGGGGAGCCCCAGGGGCGTGGGCTCAGAGGGGCCAACACGGTGGGGAGAGGGCAGTGCCCGTCACCCACGTGTTCCTCAGAAGCCTCCTACTTCAAAGAGCATCGAACTCAGTGTCGGGGTCCAGCTTCCCTTCTATCACCCGGCAAGTGCCATTGGGCAGTGGTGGCCGCGAACGTGCTTTGATGAGGAGCCTGCACTTGGCTGGAGCCAGCAGTGCAGGGACCACCCCCCGGGTGGAACTTCCCGGCCGGGGTCGGGGGGGGCTGCTCCTTGCTGACCACTGACACACGGGGACAGGGTCATCGGCCAGCCTGCTGACAGCGGAGGCCGGGGTGGGGCCCCTAACCCACCCACTCCGTCCAGGCGAAACCCATCAACCACAGAATTAGGGGACTAGAAAGGTGTGCGTTAAAAATCCTTGCCAATGAAACATAAGCCTGAACCAGGGATGAGCTGTAAGGCGTGACCTGACCCCAGTGTGAGGGCTGGGTTTAGGGTCAAAGTGACCCTGAGGTGGCGGGGGCAGGGGCCCGGGCAGCACAAGCAGTCAAGTCACTCGGCTCAGCTGTCTGTCCACAGGCCAGACAGCGTCCCCAAGGGCACGGCAACTCTCCAGAGGTGGTCAGAGCGCAGGTCCCCGCCAGGCACCCCCCCGCCAGAGTGATCCTTAACCACAGGTCTCTGTCCAAACACCGCTGAGGCCAGAAGCACCGGCTTCTCTCCCGGAAGTCCCATGGAGCCGGATGAACCTTGAAGCGACGGGAGCTCAGGGGTGGAAGGGAGGGCACCTAAGAGGAAACTGGTCCCAGACTTGGCGCCTCCCCAGGCCACACAGCCCCTTCTTCCTTCCGCTTCTGAAGCCAGGCATCCGCGGGCAGGACGCCCAGTCCCCGCCTGCAGCTCCTTTGAGACACTGCTTCAGCTTGAAAACTAAACCTTAATCAGGAGCATTATTGCAATTATTAAAAGTCAAAAGGGAAACTCATGGTAGCCAATCAATTCCTTTTTCCTTTCCTGAAAATGATGAAGAACAAAAGAGGGAGTGTTTCCTATAATATTTAAATAAAACTTTGTGTTTTGAAATAACTAGATGCAACTTGAAGGGCAACACAGACGCCATGAGCCTTCCCCCCCGCCCCCAGCTTCCCTGCAGAACAAGAGCAGAAACACACAGGAGACACTAAGATTTCAGTTACAAATTGTTAGATTCTTTGAACGCTCATTCCCCCAACCTGTGAGTGATGCTGAGTTTCCTCTAATTCAGAAATAGAAACAGTGATATGTACCCTCTTCATTTTATTTGCAGTACTCTGATTAAAACTAGACCAATTCCAGGGAGTTCCCTGGTGGCCTAGCGGTTAGGATTCCGGGCTTTCATTGCTGCGGCCCGGGTTCAATCCCCGGTCAGGGGACTGAGATCCCACAAGTCTCGCAGCTCCGCCAAAAAAAACCAACCCAATTCCAAACAACTTCAGAAAGCATGCACACAACGCAGGACGCTGCTCTGATCAACCCAGCGAGCGGCTGGGCCACGCAAGCAGGGACGCTGCGAGCGCTGTGGGCCGTGGGTGACGGGCCCGGTGCCCTGCAGAGCTGCCGCTGCTGCTGCCGGTGCCGGTGCTGAGGCAGACACGGGCTCTGGCCTCAAGGAGCGCACGGCCGGAGGTAAGTGAGCTCCTGGAGGACAGGGACAGCGGCTGCCCCGGGCTGAGCGGCCGTTCAGAGCAGGGCACAGCTCCTCCATCCAGATGCTGCAGACACCAGATGTTTTCAAATGCCTGAACCAGGATACACAAGCACAGGGGCCCACGCTGAAACACATACCAGTTCACAAAATACAGCCTCCGCGCTTCATTACCGCACCCAGGGCAGATCCACGTGAGGTGACACTGTGAGAAGTCCCCGTACAGTACATGAAAGCCTGGCCCCGCCCCCCGCCCCCCAGGGCCACTGTGATCTGCTGTCAACACGCACAGCACAAGGAAACGCTCAACCCCAGTGGGTCCCAGAATCAGTGAAATGGAGCCCTCCCAAGAATCCTGCCCAGCGCCGCCCCGTCTGCAGCCCTGGGCTCTACCACCACAGCACCTGGGAGGAAGGGCGTCATTTCCCTGGCCCACGTCTCTCCCCTTCCCAGCCCATCAACCCCTGGTCCCCTTCCACGTGGGTCTTGGACGTTATCGAAACCGTCAGACCCTCTTGGCCAGAAACACACGCGGATCCCGCTGGAGCCCAGCTCCTGGGTTACAGAGGAAGAGGTGAGGGTTTCAAGGGGTGGGGGGGTCGCCACAGCCACGGCCCAGGCGGGGGGCTGTGCCACCGAGGGACGTGGCCCTTGCAGACAGGCCAGGGCTCTGGGAAAGGTCTTCCACATCAACCGTTTCCAAGCCTGTGGCCTTGGCTGCCGGCAGGACCTGCCCCCACCTGGGCTGGAGACACTGGCCCTTGTCAGAGACCAGCTTCAGAACAAAAAACTCTGAGCACGGCTGCACGCTCAGCGGGCCGGGGGCATCGGCGACCAGAAGACTTAACTTCCATTCTGCTTCTCTTGTAACCCAAGGATTCAAATGAACGTGTGTTACGTGCCACCGGGCACTTGAAAAGCCAGAAGACACACGAAACACAGATCGGGGTGCCAAAGCCAGGGAGTAGATGACCACCCAGAGCCTCATCCTGAATGACGGCAGGACTCCTGGCTCTCCCGAGGCTGTGCTGTGATGACCAGCCTATAAAACTCTCTCAAGGTCCCCCAGAGCCTCAGCCTGGATGACGGCAGGACTCCTGGCTCTCCCAAGGCCGTGCTGTGATCAACTTCTCATCTCCTCTGGACGGGGGTCCCGGTCAGCAAGGACAGCCTCTCTGCAAGGCCCACACCTGCAAGACGGGGGGGGGGGGGGGGGGGGCGGGCAGGACGCCCTCTGGCCTGTAGACAGCAGGAGGCCTGGTTTAACTGCCCTGAGACAGGAACCGTGTTTACAGAGATCAGATTCGTTTCTGGGAGCAGAAAGTCCTGAGACATTTACTCATTTTACCTTTTCACAGGCTGTCCATCCGTTCCTGCCCTTGGATGGACAATGGAGCAAAGCCAGGCTACAGCTTCGGGGGAGAGCCAGGATGGGGGAGATCCCTCGGCTCCCTTCAGAGGCTGCGGTCTAGGGAGGAGCCGGGGGAAGAGGCCGCAGGGACACGTGGTCAAAGGAGAGCCAAAGCCAGTAGATGCACGGGCAGGTCAGCACCGGCACGCGAGGCCCAGGGCCTGGACGCGGGAACCTGATGCACCCAGCACCTCCCCCACCAGGCACCGTGTCCGACAAGCCCGGGCCTGGGGCCTCGGGGGACACAGGCTGATCTGTGGCCGAGCTGCCGCAGGCCTGTGGGGGAAGGGTGAGGAGCACCCGGCTCAGGTATAACACGGGCACCACAGGCTGGGGGCGGGGTGGTCACGTGCTGCTGAGGTGCGGCACGGGGACCTCAGGGCCACTGAGGTCTTAGCTGAGACCCCAGGCCCCACGGCAGAGGGGGCAGGAGAACAGAGAAGATGCAGCACATTCCATCAGGGAGAGCTCCAGCCCAGCAGGAACGAAGCTGGTAGGAGGGCCACACGATCTACCCCTCCCCTGGTACCACTTCCATTTCCAGAGCAGCTACCCGGCTTCCCCATGAGCCCCGGGGCGGGGGTGGGCTGAGGAGGTCCACCGATTCTTCTTACCAGGCATTTATGGGGGGTGGCTTTCGTTGGCTGACTTTTAGCAGGAACCTGGCTCCTACACACCCAGTCTTTAAGGCCTCCTGAGGACAGGAAGAGACCGTCACCCACCCCCACTGCCCACTGGAGACCTTCATTCACAGCCCCAAGGTCTCCCACCAGCAGGCCCAGGACAGTGGCCCAGGGCCAGGACCCCACACCCCCTCCTAGCTGCAGACGGCACAGGCCTTCCTGGCCCCCAGATCCCAAGGGCCACCGGCTCTCACTGCTTCCCAGAATCTCGGCTAAGCTTTTGGGTTGATCTCGCCCATATGCAGGGAGCAAACAGGCCCTGGCTGGCTGGCCTCTGCAGGAGCTCTGATGTCCACACGCAGGACCGGCCCGTGGGCCCTCCTTGGTTCTAGGCAGGAGAATGATGTACAACCCTCCCCATCACTTTCGCTGCTGAGAGGCCAACACAGCTTGGGGCCCAGCTGCACTCTGCACGGTCAACAGCCTAACGTGGACTGTCCCGTTATCGGAAGGCAAAGGTCACACAGGTCGGCTTCGTGTATTCAGAGAAGCTGCCCCCGGCTCTGCAGGCCCCGGCCACACCCACCTCCTCCCTACAAGCAGCTGCTTTCCTTCCATCTTTGGAAACGTGTGACTGACCAGGAGTTCAGGCTGCATCTTGTGTGTAACCTGGAAATGCAGTTCCGGGAGATGGACAGCCAGCGTGGGCAGAGCTGAGCGGAACATCAAGCGAACGAGCTGCGAGTCTAGACATAACGTTTAACACACAGAGAGCGTAACTTCCAGCAACTTCTGAAAGACTAGCAGACAGTCGTTCCTAATCTGACAGTACGGATCTTGCCATTTTAATGAAAATCATATTCTGAACGCATGAAAAGCATACCACAAGACCACACAGACCTCTCTCTCCCCCATACTCGAGGTGGGCCTGGGGCGCCAGGCTTCCCACAGCGTCCGACGCTGCTTCCCTCAAAGCAAAAACAATCCCACTTTTGCTCAAGATTTTCAATTACGTTTTCACCCCGTGTCAACCCAGCAGACTCTGGACTGTCTTCCCCAGCGGCTTCTGCGCCTTGCGTCCTTGGAAGAGAAAACTGCACGACCGGGCACACAGTGGATATACCCGTTTGGGGCCGCGTCCTAACCCACCTCCACCGCGGGCCTTACAGGGGCCCAGCTGCCCTCCAGCCCCACAGGCACCAGGCTGCAGGCTCTTCAGTCAACAAAACAAAACATGTTAGTGGCTCCAAAAGAAGGAAACAGGAAAATCCAAAGGCTTCGTTAAACGTGCATGTAGCACCTCACGATGTCAGCTCCATCCGCTGTGCTCCATCCGCTGTTAAGTGTAACTTCCAAAGTCATTTCATCACACGAGGAAAATACCCCCCACACTTTGTAAGAATTCCTGAGTGTAACAATGAATTAAAAAACTAAACACTCACATTGCCAAGCAAAGAGCTACGCATACCCAGATAATTTCACAAGCAAAATGGTAGATGCCCTGGTGGGTTCCGCCCCCAAGCCCTGACACTCAATGCGCTCTGTGGCGGTGGACCTTGCAGGGCTAAGGCCTCCGGCTATAAAGGCCCCGAAGGCGGGTCGCCAACGGTGATGACAGCCCAGCCTGGGGGAGGGGACAGCGACGTGATCCAGACCACTCCCCGCTCTTACAGAGAGAAGGTGGGGCCGGCAGAGCCCAGGGGACTGGCGTGGGTCCCGGGATGGAAGAAGCAGCCCACGGTCGGCGGGCACCCAAGGCCTCGCCCGGGGAGAGGGAGGCGCGGCGCGTCGAGTCGCGTCTCAGAGCCCCGGCCCCACGCAGCCTGTCCGCGGTTCAGGACCCCGGGCCCGGAAGGCGGGGCGCTCCGGACCCTCTCGTCTGGAAGCGTGACTAAGCGGGCCGGGCCCCTCCTCCTCCCCGCCCCCACCCCGGTTTCGGGTCTCCAGGGCGCCGCCGAGCCCCCGCCCCGCCCTGCAGGACGGACCCCCGCGCCCCCCAGCCCCCACGGCCCGCTCCCAGCCCGGCGCACTGACCTCCGCGTCCCAGGCCGCCAGGTGTGCCCGGGAGCGCGGCACCTCCCGGCCGCCGCAGCCCCCGCGCACTGCGCATGTCAGGCCGGCTGGGCTCGGCTGGAACCGGATCCAGCCGGCTGGGCGGTGACGCAAGCACGCGGCTGGGCGTGTGGGCGGGACTCCGGGAGGGGCGGGGTCAGGAGGCGGGCGGGGTCGCCCCTGCACGGGGGTTGGGGGGCGAGGACCACCCCTCCCCTCTAGGCCGAGTGGGCGGCGGCTGCTGCGCGGCCCCGGGCCGGGGAGGGAGAGGGGAGAGGAGGGACCTCCGGGCCAGGGGAAGGCCCAGCCCAGGGCACCGGGCACTTTCCCGGCCCACAGCTCGGCCGCCGAGTGGCAGACGCTGAGCCCCCGCCCAAGGTTCTGCCTGTGGCTCTCCTCACGGCGCGGTGGCCCGGGCTCCCTGGCAGGTCCCCACAGGGGAGGCAGGAAAACCACGCGGTGCAGTTAACACGGACGCGTCTACCGACCACCGGCTCGGTCCCCACCCCCCATCTCCACCCCCTGCAGCCGGGTAACCTGGCCTGCTGTCTCCTCCCAGGGCGTCTGCGCATGCGCTTCCCCTGACTGGAGCGCTCACTTCCAGCGCCTGTCAACCCTCAGCTTCGGGGAAGCCTTCTCTGCCTCATCCGCTGAACCCGCTGTGTAGAGCCCCTGGAGCTCCACCCCCCCAAACTGAGCTCCACAAGCGTAAGGCCGGGTCTGCCCACCGCAGACCCACCCAGCAAAAAGCAGGTGCTCAATAAAGGCTCACGGAGTAAATGAATGAAGGTGTCCTTCTCCTAAGACAATACTGCAAATCAATTTTTATAGTCCGAGGAAAACCACGCTCCCGCAGCCGGAGCCTGCTGAACCCGCCCAAGGCCTGCAGCAGGCTCTGGAGGCGGGGCTGGTTTCGGGGGCGGGGGGCTGCTCCGGCATCCTGGCGTGAGGACACGCTGTCCCCTGGGTCCTGAGGCCGTGCGCTGGCCGGCGGGTGTGGGTGTCCCAGCTTCCCAGCCCGATGAGGACCTCCCAAGGTCCCAGAGCCAAGACTGCACCTTTCTGTGCGTTTCCTCTTGGCCGTTTCCCCAGCACCCAAGGCTGGTCCACACACAGAGGCTCCTCAGGAGTGCTGCTAGGGACAGGGACAGGGACAGGCACGAGGCGGGGGCGGGGGCCAGAGCTGGGTGGGGGAGGAGAGTGGAGGGCAGGGCAGGGACTCGCTGGCCCACCAGCACAGTCGCACCTCTGTGACCCTGTTTAAGCCCTGGGGACGCTGGCGTCGGCATTCTCACTTTACAGATAAGGAAACCGAGACTCAGAAATGCTAACACAAACAGTTTCAAGATTCGAAGCCACGACGAGCCAGTCTCATGGAATGGACTTCACTTGGGGTCTTCCGAGTCACAGAGGATCTGCGTGCTGATTTCCCAGTGCATTTCCTGTGCCAGCCCTGCAACCCAAGAACCCCCAATCTGGTTTCTTCACGGTACTATTCTGGTGACTCTAATGGGCCACCGTGGGAGGCTGGACAAAGGAGAGAGCAGGAGGGGAAGAGCTGGCCTGGGGCAGGGTGAGAGGCGGACACCGCACACAGGGACACGCAGCGCAGAGGGAGCTTCGTGCCCGTTTGTCTCACGCTCCCAGCCGCCCTGTTACCTATGCTGTGCAGACGAGGTAAAGGGTGTGAAATGGGCCAGGTCTGCCGCTCCCGACCCAGCTCCTTCCCAGGCCCTTCTCTGCCCAGGGACCCGCCTGCAGGACACGCTCTGTCCCGCAAGCCCTCACACAGAGGCAGGTGAGGCTCACCCCCAGAAGGTGCTGCTGGGCTGTGCTACCCCCTGGTTGTCTGTCCCTGGCCTGTGTCAGACAGCAGCAGGCACAGGGCCACTCAGTGCACCCTGGGGCTACCTGTAGGGACCCCAAGAGAAAAGGCGCTTGGTCCAGCCCCGAGGCCTTCGTGGCCAGAGTCCAGCGGTGGAGCGGGACGGTGTGGCTGAGAGGCCTGCCTGCCGTGTGGCCCCGGCTGCAGCACACTGGGTCTACCCCTGAGGGGCCACAGAGGCCCTAGAACCCCATGCAACTTGGCCCAGCAGCTCCTGGCCAGGAAGCGTGGCTACATAACAGACCTGGATGCATTCCACATACATTTGTTAAGCAACATCTTCACATGAGATGTTCTTCTAAGTGCTAAGCTTACTGCGGGGAACGCCTGCTACCACAAACCATGTTCCAGTGCCCCCACAACTCATATATCATAATGCTACTGCCCACCCCGCGATGGCACTAGGAGGTGGGGCCTTTGGGAGGTAAGTAGATCCCGAGGATGGGGGCCTCGTGAAGGGGATCAGTACCTTCATAAGAGAGGGCACTGGCTGTCACTAAGAGAGCTAGCTCCTCACCCCTCCACCACGTGAGGACACAGCAAGGAGATCGGGGAAGAGAACCCACTGGACACCAAAACGGCCAGTGCCTTGGTCTTGGGCTTCCGGCCTCCAGAGCCGTGAGAAAGGCATTGGTTCCTTATAAGCCACCCAGCCTACGGCATTTTGTGATAGCAGCCTGAACTAAGACCCCCCCCCCGCCATAGTTAGACTGCCCTGAAAGGCTATAACACTAAGGAGGAAAATTAGGGACAACAGAGAGTCGGTTGACTTACATTTTGTCATTTAAAATGGCTGGAGGAGGACGGAGGTCAAGGAGACAGCGTCAGGACAGTGACACCTGAGACCCAGAGGTGAGGGCACAGCCGTGGATATTTGGGAGAGAGGTGGTCCAGGCAAAGGGAGCAGGCAGCCACATCCCGGGGAGGGGGCACAGAGGCCCACGTGAAGCAGAGGAGAAGCCAGGATGGCTGGGGGTGTGGGGGGCAGAGTGGAACAACTCTGCCGAGCTGGTGTTCCAGAAGCATGGAATTGCCACCATACCCTCCCCCGAGGCAGTAAGAACAAGCTCTCGAAACCAGCACCCCAAGATCATGGGGATCATTCTGAGTCATTCAGCAAAGAATAAATATGTCCCACGCAGACATTATTAGCCGGAACGTCCAGCTGATCAGCAAGCCCAGTGTTCCCGGGCTTGGCACCTCCTGAGAACCAACCACTGGTGAAATCACAGGAAATGCTGCAGGGGGTTTGGAACACCCGCCTGGATGCCCACATCTGCTCGCAGCCCCCAGAGCTCCCGCACAAACCCCTTCCCTCACACGTGGCCCCGCCAGCGGGTCAGGCCCTGCTTGGAAGCATTTGGCGGGTGGAAATCGTGAGTGCGCGTGTGAGTATGGGGGGAGCCCCAGCCCCAGCGGAGCAGGGTCCGCCGTCGGCCACAACAAGAGGAAGCAAAGTGCTGCTCAAGGTCTTGGTGCAGCCGGCCCGCCAGCCCCTCCAGGGACGGCCATCGCAGGGCCTGGCTGTCACTAAAGCTATCGCAGGCCTGACTCCAGAACCTTGTGTCCAAGCCCAGATGGTTTCGCTGGAATTCTATTAAACACTTAAAGAGGAATTAACACCAATTTTATATAAGCTCTTCCAGAAAACAGAAGCAAAGGAACCATTTCCCAGTTTGCTCTGGGAGGCCAGTGTTACCTTGCCACCAAAGCCAGACAAAAATAGTACCAAAGGAAAAAGAATGAAAAAGAAAGTAAAATATAGACCAAAATCTCTCATAGATGTAAATGCAAAAATCCTACTCAGCAACATATTAAAAAAAATTATACGCCATGACCAAGCAGAATTTATTCCACAGACGCAAGGCTGGTTCAGTTTTCAAGAATCAATCTAATAAACCCCTCATATCAACGGGCTGAAGAATAAATACCACATGATCATATTAACTGATGCAGAAAAAGCGTGTGACAGAATTCAAAACTCATTTGTGATACACATTCTCAGAAAACTAATAATAGAGGAGAGCTTCCTCAACTTGGTATGTAACATGTAAAACTGCCCCTCCCCCCACCAGATTGGGAAAAAGGTGAGGAGACCCACCCTCACCACTGCTATTCAACACAGCACTACATGTTCCAGCCAGGGCAAGAAAGCAAGAAAGTGCAAGCGAAGGCACTCGGGTTGGAAAGGAAGAAATACAACTGTCTGTATTTACAGATGGCATGACGGTCAACATAGAAGAGCCCAAGGAATCAACACACTTTTCCCCTGTGTGTGTCTTACTACTGCAGCACGGTTTGTTGAAAAGACTCTCCACTGAATTACTTTTACGCCTCTGCCGAAAATCAAGGTGCGGATGTGGGACAGTTTCTGGGGTCTCTATTCAGATCTGTGTCTCTCCCTCCATTAATACCACACTGTTTGTTTTTGCTTACCATTAATAAACAGAGATTTATTTGGAAATTTCTAAACCTGCCATAAGTGGCACTTGCCAAGCCCTAGGCCCACCCTCCTTACCAAGCTCCAAGGAGCAACAGTCCTTCCCACCTCTCCCCTTCACCTCCCCCTGCCTTCCACCAAGCATGCCCACCCACACCTCAGGCCACGGCAGAGAACTAGAGTGCAGTCTCCCTCTAGGAGGCATTACCCCTGGGCCCAAGAGCCTGGGTGGCAGCCCTCCGGCATCCCAGGAGATGATGGCGGCCAGAGGTGCTTGCATAGGGTTAGGAAAGAGAATAAGGAAGGAGGCACCTGAAAAACCCCAACTTACCCCTGAACAAAAGCTCCTGCATGGAAAAACCTGCTCCATGAAGAGTGCAAATGCCCAAAGGGTACGGAAAACCAGCAGCAAGGCTGGGCTGGTAGGAATGGCACCACACTGCCATGTTAAATTTCAGTTTCAGCGTTCATGGCGAACGCACAGAAATACAGTTGACTTCTGTATGTTGATCTTGCGTCCTAAAATCTACTGCATGTCTCAGTGATGGCCATCCATCCAAGGCAGAGGGAGCAAGGCCATGGGTGGGGAACCAGCCTGCACGAATGTCCAGCATCTAGCCTTGGCCCTGAGGCCACGCTTTTCTGTATAGGGGACCCTGCCAGACACAGCCCCCATCATTTCCACAGGTCACGTGGGGTAAAACCCCCCACCCCCACCCACCCTCCTCTGAGTCCTCGGGCAGGATCCTGGCACGGGGCAGACTGCCTTCCCCACATGGCTTGGCCAGACCTGGGCCTGGGACCCTTCACTGTAGTGGGGATGGTGCCCTGGCTTCTGGGGCCACGCCTGAATGGCAGGTGGCCAGCAGACTCCGGGATGCCCCCAGCGCGGGCTGCTGAGAGGAAACCCCGGGCCATGCACCCCTCCAGCGACCCTGCTCCTGCTCTCCAGGAAGCACTGTGTCACATGCACTATTTTTTTAAATTAAGTAATTAATTAGTTTAACTAATTTATTTTTGGCTGTGTTGGGTCTTCATTGCTGCACGTGGGCTTTCTCTAGTTGCCGCGAGCAGGGGCTACTCTTCATTGCAGCGCGCGTGCTTCTCATTGCGGTGGCTTCTCTTGTTGCAGAGCACGGGCTCTAGACGTGTGGGCGTCAGTAGTTGTGGCACCCGGGCTTAGCTGCTCCGCGGCATGTGGGATCTTCCCGGACCAGGGCTCGAACCCGTGTCCACTGCATTAGCAGGCGGATTCTTAACCACTGCGCCACCAGGGAAGCCCCACGTGCACTATTTTTAACGTCGATTAAAGGTTTGCAAAGAGAAAAAATAAACTCCCGGAATAAAAACTCTGGTTCTTTCCCCTCCTAACCCCAGCTTCGAGATGCGTGCCTGCGAGGTCCTACCCGGCAGCAGCAGCAGCAGTGCTCAGTCTGGCAGCGATCGACGGGCTCCCTCGAGGGACAGGGCATGACAGAGGCTCCCCGCCAACCGTCAGCAAGACAGCGAGTCCTGCTTTGTGAACCCCCTCCTGCAGGAGTGGAGGGGTGAGTGCACATGGGGCAGGACGCAGGTCCCAGCAGGCGGCCCTGGGACGTGCTCAGGCCCACCACCCTCCCTCTTTTCTCGTCTTTCTGTTATTAAGGGAAGTGTGGTGACCCCCTGTGTCCAACGGTGTGGCCCATCTCCCCCTCCGCCCCTCACCCCCAGACATCTCATCATTTCTTCACACGCACCTGGAACACTTCAGTGTACGGCTCTGATGTGATCCGTGTGTTTTATACCACACACACGCAGTACACACAAATGAAAGCACACATGACTACAGCGGAACAGCTTTTTCTAAGTAACGGAATATTGTCATTGACTGCATTATTTGGAAGCCGGACCGTGAGCTCTTCTTGGCTAAAAGTGTGGCAGAAAAGTTTCGTCAGCAGAGCTGGGTGACGTGCTCCCCTGACTCTGGGGAGCGCTGACTTGACTCCTTGGGAAGGAGCCTCTGAGGCTGCACCGCGGAGGCCAGCCTCCCAAAGTCAGACGACGACTGGGCGTCGCATGGGCTCCCACCATCAACTTCCTCCACATCCTCGGCTCCGAGGGAAGATCCAGCTTCGAGAAAACCACCGAGCGGACGTGGCCCTGTAGCCACGCTGGCTCTTCCCCTCCAGGACCGCTCAGACGGCCACGGGGAAACCTGCCCTATCCAAGCGGGGGAGCACCCTGGGGCCCACGGGCGGGGCTGCACAAAGGCTGAGGCGCTGCGCCCGCTGCAGATGACGGACTGATCCCTGCTCCTCAGAACAGGGAGCGCGAGGGGCCACCAAAGCCCACCGACCTGGT
Source organism: Delphinapterus leucas (assembly GCF_059928025.1). Classification (NCBI taxonomy): domain Eukaryota; kingdom Metazoa; phylum Chordata; class Mammalia; order Artiodactyla; family Monodontidae; genus Delphinapterus; species Delphinapterus leucas. Next base: position 598,788 of record NC_143143.1, read on the forward strand.
ACCGACCTGGGCTCCAGCCCATGAGCATGGCAGGACCCTGTGTAGGTCAGTTCCTCTCGGAGCCTTGGTCTCCCCACCTGCAAAGCGGAGCTGCCAAAGCATCCCCGGGAGCTGGGGGGCGCTCTGATAAGGCTGCCGGGCCGCACGGAGCCCCAGCTGTCTGCTCTGCTCAGGGGTCTGTTATCCCCTGGACCCCGGCCTCTCTAAACTGGGCCTGGTGGCCACTGGGAATCCCACTCAAGTGCAGGAAATCACTCCGTAAAGACTGTGGCACAAGGCCAGCCATCGCGGCCCCTTCCCAGGTCCCGCGGGCACCGTGGGCACCGTGGGCGACCTCGCCCACGTCTACCCGCTCGCCCTGCACCCTCGTGTGGTGCACAGAATACGCAGGCTCAGCGCCTGTTTCTCTTGGACACAAGAGCCGACGTGGCTGAACAGCCGGGGCCGCGACGAACCTCAGTTAAGCACATCGCGGGTTAACCTACAATCCCCACGACGATCCGCGCTGCTGCTGCTGGGTGAGGGGAGCCCAGGTGCGGAGCCCCCACGTGGCCGTGCTCCCCCTGCATGTGCGTGCCCCGTAGCGGGGGTGGGAGCGTGCCCTCGTCTCCCCACCCGCGGCTGGAGCGGCCGTGCGAGAGCCGGAGCAGCTGGGCTGGCGAGGGCTGCAGAGCAGCGGCAGCGCGGGGCAGTGCGGCGCCGGAATCAGAGTGGGCAGCGGGGCCCGTGCGGCGCGTCCGTAGGGAGGCGTCCTCGCCACAGCCGCCGGCTCGGACACGGAGGAGACACAGCCAGGCTCGTGGCCCACCACCGTGGGTCGGTGGTCCCTCGCACATGGAGGCCAGGATGAGAAGACGGCCACGGGGCAGGGGAGGGCAGGCCGCTGTCGGGCGAGCGTCGGGACACCTGAGAGCCGGAGGGGCCGCCCTATTGCCTAGCCGGCTGCCGTCAGGCGGCCGCCCAGGGGCTCTCAGGAGGGGCCACATTTTCCAGACCTAAGAAGCACCACGAAGGCCGTGCCAGGGCTGCTAGGCGTGCGGAGTGCACGTCGGCCTCAGGCTAGACAGAGCACCGGGACCAGGCCTCAGCCTCGGTGGCCCTCCTCCAGGCTGGCCCAGCTGCACCCCTGCCGACTGCCGGCGTCCCTGGTGCTCGCCGTCGGGGACCAGAGCCCCGGCTCACGGCCTGCCTCGCGCCGGCCTGGGGCTCCTGGAGGGCGGGCCCCGTCAGCGTGCTTACCTCTCAGAGCCACCGGTCTTCCCCAGGCCAGGAAAGGCGCAGCTCGGGCAGGGCTGACACCGGGTGCCGCTCCACTGCCCTCCTGGAGTCTGGGTGGTCCCCGCGCCAGGCCCTGCATGCCGAGGGCAGGGACCCTGTCACACACCCACCCCGGGCACTTCTCACGTTAATAATGGGGAGGATCTGCTTCCACGGAGGACATAAGAGGTGCCGGCAGAGGCCGAGTAGGGTGGGATTTAGAAAGGAGGGGGAGGCAGTGAGGCAACTGCGCTGACAAGGGTGACGACCCAGGATGACCACACAGAAACCACGGGCCCAGCTGTCAACTGACGTCCACCCCCGGCCCCTCCAGGGTGGGACTCAGGTTCTCACCAGGCCCTCACGCTTCCTTATCAAAGTCAACTACCGGGGCCTGAGCAACACGACTTATAGTAACAGAGCCACAGAGACATCAAAACACATAACCTCACTACAAGCCACACTCGCAAGAACTAATAAGGGAACTTTAAACGTTCCTTGCCCTTGACCCACGTTTCACATAGAATCACATTTCCTTGTAGGTGTGAAACTCCTAAAAAGGTGCATCTCCTAAACGTGCAGAACTCCTAAAAAGAAAGACCCACCTGCCTTGTCGGTGAGGGCAGCTGTCACCCTCCCCGCCCCTGAGGGAAGGACCAAGTGCGGCTCCCGCAGCAGGTGACCCTCGAGTCCCTGGCCAGCAGTCCAGAGCCCCCGGCGTGGGATCGACTGCCGCTCGAGGACAACCGGGGAAGACGAGTCTCAAGACTGGTGAGCAGTCTGCATCCACGGAGAGTCATGTCCATGACCCCAGCGGAGCGCTGGCCGGAGTCTCTGCTGCACAGTGTGGCGCGCAGTTAGGGCACCAGCCTTGTGAACACGGCGTGTGCAGCTACAAAGGTAGAGGCCTGGGGCCTGGGAGCACTTGACTGCTCCTTGGGGGCCTTAACCAGAAAGAGCAGGGGAGGCCGACTCCTCGCGGTTTTCAAAAGTCAACACCAGAGATGCAGTTGGAAACCCAGGAACCAGGACCAGCTTCCCACACCTCCTGCCCCCAGGACGGTACAGCTGTCCCTGCAGACACCTGGGTCTTGCCCAGGAGTTGGCCTGAACTCTGGGAGCAGCTAGCAGCAGGCCACAGAGCTGGGGCCCCACGGAGCGTGTTTACATTCCCCAGCTAGAGAACGCTGATCTGGGCTCAGCTGGAGGGTGGGTCCTCTTTGAAGATCCCCCGACACACACAGACTCTGCCATTCTCCCTGGCCGGGGCCTGCTTGGTGGAGAAGTCTTTCTCTGCGCATAAGGCAATGGGGTGACCCGAGGGCTGAGGGGCTGGGACGGGGCTGAACGCCTGCTTTTCCCAGTTACGATCAGCAGCTCACCAGGCGTGGGCACCCGTGGGCAGACCTTGTTGAGCCTGGCATTCCAGGGACTCTGACCAGGAATTCTGGGGTCCTAGGCCTTTCAAAAAAGTAGACAACAACATGTCTTAGGCAGATCGCTAGGACGACCCAAAGTCCCAAGCCCTGATCTAGAAAGCAGAGATCACCTGAGTGCAAATTCTGGCTCCACTCTGCTTCATGACCCTGGGCACGCTGCTTACGTTTTCTGAATCTCAGTACAATTTAAAACGAGCAGGGCGCCGTACTCCATTGATGGTAAGGCATATTTCCTCACTTTGGCGACTCTAAGAGCAGCACGCTTCTTACAACAGACAGCGTCCGACTGTTTTCTTGTAGCGGTCCATAACGTTTTGGCGTGTGCAGCGCGCACGGAGTCTCCGACTTGATGAAACATGGCGCATATACCTTGAAAGGCTGCTCTGAGGGCCCAGAACAGAAGCTGGCACACAGCCCATCCTCCCTCGCTGCTGGATGTCAGTGCCGGCTGACGGGACTAGCCTTCCCACGGCTGGATGCCTGCTTGCTGCCACAAAGACCTGGTGTTGGCATGGCGAGCAAGTTACGGTAATGACAACAGGGCCAAGGGGAGGGTGGGGGCCCCAGGAGTCTGTACATGACCTTGACAGAGAGCGAGAGGCAGTCTGGTCCCCCAGCTGACCCCCAACTTCCCTCTCCGATCCCTTGGTCAGGAAGCTGTCCTGTCAAGCAGGATGGCCCAAGGTGGAGCCCTGAGCCCAGCCGGCAGGACCATGACACCCAGGGCCAGCCTTGGTTACTATTCCCATCATTCCTGTTCCGTCCACCCCTGGTCACACAGCACACGTGGATTTTCAGAAATGTTCTTAGCTCTGGAGCCCGATCGCGTTGCCGGGAGCACTATTACAGCACAAGCCTTAGAGCAGAGAAAACGACCTTGTTCTGTAACTTTCCCAACACCCAATTAGAACAGCAGCTACGGAATTAATGAGGCTGCAAACAGTGCACTGTCTCTTTAAATGGTTTTCCTGCGGCCAGTTGTTTACAAAGAAATTCCTCAGGCCAGGAAGTAGGGGGTGAACCTGGAGCCAGCAACCACACTTGGGGAACAGGAGCAGGTGCGCCTGGCAGGCCCCGATTACAACCTCCGAGGGCGGGGTGTCTGTCCCCTGCGGATTAGAGCGCGTTCTGACTCAGCAATCTGGCCCGCCCAGGACCGCGGCCGGCCACCGGTGCGCCCCCGGGGGCGGGGCGGACTCCCGGGGCGGGGCGGGAGCGGCGCGGTCACGTGTGTACACAGGCCCGCGCGGCGTGCGCGCCGTCAGCCCCGCCGCCTCTCTCGGAGCCCCGAGCTGCCCCCCTCGCGGCGACTGCGCGGTCCACGGCCCAGCGAGCCGGTGAGTGGGCGCCGAACGCGGGGCGGGGGCGGATGGGCACACTCGGGGTCTCGGCCCGCGCGGCAGTAGCGCGGGACGCAGCGGCCCGGGGCCGGTGCTCCGCTCTGAGCTCTGACTTTCGGGTCCCCTCGGCCCCGCCCGGGCACGGTCCCCCGGCGGGTGGGAGCGCTGTCCCCGCCCGTGGCTGCCCTCCAGCCGTGCAGAGCCCAGCCGGCCGGGGCCGCTGCCCTGCGGTCATTCACCTGTCCGGGGCAGCTGAGAGCTGCTGGCCGCGTAGGAGGCTCAGCAACACCGCCGGCTCCTCACATGTCCTGCCGGGGACCGACCGCCTGCTCCTGGGTCACCGTGGTTGTAACTTTCGTCCCCTTTTATGATTACAAAATCTTAGGAACTTCTGGAGCAACGTCTAAATGGAAATATCAAGTGTCGTTAATGGTCTAGGACACTTGATAAAAAGATAAAAACCCCTGGGCATCAGGCTCCTTCAAAACTTGAGAAGAAGGCAGTGCCCCAGCCTCTGAGCGCCCATCTACCCAGGACCAGAAACCCAACACCAAGTTAATGACATGAACACGGTAGCCGGGTTCATGGTCTCAGTGGGGCCCTGGTCTCAGCGTCGCAGTCCGTCCGGGCTTTGGGGAGACAGAGGGTGCGTCTGGACCTGACAGACTGTTCCCCCACCGCTGGACGTGCACTCACTTGGCAGCTCCAGGCCACCTGCCGACAACCAGCTCCGTGCCTCTGCGACCAGCGGCCCCCTCCTCCCCGCTGTTGGCGCATCTAGCCCGGCTGGCCTTCAGTCACCCGGGGGCGAGCAGCCTGCTTTCCAGGCCTCTGCAGACGCGAGAGCGTGAACACGAAGGCTCTGACCATGCTCCAGGCTGCCCACGCGTAAGGGGTACCAGACACTAACACTACCGTCGCAACTGGCTCCCCACCAGGGCGCCACCGAGAGGGAAAAGAGGCCCTACTGGAAATTATGCTGAGGGGACGGCCACACACTCCATGACCCGCTGCAGGGTCCAGCTCCCCACACCGGAACCTCTAGTATCTTCCTAAATGAAGAAGTCCTCTCTAAGATAACAGGCTTTGAAAAACCATAGCTTCATCTGGTGAGTGCGTACTGTGCCGAGTCACGGAGAGGAAGCTGGGGGGGGCCCTGCCCTTGACCACTGCTGTCCTGCCTCCCTGGGGGGGTAGGGAAACACCCTGAGACGAACACAGCATTAGTTCTGCACTGACTTGGGGTCCCTGGGACTCAGAAGCCCCTGGCAGGCAGGTGACGGGAGAAAGGCACGCACAGCCGCTGGATGTGGGTGTGTGGGGTTTTAGGTTAGAACGGAGAGCTGCTTATACCTATTATATAACGAAAAAGTGACATGCTTGCAAAGATCCCTGCCAGGAAGCATGCGTGCATGATTGCTGGTGGGAAGAGAGACTGGCCGCTTTCCGGGGCGGGGAGGGGAGGGTGCTCCTTGGGCAAGCTGCATCCATCCTCCAGGCCCTAGGATGTCATCTGGACCCTGAAAATACAACCTGCCGCCGGCCTTTCATGCCCCAGCTGCACCCCAGGGCTTGTCTGGGGTGAGGGCTGCTGTGCTCTGCACAGGACACACCCAGGCTGCTCCCTCCCTCAGCAGAACGCCCAGCTACCTCCCCCTGCTCGCCGCCGCCGGCTCCTCAGCGCTCTATGGCTAAAGCCTCTTGCACGACTGGGCCACACCAGGCTGCGACTGTCCACGGGGTCTCACAGGCCCGGGAGCCCAGAACACCAGCCAGGCATCAAAGAGCAGAGGGGACTCGGTCTAGGGAGTAAAAGTGAACTTTCTAATTTGAGAAGCTAAAACATGATGCTGCCAAGGGGCCGAGTTCGGCCCCCAAGACCTGCCAACAGAGCCCCCCTTGAATAGTGGAGGGACAGGGTGACACGGGCCGCCTGTCCCATGCGACCCCTCGGGTCCCCTTCCTCCCACACACGTGGTGGGAGGGCGGAGCGCACCTAGGAGTTTCCCAGTTTTAATGAGAACCAAGGAAGGCTATTACACCAAGTGTAATGGGCGTTCCTCCCTTGGAAAGAACCACGGGCAGCGATAAGATCTGTGGCTCCGAGCACCCCCCAGGTAAGAGCACACCAGGGAGAGGCAGGGCGGGGTGGGGGAGCCCAGCAGGGTGCCGGGCTGCGGAGCCTGAGCGGAGGCCTGGTCTGTTCTCCGTGTGGCCATTGAATTTCTGAGCGAGTCTTCCTGGTTCTGTTTTCCCCTGGTTGAGATTACCTGGAAGGAGCATTAGCCTCAAACCAAGGTAGTCAGTGGACAAGAAAAAGGCAAGAAACTAGAGCTCCACAAACAAGAGAACACGTGTCCCATATTCTCCCAGGGTGAAGAGCCTGGGACCCTGGGCGGGCGTCCTGGGCCGTTGGTCCCCGTTCCTGCAGCCCTTCCCGAGCGGCGGACGTGCCCGTTCTCTCCCACGGAGAGCCAGAGGCAGCTCGGTTTATGCCTGAGGCAGGCTGCCTGGTTCACACTCACCACTGTTCGGTTCAGAACCTTAAAAAGCAACAGGCTACAAAAATCAGGACACTCCATCTACATAATGGACCGTTTCTTATCACAGCCAGGAAGGCGCAGCGTCTGTGACAGGAATCAGAGGCGTAAGCTCTCTACATTGAAGACCTATGAAAACATCAGCTTTCCAGAGCGTCTGGCTCCTACCAGCTGCATGTTAATTGTAGCTAGAGCCTCTAGCCACTGTTACAAAAGGAAATAAACATTCAGGAGTCATTTTCAAAGCATTTTGAGGGCTCCAGAGCATTCAGCTGAAGTCCAGGTATTACGGTGCACGCGGGTCTCCAGGACTAAAGCCAGGCCGAGCCGCACTGCCCAGGCACTTTGGGGAAAAGCCTGTAACACCATCTCAGGCCTCCTCTTCCCGGACACAGCCAGCCAGGCTGCAGGGCACGGATCAAGGAATGCTCCCCCTTCAGGGAGCTCTCGGCAGGTGGAAACAGACGGGTGCAGTGGGACAAGTTCAGCGACCTCGGACGGGAGTTAGCTGGTTCTGCGGGCTGTGTGCGCGTGCACACGCTGACACTCATGCATGCGCACCCGCTCACTCAGGACCCCCTGCCCACCACAGCCGCCCGCTCCCCGCCCCCTGCCAGGTCGCTGCTCTGACGTGCTCCTGGCATCCTCCAATTTCCACAGAGATCACCGTACACTGTAGCCCTGAATTTGAGCAAGGTTTTTAGTTACCTGTGGACATTCACTTTTGAAGGGTTGGTTTATACCGTTCTGGGTTCTTTTTTTAAAAAAAAAAAATCATGGAAGAAAGACGCTGACATCTGGCCTCAAAACACTTCCAGCAGCTAGCCCAACTGACGTGCAGTCCTTGCCAGCAGAGAATGAAAGAAGGGACGGCGGAGCATCTGTAAGCAGGGGTGCCATTGGGGTGGAGACCAGCCCCACGGGGCTGGGACCCCAGCTCAGCTGCCTGTGTTGTTACCGAGGCCCTAGTGGGGTCCCAGGGACTCTCAGCTGTGCTGTGGGGTCTGATGGGGCCTGCAGCCTCTCCCCGTGAGAACTCGCACTTGGCCTGTGCCCGCGCTCAAGCCCTCTGTCCTCTCCGCCAGCGTCCTCTCCCCACGTGTCAGCTGGCAGAGAGTCTGAGTGAGAGTTCACGCGGCAGCTTCCTCTGCAGTAACGGACCGTGGAGGAGGAGGAGGAACCGCAGCCCACTGCACACGCCGGGGACTGGCCAGGCTCATCCGCTGACCGCACGTACTCCACCCTCGCGACAACCTCCTGACCCAGGGACCAAAGCCAGGCAGCTGTGAGCAGGGTGCCCAGGGAGCCCGGTCGTCAACCATGTGGAGTCCCGGTCTTGGCCCCTCGGCCCAGTTCACAGGCCACTGCTTGGTTCCCTCGCAGCCCTCGGGCAAGAGCTCTCAGCAGGCAGCGTGGGTCCCTCCCGAGGGGAGGACTGAGTCAGGCCAGGGGGCGCATCTGAGCTGCCTTCTCTAAGTATAAAAGCAGGGCCCTTGGTGCAGCAGGGCTTGGACATGCACCCTGTGGCCCCGAGGTCCCCAGGTGGGCACCGCTTCACAGCTGGCCCCGGCTGTTCTGCTCCATTGACCAGGCCTGTGGCCAGTCCCCCGCCAGGGCCCCGCAGTCACCGATCATTGCGGGGGAGCTGCTGCCTCACTGCGCTGCCCCCACGGCCCTGGACACCGCGGCCCCTCCTGGGCTTCATGGCTTCCTGGGCCGCTGAGCAGAGGCGTGGTCTGTCAGCTCACTTTTCCTGAGGCCCAGCCATGCCCACCTAGAGCGGGCCTCCACACTAAGCCCGTGTCCCGCAAGACCCTCTCGGCCCACATGTGACTCAAGTCAGCACGGCCCGGCACCCACCCAGGCCACAGGGCCATCCGACAGGGCCTCCTGGGTGCCAGAGAGAGCGGCAGACATCCTGGAAGTGCCTGCTCAGGGCCCAGAGCAGAGCGGGGACCATCTTCTCCGGAATCCAAGACAGCAGGAGAGCTGCCCTGGGGTGCTCGGCCAGCGCCGCACACTCTGTGCTCATGTCAGCATCCACCTTTGAGCCCGGCGGCCATGGGTTTTCCTCTCGTGGTGTCTCCGCTCCCCCCCGCCCGAGCCTGGAGCAGACAGCTCTTCAGTGCCATGCCGACGACCCCGCCAAAGAGCCTCCCGCCCAGCACAGCCGGGGGAGCTCCCACCCAAGGGGCACACAGCGTGACCACGGGGTGGCTGAGCCTTCCCAGGGCTGGAAGTTGGCGAGTCTGGGAGAACGTCTTCTTGAAAGATAATTATTGGAACCCAGAGAGGGTCTTGGAAGAAAACTATCAGTACTTCTGTGCACGGGAACATCTGTGATGAATGACAGTCACTCCAGTTGAGGGTCAAGGAAGAGAGGGGGCTCTAGAGACAGCTGAGTCCTCAGAAACGGGTGCGGTGGGACAGAACCCCGAAACGACTCCGTGCCCTGGGCCTCCCGTGGAGACAAAACCACTACTTCCACGTCCGGCAGCCCCGAGCAGGGCTCGCCCTGCCTGCCCCGTTGGAGGTGGCCACCCTATCACCATGCCCTTCCGATGGGCTAGCTTGAGGTCAGTGGCAGTGCCGCTGCCCAGGTACCACAGGTGGACGCCAGCTTGTCTGACTGTGAACCTCTGGCCTTGGGGCCTCAGCCTGGTTCCCTCCAGAGGGCAAGGCCACTGGGGTCCGAGAGGGGACCCTCTGTGCTGTGGCAGTGGTGACCTCGGCTGGGTTCCCTTGAAGGCTTCCCTCAGCCCCCGGAGCCGCGCACGCAGCAGGTGGGCAGAGAGGCCTGAGAGCGTCCCCATCACACTCACAAAGCAGCAGCCCCAGCAGGCCACGCGCAGGCCAGCTCGTTGATCGGGCCCAACGCCGCCCGACTTCCTGGTCCTCTCAGATTCTCTGAAAGCAGCATGATTTTTGAGCTCCAGCCTCTCCCAAGGCTACCCTCTCGTGCCATGCATGCAGCCAAGCCTGCAGAGAAAGACCCTGAGCAGGTGCTTCAGCGCCAGGGGCAACGTTCTGAGCCAGCTGAGCCCCCCGCCCCGGCCCACAGAGACGACCTCCACCCTGGAGTCTCAGGCCGGCGGTGCCCTCCCGCGGGCGAGGTAACTCTCTGCGCTGTCAGGCTGGCCACCCTCCTCTCTCCTCTCCACTGCTGGCCCCAAGCCTGGAACCACCCTGGCCCGAAGCTAAAGACCTCTCCATCCCTTCGAACAAGACTGGCCAGACGCCCGCTGCATAGCAGCCACGCCAGGACCAGGCAGGGGAACGGACGCGGTGAAAGCCGCCGTGCTGGCAGGGCCAAGGCTGCTGCTTCAGGAGCATAATCAGAAACAAGACGGTGGGGGTGCAAGTCACCTTTAGATCAGTGATTAATCCCCTTATAGGAGGAACAGGATACAGCTGTAACTGGACCACCGCGGACAGCCCGAGGCGCATGCCAGTGCCAGCCTGCGGAGCTGCTTCCCACTTCTCTGCCGGGCCAGGACACTGGGGCCGACCAGCCCGCTCCCCCGGCCCAGGGCCACACGCCGGCCGAGCAGACGATCAGGGCTCGGCGGTCCTCCCGCTGGCATCGCTGCAATCCCCGAGGCAACACGCCTGCACGCGTCAGGCGCGGCCCTGCTCCGTGGACCGAGGCTGGTTGCAGCCCTGGCTCGGCACGCCTGCCGCAGAAGAGAGGCGACCGCAGGCCGGGGTCCGAGAGCAACTGGGTTGCCTCTCGGTGGACGTGCACACACCTGTATGTTCCCCAGGCCCAGTGGAGGGGAAGTCACGCAGGGTCCCTGGGTGGAGGCCAGGATCCCAACCAGGCAGAAGAGAGATTCGGGCATGGAACCGGGACCCAGCCGGGCTGGCGGGAGTGGGAGTCCACGGAGGGCCCCTGGGTGCAGTCCTGTGGGAGGACAGGAGGTCGGGGCCACTCCTGGTGTCTCGTCTGACGAAGGGGCCGTGGACGAGACCTGGTGTGGGCGCTGCAGCTGGGTGCTGGTGCCGGAGGAGGCATGGGGGAGATTTGGAGAGCGGAGACACAGCGAAAGCATGAGAGGAAGGCGGCCACCCGGGCCAGCGAGTCTGGAGGCAGGCCCGGAGGAGGCAAGGCGGGAGGGCAGCCGGACAGGACAGAGCCGGGAGGACAGGACAGCCGGGAGGACAGGACAGAGCTGGGAGGATGGGACAGAGCCGGGAGGACAGGGCAGAGCCGGCGGGGGGGGGGGGGGGGAGGGGAGGGGGAGGGGGGAGGGAGTGAGGGCGCAGAAGAGGGCAGGCCCAGGAGCCTCGAGGGGCCCAGCGGGCAGCAGCGTGGGCAGCTCTGACCAGGAGGTGTCAGGTAGGCCCCAAGGACAGGGCAACAGGACCAGCCTGTTCCTAAGGCCAGCCTGGACAAGAGGCCACTGGGGTCCTTGCTCGTGCTGACCCCTGGAGCTGAGAGGGCTGCAGCAGGTGACGGGGCCATCAGAAGTTGGATTATTAATCCTGCCACTTGGGGAGAATGTGGCAGCTTTCAGAATGAAAAGCGCCAAACGCTCCACATTCGGCACCACCAGGGACAGCCCACCGAGGCACCGGGGAGAAGGAGCCCAGCTGCTCAGGGCCTACCTGGCCTCTTCTCTCCTGCCTCTGGGAGGGGCAGGACCGCAGAGAGGGCCCTTCCTGGAATTTTGGTCTCTGCACTGGCAGCCGTTCCAGTTCCTCTTTCTCCAGTTCCTCTTTCTCGGGAAGGAAGTGAACAGAGCTGGTAACTGGAAAGACAGCCCAGCCCAGCCCAGCCCAGCCGTGTGGAGGGGGTGAGCCAAGCCATTGTTCTCAGGCCCCCTCCTCACAGGGTCTGGGGGTGTGGGGGTGGGGAGGAGGGTCTTGTTCCCAGATTCCAGCACTTGCAAAACCAGAGCACAAAGGGAAGTGGGGGGACTGCAGGCAGCGAGGGGGGGAGGCAGGGCCAGTCTGTGGCCAGCAGGGCAGGGCACCCTGCAGGAGTAGCACCGGGACCTGGACAGGGCAGGACGGCCGCCCCCACCACCGTCCTCGGGATACCCGGCTGGGCTTCGAGCGGGCCTGACCGGCTGCCCTGCCGCCGGGGCGGGCAGTCACTTCCCGACACGACCGCTGCTCTCCCCCCAGGCTCACTGCCGCTCGGCAGGTCTGGGGGTGTCACAGTGCCACCTGCCAAGCGTCCCCAAATGAGATCCCCCAGCTCCCCTGCAAGCCCACAGGCACCGCCCGCGCAGTCTTGAGCCAGGTGGCCCCCCACCCCCGGCCTGCAAGTGTCCCGGTGACACGTCCCCTCGGTGCCAGCGGTGTCACCCGTCTGCTTCCTTCCCTTCTCACCCTGCGTGCCCACGCAGGTGAGGATGGGCCTCCCCACTTCAGAAAACGCCAGGCACCTTCCTCTGTGCATGAGGCGGCCCCCCCAGCAGGTGTCCCTGCCCTGGGCCCTCTGAATGACACCTGGAGACCAGGGGCCTCCAGGAAGAACGTAGGGACAAGAAGCAAAGATGGACACAAAGCAAGTGCAAACTGGTACTTTTAGCTCGCTATCTGCACCTGAAATCAGAAGTGTCCTCATAGTTCATAACTAAGAGGACGCACACAGAGCTGCTTGTAGCTCATGGGGCAGGGTTTCTAAGTTCTGTGTTTATGAACTGCCGGAACACAAACTCGGGCAGGTTCTTAATCTAAAACCCGGCACTGACTCCTGAGATACTCACAGCCCCTCTCGGGCTGAGTGAGCCGGCTGTACAAGCACATGAGTGTGTGAAGGAAATTCTCAGTAGGTTGACTCCGCGTGACCACCTCCCAAGAACGGAGCCATTTTTCAGCCAGGGCAGGGCCCCTGGCAGCAGCTCTGCCCCTCCTCCGACAGCGCTCCCCCTGCCCTCCTTGGCCGTGGCCCACGAGCCCACAGGGCCCCCCTTCTGTCCTCGGTTTCCAAGAACCTCTGCTCAGTTGACTTCCCCTGGCTGAGCCCGCCCTCCACATGGATGGGGACCCCCAGGAGGGACGGGGGCGCCAGTGGACCCGCCGTGGGGCCATGGGGGGAGCCAGAGGGCAGGGCTGCCCATCCCACACGCTGGTCCTTCCAGACACAACCCTCGCGCCTCAAACTGGCTGGAAACAGAGAGGGAAGAGCCGTTGCACCCGCCCCGGGAGGAGGGGCGTCACGAGAACCCGCAGATGGACGCCCACGCGTGCAGAGGTGTGGCCCAGGCACCAGGAGACGTGGCGCCCGGAGTGAGGCAGGGCAGGCGTGGCGGCAGAGTGAGAGTGCGTGGACGGCAGGAGGGTAGGGACTGAGGCCCGGGGGCCGCTGGATGCCCTGTGAGCCGTGTGAGGCCGGAGTGGAGGGGGACCAGGCCGCAGGCTGGTCACAGCACGCACAGGCCGCTCTGGTGGACCGGCTCCCCGGCCCCCAGCCACTTTCCAGGCCGTGGCTCAGCAGGCAGGAGCCTGTAGGCATTTGGGACGGAGGTGGGAGAGAGGAAGCCAGCACTGAGTCGGCAAGAAGAGGACGCAGAGGGCTCCGAGGACCCCACGAGGGCGTGTCACCTGCCTGGAGCTCCCGCCGGCTCCCCTGACCCCAGGGCTCTGGAGGGAGGACCCGTGTCCCTGCAGCGGCCGTGCCCCTTCCAGACGTGACGGAGCCGGCAGGAGGGCAGCAGCTCGGGACCTGCGTCACCCCGACCCAGCACGCCTCGGCCCAGACGCAGGACGGCGGGGAGGGTGGAGCAGGGTGATCGCAGGATTCCGCGACTGATATGGGAAACCAGGGATGCGCCAGCAGGGCTGCAGCTCCCACGGAGGGGGCTGACGGGGCCGCGGGAGGCCAGGCCTCGGGTCCACCCCCTCCTCTACAGGCTTTTGTCACCGTGGCCCACCCAGTCACCACCCATCACCAAAAGGTGACAGCAGGCACGTTATGGCTCCAAGAGCTGTACGTTTCCCTGGCAAACGGGGCCAGGGAGGCTCCCGCGGCCGGTAGGGTCCTCACAGCTTCCAGCCACGCCACCTTGCGACCACAGAAAACACGCATGCGGCAGTTTCCGGCCGTCCCAGCTGGTTCAGGGGGCAGGGAGGGGCCCAGGTCCGGTCGAAGGCAGGACTCACGCGCTGCTCTCCCCACAGCCCGCCATGTGGAGCTGCCCACTCAACGGCACGGGCGGAGAGGACCAGCTCCCCTGCCAGCATGTCCAGCGGGCCCTGTCCGCCCTCTCGCTGCTCTACCTGCTTGTCGGCGTCCCCCTCGGCCTCGGCTACAACGCCCTGCTGCTGCTGGTCAACCTGCACGACCCGGGCGGTATGACCATGCCCGACGTCTACTTCGCCAACATGGCCGCGGCTGGCCTGGTCCTCGGCGCCCTGGCGCCTGCGCACCTGCTGGGCCCCGGCGCTGCCAGCTGGGCTGTGTGGGACGCGGGCAGCGAGGTCCACGTCACGCTGCTGGTGCTGTTCAACGTGGCGGCGCTGGTGACCCTGTACTCCACGGCGCTGCTGGCCCTCGACTGCTACATCGAGCGGGCGCTGCCGCGCACCTACATGTCGAGCGTCTACAACACCAGGCACGTGTGCGGCTTCGTGTGGGGCGGTGCCCTGCTCACCGGCTTCTCCTCCCTGCTCTTCTACATCTGCAGCCACGTGGCTGCCAGGCTGGCCGAGTGCTCCCAGGTGCGGCACACGGAGGCGGCCGACGCCATCATGCTGCTCAGCGGGTACCTGGTGCCCGTCCTGGCCGTGCTGTACGCGCTCGTGCTCCTCACACGGATCCGGAAGGAGGACACGCCACTCGACCGGGATGCGGGCCAGCCGGACCCCTCGGCGCACAGGCTGCTGGTGGCCACCGTGTGTGCGCAGTTCGGGCTCTGGACGCCCCACTACCTGACGCTCCTGGGGCGCACGGTCCTGGCTGCGCGGGGGAGGCCAGCGGACGGGCACCACCTGGGGGCGCTGCTCCTCGCCAAGGACCTGTCCAGGTTCCTGGCCTTCGCCAGCAGCGCTGTGGTGCCGCTTCTTTACCGCCACATGGACAGAAACTTCCCCGGCAAACTCCGGCGGCTGAGGAAGAAGCTGCAACGTGGGCACCAGAGCTGCTCCTTGGACGAAGCGGGGACACAGCCGGCGATGGCGTAGACGCTGCTCCACGGGCCTCGGCCAACCGAGGGGCAGACGGCGTGTGGCAGAAGGCACAGCCCGCAGTGACCAGGTCCCCCGCGCCCGCAGCTTGCTCCCTCCCCACCCCCCGTCTGGCATCCAGGAGACTTGCTGGCCCTGCATCACCCGCTCCCTCCCTCCCTCTCCCCAGGAGACCAGGCAGAACCAGGCGAGTCCCCTGGGAGCTTCCCGCGTCCTCCCACAAGAAGCCACCCTCAGGCCAAGGCCGTGATGTCCGAGCAGCAGGTGCCAGGTGTGAGGATGAGCTGTGCCATCGGGGTACCTGGCCGCCCGCAGAGTGTGTGCTTGTCTCCTACGGGCACCTTTGAGGTCCACGCCTGCAGCAGCCTGTTTCCCTCAGCCTCATGTCTGGCTTTCAAATGAGTGACGAAAATCTAACGCCACTATTTATACTTTGTATTGTTAAAATACTCCATCCCCCCTCCCTCTTGTTTTGTTGTTTATGAAGAGACGTTTGGTAGGAAAGTCAGAAGGTATTAAAATGAAGGAAACACACGGAAGCGCACTTGGGGGATGGGTGGGTGGTGGGCTCGCGGGGCCGGGGCTGCTGGCGACTTGCGTCCACGTGGACGTGGTGGGCAAAGAGTCCGGACGGGGCCTCTCCTGACCCCAGGTGTGCCCCCGGGTCACGTCCGCTGTCGCCGGGCCAGCGTGGGTCTGTCCTAAACAAGTCCCCAAAGTGCACAAAAGTAAATAAACTGAAGGAAGAAAAGTGCTGTTAGGATTTCTAACCTAACCCGAAAGCCGATGGGACTGCCAACGGGAAAGAGGGATTTGGACAGGCGTGCGTCACCGGGGCCACAAGGGTGCTGCCTGCTCCTGGGACAGACAGACAGGACGGTACAGACCAGACGACCTGACCGACGGGGCGGGGCGCAGAGGAGCCTCCCTTCCCCCACCCCAAGTCTTCACGAAGAAATTACTGCCCCACAACCCTCTGACCCTCAGTTCTGAAACCCCCAAACTCCCTAGAAACAAAGATTCGTTTTTCAAGTTTGCAGCAAAGGTACGAGGGTACCTTTCTGAGGAAAGATGAATGTGATGGTGGGCGCTGCCCCAGTCCCTGGGCTTCTGCCACATAAATACACGCATGTTCACCTCTGACCACCCAGCTGCCCTGAGGAGGAGGCTGGCTCTTTTCTGTGGCATCTACCGGGGAAATCGCCCCATTTGGTCCCAGTCTCTTGGGAAATTGAGCCCTGAGTGAGCTGCAGTGCTTTTCTACGTGCAGACTGTTTCCCCTCCAGGCTGAAGAGCCTGTGCAGAAAAGCACAGACACACACTGGATGCCAGGGATGGTCCCCGCCCTGCCCGATGTGGCCCTGGGGATGGTTCTGGACTGTAAACCTCGGGGATGGGGAGGGAGGGACTGAAGAGGTGTCTGGGCAGCTCCGGTCGGTCGATGACAAGAGCACAGCCGCCTCCAGGGCCCCGGGCTGTGGTGGGATTTGTCTTCAAATTCCCCATCCCCTCGGCTCCTCCAGCAGCTGCCCCAGCAGTGGGCTGTGCTGAGGGCGCCCCACAGGGTCCCGGCAGGTACGGCAGCCCCGTGGGAGCTGAGAATAAAAGCCACCCCCCCCCCCCCCCCGCTTCCCTTTCTGCTCTTTGCTCCCACGGCTCCTGGGAAAAGGTAAACCCCCAGCGCCCAGATCTCTGCCTACAGTCCTGCACCGCTCAGCCCAGCTGGTCTTCCCCAAACAGGACAGGGGGCCTGAAATCACTTTATTTCTAATCAATTTCTCAGTGGCTTTGGTCGCAAGCTGTCTAGTCTCTGGGGGCCTCCTGGGTAGGGAGGTGTCAGACAGCAGCAGCCACGCGTTTCTGTCCCTCCCCCGTCCCGGCGTCCACCTCTACTGGTGACAGAGGGACATAGTGGGGTCTCAGCTGCAGGCCCCTCTGCTGCATCTCAGACCCCCCCCCAGGGCCCCCGCGCCTCAGGGCACAAGCCCACCTTTGCCTCGGCCGCTGGTGCCACAACACAGAACTACTTTCTGTAGACATTTGCTTGACGATCTCATGCTGAATTCACCTCGGTCACTTCCTGCTGTCCCAGTATGTTTGGTTTGATTCCCAGTACTCCTGCCACGTTGCCAAACACTGCAGTGAATTTTTGAGCCGTTCTGATTTTGGGGCTCGGGGTGGTGTAGCCGTAGACTCGAGCCACTTAGAAGAGAAGGAGGAACTACTTGGAAAAAGCCAAGGTGAATGGTACACGCAATCCTTTTTTTTTAATCTCTCTGTTTTAATTTATTTATTTTGGCCGCACGGCATGTGGGATCTTAGTGCCCTGACCAGGGATTGAACCCATGCCCCCTGCAGTGGAAGCAGAATCCTAACCACTGGACCACCAGGGAAGTCCCCTCAATCCTGTTTTCTTAACTTACCAGTCCTATATTCTTCAAATGCATTTGCAAGATACCAGAAGTTTTCCAGTTTATGTTCTAAGGTCGTTAATTCTGCTACTGACACTTCTTGACTATGATTTTAAAGTTAACGATCTTATTTTTGTCAGTAGACAAAAGGTTACCTACCTTGCCATGCTTCATTATTTAAGATCCCAAAGGTGAGTTTAACCTTGAATTTATTTCATGAAGGTTATAAAATTTAGTGTAGGAAACTGGATCTTTTGCTAATTGTAGCAGATACATCAAGATATCAAACATTTGTTCCATTATACAAAGCACTTGAGGGGCTTCCCTGGTGGCGCAGTGGTTAAGAATCCGCCTGCCAATGCAGGGTACACGGGTTTGAGACCTGGTCCGGGAAGATCCCACATGCCGCGGAGCAACTAAGCCCATGCGCCACAGCTACTGAGCCTGTGAGCCACAACTACTGAGCCCACGTGCCACAACTACTGAGGCTGCATGCCCTCAACTACTGAAGCCCGCGTGCCTAGAGCACGTGCTCTGCAACGAGAAGCCGCTGCAATGAGAAGCCCGCGCACAGCAACGAAGACCCAACGCAGCCAAAAATAAATTTTTTTTTAAAAAAAGGCACTTGACAAAGGATAAACCAGGAATAAGTCATTAAGAAGTTAAACTACACATCAAGTTACTGAATTTAAAGTCAGCTGGGAAATTTGGGGGCTTTGTCATTTCGAACCTGTTACATCCACCCAGATGGTCTGAATTGCTGCATATGTGCCTGAGAAAGAGGAAACTGCTGAAGAAGACTCACAGGCTTGAAGACTAAATTATTTGATCGTTATTAGCCAATTTCTGAATTCTTATGTGTGTATTTCCAGGGGTGTGTGACATGTCGGCAAACAGCAGAAAGTATCACAGAAACAGGTTTTTCCCGTCATGACTTAAACCCCAGCCTCTTCAGTTACTCCGTGGCTCCTGTCCTCTTCACAGCTGACCCTGCACCACGTGGGTCTGGACGCCCGCAGCCGTGGGGGCCCGTAAGTCCTACGTGGATCAGCTGCCGAGCCGTCCAAGGGCCCATGGTGCGTCCACGGGGCCAATGTAGGTCGGATCCCACATGCCTGCGTCACTGCGGGGCCAAAGCCACAGTACAGACGGTGACAGAGCATCTCACTCCCGCTCTGCACGTCACGCACACAACCCTCCAAAGGGGACAGACACCTACTGGCCTCGCTTAGGGCTCCCGCGAGGCCAGGGCTCCTCGGAGGGCTGCTTACACAGCTGTGCCATCTGTCAACACTCCTCGCCCTGGACACTGAGAGCCCAGCGCTTCCTTCACGCCTGTGGGTTTCTCAGCTGTTCCATGGGGAGAGGGGGCAGGGCCACTGCAAAACCTCCCGCCCTCACCACCACGTGAGCCCACGAGGCAGGTCGCCGATGGACTGCACTTTTAGGTTCTAAGCAGGATAACAGGCGGCTGGGTGACCGACTGCCAGCCTCCAAGCAGGCG
The DNA here is from genome assembly GCF_059928025.1 of Delphinapterus leucas. Lineage (NCBI taxonomy): Eukaryota > Metazoa > Chordata > Mammalia > Artiodactyla > Monodontidae > Delphinapterus > Delphinapterus leucas. Next base: position 617,415 of record NC_143143.1, read on the forward strand.
TGTTCGCGGGGCGCCCTCCAGTGGCCGCCGCGGCCCTTCACTCTCCACGCAGGCGGGCCTGCGGGACTGGCCCCCGGCAGCTCCTAACAGCGTGAAGCGCTGACCCCAGACGAGGAGGCCCCATCCCGCGTCCCGGAGTTTCCCAGAGTTTCCTTCAGAAGTCGGGCTGTGCAGATGCTCTGGCCCAGGAGCCTCGGGTCTCTCAGGACTCACAGCAAATCCTGCTTTTACAAGACACGCCCTCACAGCAGTGCAGGTGAGCTCAGCCCATGGGGTGCCACTCCGCGTGCGCACGCACACGCACACCCGGCGGCACTGAGCCCATGGGGCCCGGCTTTCACGGGGGCAGCCCGACACTGGACTTCATGCCGAATATCTGACCTCCAGCAGTCGGGTCACTAAGGCAGAGCACTGCACGCAGGGGCCTAGGCACGGCAGGAAGGTAAAGAGCGAGCAAAGCAGTCAGATGACATGGACTTGTAAGAAGTGCTGGAGCTTTTGTAGAAAAACTTTTTATCAAGAAAGAGGCAACAGCGACTGGTGCAACGGGAAGGGGCCTGCTTACGCTGGCCAGCTGCCAGACCCGCGGGGACTGCCCGTCACCTGTGCACACAGAAGTTTCCAAATCTACAGAGGGTCACACAAAGGGTCAGGGTTCCTTAGAGATTTGGCCTCGGGCATCTCTCTTCACCAGAAAGCAAGAAAGAGCTAGAAGACGAATGGGTCGTGTCAACAGGACCGGGAGCTCTCCCCTCAGCCTCGCTTGGGACTATCTGAGCGTAAAAACAACAGCGAGCGTGGAATTAAAAGTCTATGCAGGGCTTCCCCAGTGGCGCAGTGGTTGAGAGTCCGCCCGCCGATGCAGGGGACACGGGTTCGTGCCCTGGTCCGGTAAGATCCCACATGCCGCGGAGCGGCTGGCTAGGCACGTGAGCCATGGCCGCTGAGCCTGCGTGTCCGGAGCCTGTGCTCCGCAACAGGAGAGGCCACCACAGTGAGAGGCCCGCGTACGGCAAAAAAAAAAAAAAAAAAAAAAAAAAGTCTATGCAGACACTCAGAGGGAAGGAGGGAGGAGGGAGAAGAAGCAGGAAGTCGCCACCTTGTGACCCAGGGCCACCAACCCAAGCAGGACCCGTGAGAGACCCGGGGTCCGCGTGCATACCGTCAACCACGCTGCCGCACCTGGCCTCTCGGCCCCCGGTCTGCGTAGCACAGGGGACTGGAGCGGACATGTACACAGCCAGGAAGGCCCTAAAAGGCCGAGTCCTGCCGGCGGGCACGAGGCAGGCAGCGACTGGCCGAGTGGAAAGGGCTAGAGAGCCATGTGGCCCGCCCGCCCCCTCCCACCAGCAGGCTGACACGAAGGGTGTGGGGGCAGTCACCACGTCTCATGCGCCTTCAGGGTTACAAGTCAGCGTGCTGAGGCCCTTCAGAAGACGCAGCCCAAGACAGTTCCCAAGAGGTCAGCATCCGAGTCAGATGGGACCACAGGGCAGCGTGGTGACAAGTGCTCACAAGAGAGCCTGGCAGAGGCCGTGCCCCGTCCCGGCCAGCCGAGGACGCACAGAACCACTGGGGCGACGCTGACTGCACAGGTTCACACTCAGGACCCAAAAGCACCCATAACGGCAAAGATTCAGAAGCAAGCGTCCACAGAGGCGGTGGTTAGTAAATGACGGTCACCGCGCTACCGTAGCTACGTACCCACTGAGATGTCTGCAAAACTGTGTAGGAGCACACAAAGCACCGAGGGGCTTGGCAGCACTCCCGCCTGACGTGGAGCCTACTCCATGTAGACACAGGACCACCCAAACCCCACACAGAACCCCCACCACTGGGGCGGGCTCGTCTCCCCACCCTCTGACCCAAGCAATCCTGGTGAGCAAGGCCCGCTTTGTAGACCCTCTCAGGACTGTGTCGGGAGCGGCGGCCAAGAGCTGCCACGGAGGGCACAGCATCCTCTGGGCTCGGGCCGCGGGTGCTCCCGGGGAACCCGGGGCTGGACCTTGGTGACCCTTTTGCAAGGCTGAGGGAAGGGCCCCAGAAGCCCTGGCCCTTGGTCTGAAATTGGCACCAGAACAAGCCGGGGGTCCGTCTTCCCGGGAAATTCCAAGTCTCACATAAGAGCCTCCAAGGGAGGCTCCGGCAGGAGGGCGGGTGGCCGGCCACGTGGGAGAATGCTGGCTGCTTCACGTGCCTCAAACGCTTCCCCTGCGAACCCACGAGCACACCCTCAGGCGCTCACCGGGGAAAGGAAACTTACGCTCAGGTGAAAACCCACCCACAAATTCTGATGGCACCTCTGCTCGTAGAGCCCAAACCCAGAAACGACCCAACGTCACGGCGAATCCTGCTCGGGCCGCATCGTGCGGCTGCCAAGAACAGGCCCCACCTGGCCAGGCCAGACGCCGACCGTCGAGGACCGGCACCAGGATGCCAGGCGCCTGGCGTGGGTTGCGCTCACAGGCCAGATGCCCCCCGATGACAGACCTCACGTGGGCACATGCTGACACACCCTCCGGCTCCTGGGTCCGGCAGTCCAGGCGCAGGGCTGGACGCCACCAGCGACCCCCGCGTCATCGCTCTGACTCACAGCTAGCTGTAAGGTGGGATCACGCCTGCACCGCCCCGTGTGGATCACCGCCAGCTCGGAGCAAGTCCGTGCAGAAAGTGCTACCACCGTGCCTGCCCGTGGTGGGTGCCCCGGCTCCTGAGAGCTCATCCACCCCTCTCTGTGCCCTGTGCCCCCGCTTCTCGTTGGGGGTGAAGGGGAGGGGAGACCCTCCAGGCTACAGTGGATCCCAGGCTACAGAGGGGTGGGAACGGGGGGTGGGACAGGACCGTGGACGATTTCCGGAGAAAACATCTCCAGTGTTTCACGCTATCTTCCCAAATACACCCAGGAATGGAGCTGAGGACAGCTGGTCAGCCCGGCTGGTGAGGAGGCTGTCGCTCGTTCAGGTGTGTGGCCGGGGCCCCGCTGGGAGGAGGGCTCGGAGCCCTTAGACCCACCATGCTGTGCCAGGCGGGCCCTCCAAGACCAGGGGCTCAGGGAGCCAGGTCCCAGGTCCCACCCGCCAGGACACCTGGCCCCCGGGCCGGATTCTGAAAGCAAAGGAAGGCGTGGGCATCCATGTGGGTCTGCAAGGTACTTGAAGCCACGAACTCTACCCTCTGCTCGCGTGCCTGGGGAGGAGAGGGAACGGAGCCCTGCCGGGTGGGCTGGCCGGATGGGGAAACCAGCGCCCCAGCGCCCACCCCTGGCAAGGGGCTCTGCAGGGTCTTCCTGTCCGCGAAGCTTACCAAGCCTAGGAAGAGGCTGTTCTGGTGTCCGCCGTGCAGATGGGGAGGCCAGGACCCGAGAGTTCAGGTGGCCCAGGCGCAACAAGCCGTGGCCATGCCAGGACACCAGCTCCCATCTGTGGACCCCACGTCCATGGCCCCCCGCCAGAAGGCCCACGGCGTGGGGGAAGAAAGATGATGCCGTAAAGCTGGGGTTCACTCTTCTTAAGTTAGTGGTGGAACGTGGAAGAGCTGCGTCCTCCAAAGCAGTAAACCAGCACCTCTGTTTGTTTGCTTTGCCTTAGCTCCACCACTCCAAACCCACCCACCAGGACTCTGAATCTGTCCACCCCGGGCGAAGCGAGACCTTCCGGCTGGGTCCCCCGGATTTGGGCCGACTTTGCCCCTCCAAACAACCTTAGCACGATGTCTTATCTTAAGCAACCGCCTTACGCAGTCAGTGGGCTGAGTCTGACCACTTCGGGCATGGACTTGCTGCACCCCTTGATGGGCTACCCGGCACCCCTTGGAAACAGCGGCAGGAGAGGACGACGTTCACCCGGGCGCAGCTAGATGTGCTGGAAGCGTTGTTTGCTAAGACCCGATACCCAGATGTCTTCATGTGGGAGGAGGTGGCGCTGAAAATCAACTTGCCCGAGTCCAGGGTACAGGTGTGGCTGGAGAACTGAAGTGCTAAGCGCGGCCAGCAGCAGCAGCAACAGAGAATGGAGGTCAAAACAGTGAGGCCTGCCAAAGAGAGGACGTCTCCTCTCGGGAAGTGAGCTCAGAGGGCGGAACAAGTGGCCAGTTCACTGCCCCCTCTAGCACCTCAGGCCCAGCCACTTCCAGCAGCAGTGCTCCTGTGTCTATCTGGAGCCCAGCTTCCATCCCCCCACTGTCAGATCCCTTGTCCACCTCCTCTTCCCACATGCAGAGGTCCTATCCCACGACCTATACTCAGGCTTCAGGTTATAGTCAAGGATATGCTGGCTCAACTTTCTACTGTGGGGGCGTGGACTGTGGATCTCATTTGACCCCTGTGCATCACCAGCTTCCCGGACCAGGGACCACACTCAGTCCCATGGGCACCAGTGCAGTCTACCAGCCATCTCAATCAGTCCCCAGCTTCTCTTTCCACCCAGGGATATGGAGCTTCAAGCTTGGGTTTTAACTGAACCACTGATTGCTTGGATTATAAGGACCAAACTGTCTCCTGGAAGCTTAACTTCAATGCTGACTGCTTGGATTATAAAGATCAGACATCTTCGTGGAAATTCCAGGTTTTGTGAGGACCTGCAGAGCCTCTTTTTGTGGGTGATTTTTAAATGTGCTGAGCTAGACATTCCAGTTTTAGCCAGGCACTGGTTAGACGCGTTAGATGGTGTGATGCTCAGACTCATCTGATCAGTGTCCCGGAGGCAGAGGAGGAAAAATGAAAGGCCTTAGAGGGGCCTGCCAACCAGCTACCTGGAGCGGACCAGCCATTCGACACTTAAGACCCACCATAGTTTCAGTTCATTGGTTTTGCTGATTCGCAAAGTGTTCGAAAGCATTCTAGCCACGTGCAGCCAAATACCACCAAAGGTAAACAAGCAGAACGAAACTGTGAGGGAAAGGCGGGCAGGACATAGCCTTCTCAAGGAGAGGTGTTCCAATGTCTCAGCCAATCCTTGGGTGGATCTTAGGAATGGACAGGGTCTCGAGCTCACTCACGTCTCACGACTAACTGGTAGTCGGCACTGAAAACTTTCCAGGCTGTGCGAGTCGTGCGACTGACTGTCCCAGACGCTCTGCTTTGTTTAAGAATAACGTTCATGAGGAGTCAGTGTGTGCTTACGAGACAGTCAGTGCGCGTCTTACACACACACGGCGCGCCTGCGGTTTTTAGTCTGTGCTAGGCTTCAAAACGGCGATCTCCTGTTATGGTAGAGCAACCTTGAACTCCGCCTCTGCAGGGGTTCTTCTGTGATTAAATGGGTTATGATTACAAGCAAATTCAGAGCAACTGAGTGCTTATCTAGAAAGATTACACCTTTGGCTGGAGGTGAGCCGCACTGAAACTTTACAACTAAATGTCTCTGGACAAGAAGAGTGAGAGAAGAGAAACAAAAGGACACTAACTCATCTGTACTTTGCTGCTGGTAAGCCCAGCAGTAAAGAGACGTTGGTCAATTGCTCTGAACTGATGAATTTACGAGCTGAGATCCTCGCTGTTCACGCTTGCAGATGTTAACTGGAAAAGTTATATACGCGTGAGCCTTTCTTCCTGGATTTGGCAGCTATGTATAATTATATTAAAATGGTTCTAGCGCACACACACACACACACACACACACACACACACACACACACACACACTGGGGTTCTCCTCACCCAAGGAAGGCCCTGGCCTTGGAGGGAAGGCCGGGAGGCACTCTGGGGCCAGGTTCGGACACACACCCTCCCCCTGCCCGGCTACCAGGTGACAGCTGACAGCCACAGCTGCGTGGCCCTGACCCCACACCACCAGCAGGGACCAAGGCGCATGCCCGAAGGGGCCTGAAACGCCGGCCGCCGTGGAGATCAGACACCAGGACAGCCTGATGCCATCTTCCGACCTGGGGTCGATGTTCACGAGATCTTTTTTCCAATTTGCCTTAATTAAAGAGACAGGCCAACTCATCTCCTCTCAGTCTGGTCACCAATCTTAATTCTGACGTCACCCAGCATCCTGGCAGTCGCTCACGGCCTTAAGCACTGGCACATGGAAAACATCATTATGCACTGTGTCTCTCGGACGGAGAAAGCCAGGCACATACCTGGGAATGAGCGGCTCCAGGGTCCAGACCCCCCTGCCCGCGCGTAGGGTGGAGAGCAGGGTGAGGACGTGGGCAGTGCTCTCTGCGGGTCAAAACAAAGCCAGCACACCAAGCAGCACTCAGGCAGGGCATCAGCGTTGCACACACGTGTACAGGCATGTGTGTACAATCACACGCGTGTGCCAGAGACAGCAAGGAGGAGGGCCACAGCAAACCCGTGGATGCAGAGACCGCAGTCAGGCAGCCAGTGTGCCTGAGAACGCCGTCGCAAACGCGGGGCCTGTGCCGAGTCACGCAGCACCGGCAGCTCGGCCGCGGCCCTTCCGTGGGTGGAGCCGGCCCCCCTTCGGCGTTCTGTGGAAATGGTTTCCAGCTTACTGCCTTCAGTTTCCTCTGAACAACAGCAGCGCTCTCCCTGCCTCATCAATTTAGGTGAAGTTTGCGGAGGGGAGACATTTACGTGGAAACAAAATGATTTCCAAGCCGGGAAGGCTGAGCCCGCGGGCACTGTTACTTTAAGGCCTCCCTCTCCAGGACTCAGGCCTGAGCAGAGCCCCCATCCCCAGGGAGAGGCCAGAACTGGTCAGAACTTCTCTGGCTCCAAAGGCGGCGACACCCCGCCTTCAAGCAGCGTGGACTCTGGCTGCTCGTTCCCGTCACGAGGGCAGAGGCCCCATGAGACCCGCAGGATGCACCGACGGGCTGGAAATGGAGATCCTTGAACCCCGTCCTGGAAACCTTGCACTGAACCCTTCTGCGGTGCACACGCTACAGTGCTTCTCAGAATGCGCCCCATCAGCACCGAGGGAGGTGGGGGGGGCGGTCCTGGGGGGTCCTTGTATCCCACCCTGCACCTGCCTGGGATCCACCACTTCCCATGGCCGCCCACCCTCCTCGGGAATCGGGGTGGGACCCAGAAAACTTTTCAATGAGGTCACAGGGCGTCCCTAACTTAGGGCAGCCCAGGTCCCCCTGGTGAGAGTTGGCTCCCATGACGTGTGTCCACAGCCAGCGAGGACGTCGTGGCCGCGCAAAGTGTGGCGTTGGCTACGCAGCTCTGTCCCCGTGGGCTCTTTAACCCGACCACCTTCCTCCGGGGCCTCGCCAGGCTGGGGCGCAGAAGGCTGCCTGCTGGACTTCACAGCCCCGGCCTGCTGGCGACGATGCTGTCACTCGCGGCCATCGGCCGACCAGACTTCCTGGCCACGGCCGACCTGGGCTGTGCTGTCCTCTCCTTTCTGCCCAAAATCTGCTACCTCAACACGCAGGACGTGCAGCTGGCGATGCCATTCGCATTCCTGCCGTGGCGCCCTCTGTCCTGTCCGCGGGGGCTGGCCTGGCGGCCATCGGGGGCAGCGGCCCTGCCTGGGCACGTCTGGGGAGCTTTGCGAAACCAGGCTGTGTCAGGCAGACCAGATGACAGCCTGGCCTTCGTCCCGCTGCCGGCGTTCGGCGTCCTGCTCGGCGTCCAGCGGGCCAGGCGGGCAGCTCCTACGCAGAGGGGTGCGGCCTCCGCTCAGCTGGTGGTTCCTGGTCGCCCTAACCACCATCGCCCTCCACCTCCCCTACCACAAGGCTCTCCTCCAGCAGGCCAGGCTTGAGCTGCAGAGAGACGGAGGCTCCCCCAGGGACGAGCCGCTTGGGAACCTCGCGGAGCTGGCCCTGCCTGGGGAGAGCTGTGCAGGCTCCCGGCCACCCTCCTCCCCACAGCCGTGTGGCTGGGCCCTGCTGAGTGTCGGAGCATCTCTGGCAGAGGTGCAGGCCGGGGAGGCCGGCAACAGCTTCCCCCTGAAGGGGCTCAAGTAGGAGCCCCTGCCCGTGGACATAAGCCACACAGGCCAGCGGGGGACTCTCCCAGCCCTGCAGAAACCCAGAGCGGCGTGCCGAGAGCCAACAGGGATGCCGGCTGTCCGGAAGGTGCTTACTGAAAACAAGCTTTATGGCTTTCAACTCAGTTTATACAAAAGCATGACACCTTAGCCCAAACCAATACTCACACCTGATGCTGGTGTGGGGAGGGAGTGCGGGCTGACACCTGACCAGGTGGAAGGTTCTAGCCTGTCTGCTGGCCAGCACCTCTCCCCTACCCCAACCAAAGGGCAAGGAAGGAATCTCAAATAACTGTATGGGCTTGTCATACCCTGGCCCTAAACGGTCGTGGCTGGTTGACCTCCAGCTCTGCCAGGAAGCAGGGGCCGCACAGATCTCAGCAAGAACAAACATTGGCTTTGTCTTTTTAATGCAGCATCACTGGGGGTCTGAGGACATCACCCACAGGCACAGGTGTCCAGCACTAAGACGACGGGTGTGAGCCCGTGGTGACCGTCGCACACCTGTCATGCTGTCCGTGACCCGGCGGACAGCGGGGGCCCGTCACCAGGAGCTCTGGATAGACCGGCAAAAAGCTGTTTCAAAAGCCTCATCTGTTCTATTCGACAGTACGTACAGAAAGGCTAGTAACACAGGAAACATAAAAATCCAAGGGAGGGTAATTAGTCTTATTCCAAAGCTACATCCATCAGTCTCACTGCATTTACATCACGGTTTTCTTGGTTGAGCAGAGAACAGGGACACGCAAAGGAAAGGCATCTTTCTGGCTTTATGAAACCTCTACCTTTGACAGCTTCGGTTTTTTTATTTTTTATTAAGGCCTTGCTTTTTTAGTTTTTAGATTCACAACAAAAATACGAAGAATTTTAAAATTTTGCATGTATCTCCTGCCCCCAAGCAGGCACAGCCGTCCCTCTCCAGGTGTCACGACCGATGAAGCGGCACTGACACACCTCCATGGCCCCGGTACAGCCTTTACACTGGGGCGCACTGGGTGGTGCCCACCGCCCAGCTGAGACAGGTGTATAATGACATCTACTACTTCTCTGTTACTTACTCACATATTCATGAAACCTCTACCATGGACCCCATGCAGCACGCCCACAAGGGACAGAGCTGGGGGTCAGGGATGAGCCGCCCCCCGACCCAGACCATCAGCAGGACACGCAGCGTTGGCGCCGACGTGGAAAGGCTGCTTCTTCGTGTGACACATTTACCACCAGATGCTGGATGTGAAATTTTCCTTGTTGAGTGTTTCAGCATCACCGTCGTCCTTACAGAGCACTGACTCTGTTTGCCTGGGCGGGCAGGGTTCTCTGGAGAGCTGTGCTCAGGCTCTGTTAGTCGGGGTGCAGAGCAGCCTCAATACGCGGGTCCATCCTAGGGTCTCCGCGCACTGTCATGACTGCTCACAGATGGTGCGGGGCTAGAACAGGCCGCCTCTCGGGGCTGGGGCGGCGGGGGAGGGCTCAGCCTGTGGCTCCAAGGACGCTCGTGCCCCGCAGGCAGATTCAGCCAGAGTCCAGGGGCTGCTACCCAGACCTGGCCCCTCCCCTCCAGGACCGTGCTCAGCCTCCCAGAAGCCCAGCCCTTGTGCCCCCCCACCAGCGCCCGGGAACAGCCCCTCCTGGCCCAGGGGCAGGCACACAGACTCCGCAGCCCACCTCCCTCCAGGTCCACCCGCTGCTCGGCCTGTGGTGCCAACACCTGAGAAGAGCCCTTTCCTAGAGTCCATCCAGTTTTCTATGGTTTGTGGCAGGAGTGCAGGCCAGAAGGGAAAGGACCTCAATCAATCAATTCCCAGTAACAGACGCCAACGGCTTGCCAGTCTTAGAACCAGACGAGGCGACGGCAAGTCCACGAGTGCGCAGGGCTCCCTGAAGAAACGGCGGCCAAGCCTGGAGGAGCTGCTCACACTGCGTTTCTAAGTATATCGGCTAAAGGAACCATCTTAGGACCCGCCACAAGAATGTAAACTGGTGGCTCCCAAACTTTCTTTTTAGCAGCAGGAGCCTTTCTTTAAACAAAGCCTGAGACGACGAAGGGCTGCTCTGGCTGGAGGGGGGGGCAGGGCTGACCGCTGGAAGGTCGAGGCCCCCAGCCCCCACACCCCGTCCCTGCCCCCGCGGCTCTGCTCCACTCAGCCCGCATCCTGCACCCCGTGAGGACACACAGAGCCGGAGAGAGAGCTCCAGAGCCAACCGAGAGCTAAGCAAACACACAGGCTCTCTGGTGGCGGGGGGCACCTGACTCCAGGAGAGGGTGTGTGGGATAAAGCGGGGCTGACGGGGTGGGAAGCCGCCTCCTGGGGCTCCTCGCCCCTCCCAGGACACTGCTGGGGCCACTAGCATGGGGCTGGGACAAGGACCTGGGCCTGCAGCCCGGCCTTCTAGAGCATTCCACCCAGAGTCCCCAGGGATGGGACAGCCCCTCCCTGGGCAGACCCCTGTTCCTGTGCTGCTGGCAGGTCCTTCTCAAAGGCCAAAAGGAAACGTCCAGGAGGCTCCTGGCAACGGCACAGAGGAGCCAGCTGCCTGAGAGTCAACACCAGCCGGGCCCTGGGCCGTTGCCTCGAGTCGTAAATACCGTAAATACCGCGAGGCCATGCGCGCAATGGGCGCCTGCGCTGGGGCTGGGGAGCAGCAAACCCTTCCCACGACGGGGCTGCCCTCCGCCGGCAGCTGTCGGGCACACGCACTTGCGCACGTGCAGGACCGGGACTCGCGACACCAACAGGGGCACGACGGCTGTGTCGAGACGCGAGGAGCCCGGCGAGGGGAGCGCCAGTCGCGGCTCCGGCCGCCCCGCCCCGCAGCCCCACACAGAGCAGAGAGCTGTGTGAGGCGGGGCAGGGGCGGCGAGGGGCACCACCCAGCTGCTGACCCAGTTCGGGGATGGACAGGAAGATCCCAAGAACTGCAGTTCTGCCCCAAGACGAGCACCCTTCAGGCCAACGGTCAATGTGGGAGGCTCCCAGCGAGGAGAGGAGACCTCGGGCTCAGAGGCCCTCAGACGGGCCGAGCCCCAGCTCCGAGGCCCCGGTGACGTTCCTTCTGAGCTCGGTTTTCCCATCAGTGCACGGGGATACCGCCTCACCTGACGGAGCTCACGGAGGGTTCCGAGACGGTGGGCGCCACGCTGCCCAGTGCGGAGTAAGCGCTCTTTCAAGGCTGGATGTTAAAACGTACAGACGGGCTTCTCGCCTCACGAAAACGTCTACGAGGCCTCTTGGGCCCTGCCCGTGCGAACATCAACTGGGGTTCAGTAGCCTGACGCTCCCCCCAACACCGTGGGCTGGCCCTCACGCTGACCAGCTGCAGGAGGGTTGACCATTACTTACCCACCGGGGGCCACGAGAAAAGGGGGCCCGCGGCCTAGCGGCCCTGGCTCGGCCCGCGACCATCGGCCCCAGGTGAGTTCGGGGACACGTGGACGAGAGGCGGGGCTGCAGGCCGTGGTTCCCGCCAGGAGGGAGCGGCTGTGCTTCAGTGACGTGACTCTGCTATTTCAGGGTCTGAATTTGTGTTTTAGTCATTTATTTAACTCAAGGGGAAACTGTACTTTCTCATGACTCACTGCTCTCAAAATGGTGTCTCCAGCATTTCTAGCGTTGAAGCCATCTTGCGTGTGCAGCTGGCCAGAAACAGGTCTAAAATCAAATCAGCCCCATTTATGTGATCACGCCATTCTTTAAAAAGCGAACCTATTAGAAGCACAGCTGGAAAGAACCCTGAACATTAGTACTTTTCCATAAAAAATTCAACACTGTCTTCTGTGGAAACGTGTACATTTCCCAAAGGATGTTAAGTCAGCATCGCTCAAAAAACACCTTCAAGCTCACATGCACTCAGCTGGGAACAGAGCAGAAGGTTCACAGCACGCTGACCCCGGGGCTCAGGGACCCCGCCCTCACCCCACACTCCCGTCCCACCAGGCGGGGGCTCACACTGCAGCGGTGTGCTTCGTTCATCCACTCGGAGTTCAGTCTCACAGCTTCAAAAACCAAAGAGGTGAAAAAAGGGGCACCCAAGAGGAAGGTAGGAGATGGATTAAAATGCAGTGCTGATGACAACCACGCAACTCTCGCCGGCGGCCAGGGCACGGAGGGCCTGCAGAGCTCTCGGCCCCGAGCTGAGCGTGTCCGGGGACGCTTGGGGCGGTTTTGCCAGCCTCTCCAGGCCGATGGTGACATCCATCCGCCGGCAGGTGGGGCGCATGGTCAGTCGGCACTGGAAGTGGGGTCAGGCCGGTCCTGCCGGCACCAGGGCAGGCGCACAGCGGGAGGGCGGGAGCCCTGGCGGAAAGAGGGGTCTTAGGCAACACCTGCAGGACTGGCACCTCCAGGGGCTTCGGGAGCAAAGGGAAGGGGAGCGGAGGCTACTCGTCTACCCGACTCTGAGCTCACCTGCCGAAAATACCTGCTACTTGCTGGGTTTACATTTCTTTCTACAAGTGTCTTGTGAAACTCCTAGGTGAAATTCTCCATGTATAATTCACATACTACTCTCCGAACTTAGGAAATCTAGTTTTAGTTTTAAAGGCAGTCCATTGCTAAAACAAGCAAGAATACATAAGCGTCACCAAAGGATGATAGATTTTTATCTAAAAGATAAGACCCATTTACAATCCCTTCAAACTTAAAAAGAGGTTTGTATCAGTGGGTAAAAAAAAGCTGTTCAACTGGAAACTTCCCTGAAGACTCTTTGGTGGGACTGAGCTCAGTGCCAGAGGGGGAGAAAAAGGCCCAGCAAAAAAGGGGTTACATCCGGACCTGTGGGAGGTGCCCGCCCGCCATCTGCGGGCCTATAAAGCCTGCCTGCAGCCGCCGGGGGCCAACCAACCGACAACCACCGACAACCGACCGGGTGGCCTGCCGAGGACAACGGGCTGGCCTCCGGAGCCTCCACACTCCTCTCTGGCGTCCCGCGAAGGTCCCGATTCCACCCCCAAGTCCAGAATTGCTGCCACCCCCCAGCCGTGAGCGCATCCCGGAGGCTGGCTGAGCTGCCCTCCCAGGGACGGGGGACGGGTCTGCTCAGAGGACACACGCAGGTGGCCAGCGGCGGCCGTGCAGGTAAGCGTGACCCAGGCTCTGGGTCTGTGTTCGGGTCGGCGCCGGGACGGAGACGGGCCGGGCAGACGGGGCTGGACGTCTCGGCTGGGTGCGGCACAAGACGGCGCACAGCCAGAGCAGATGTGCACAGACCGGGCACCTTCAGTGAGGGCGGCTCAGCAGGAAGGGTCTTTCATGACGCTGGCTGAAAACAACGCTAGCTGCTTTCCGTCCTGTTTTGTTCAAACAAGCATCTTCTCCAAGAAGATCGCCGGGGCTCTGACGGCGGCGCTTCACTTACTCCCTCAATGAGGATGCCCGCCAACCCGAGATTAATTTTATATATAAAAGATACCTCGTAGATCTGACAAAAATGTGGTTCATTTTTCTAGATCTGGACAAGCAGTGGCAATCTGAAACAAAATGATACCTGACTGTTTTATACTCAACTTTCTATTTGTAAATTCGTGGCCAACTTTCATGAGGAAAGTGTGTCAGCAGTAAGATTCATGCTTATCTTTTCATCAAACCACCATGAAAACAGCATTGGTCAAGGATCAAAGACCCATTGACCCGGGAAAGAAGTGACGGCCAACACCTAACGAGCACAGGGGAGGGCAGGTGTGTCTCAAGGGCTCTGCTCACCTTGGAGTTTCCTAAGAATCAGTCCAAAACTTGCCAAAATTCCCACATTTAAAAAGCAAAACAAATACTCGAAGGGGTTTTTACAGAGAAATTTACAAACAGAGGCTTTAAACATTACAGATGGAATCTGAGAACAACGGCATTTATGTGGTTCAAATTGGGAATACCTACCAAAGATGAATAAAGAACACAACACAACTAGTAAAATCCAGTTTATCAACCCCAGTGAAGCAGAGGTTATTGAACCCTTTTAAAATAACTGACACCAAGGTCCCGATTCATCTCTTTCCTCTTTGTTTTTTAGAAACTCTGTTTTCAAGCAATAGGTCAGTAAGCACCGGCTGCTCTGGCAACTTTGAAAGCGCTCCCTGGCCACCTCCCAGGAGAGGCAGAAACTCTCCCAGGTGGTCACTAAGGCTCCTCCACCCCGGCCCTGCCGACGGGGCCACCCCACAAAGCTGGGGCCACCTTGCCCCTCCCCAGCCGTGATGCCCGAGACCGCAGACCCTGCCCAGGGTGCCCCGTCAACGCCACAGAGCCTCTGGGGAGCGTGCTGAGCAGAGCCTGTGTCAGGCCGAGCGCGTGAGCGGCCACCAGGGCGAGACGGTCAGAAGCAGAGGTCTGGGAGGGTTGCTCTTCCTAGCCTCCAAGTCACAGCGTTTCTAGGTTGCAAACAGCAGTGGAGAAATACATTCGGTTTTACAATAATTTGTCAAAACAGTGAAAAAAATTCAAATCTTATTTCCTAAAACAATGACCACCTTTATTTCTCATGTTCTCTCATTCCATGTTCTGAAAACAGTTCCGTGTTCGGCACCCAAACTTAGGGTTAGCCGAAAATGCTAGACTTCTTTGATCTGTATTATTGCAAGAAAAAAGACTCTGCTCTACCTCTCACCAAGCGTGCTGGGCCCACTCCCTTCCAGAAAAGGCCGTTTTTCCCCTTCCCGTCTTAGTTCTCTTTCAGCAGCCGCCGAAATAAAACTATTTCGTCTCCTGACCACAACCCTCCTAAGGCTTCCACGCGAACATCCAGCCGTGCTCCCTCCTGAGCTGCGTCCGGGGGCCTGAGCACGAGTCACCGCCAGCTGCACTCAGACCCAGTGGCCCTGGGGGCCCTGGGGAGAGAACACGGGCCGTGCTCTGCGCTTGACTCCCCTGCTCCAGCACAGGGCCGGCCGGCCCTCCAAGCGGAGGGGACACGTCCAGGCCTGCCCCGCGCGCTCGTGTGCGGCACCGTCCCGCATCATCAGCGAGCCCTGGAGCCGCCGGGCTTGAATCCTCTGCTCTTGCTTCCCCAGGTGCCCGGGAGTGAGGGGCTCAGGTGTGGCGTGGACACAGCCGCAGACCCAGAGGCCAGGCAGAAGCACAGGCCAGAGCGCAGGCGCCGACCTCCACCTCCGGTTGCACAAGTGCCCCTGGGGCCTGCTCTGCTTTTCCAGATGCCTGGCTCGCTTCCAAGAGCATCCCCTTTCCTTCTCAAGAGGGATTTCCTGTTAAAAAACGGTTTCTGGGAGCCTTGCGGCAAATCCTGAGAGGCCGGCTGTCCCTCCGGGCGCCCGGCCCAGCATGGAGACGCCGCCGGGCGCCTCCAACGGCTCCTCCAGCGGCCTCGGCCTGCCCCGCACGCTGGCCAACAGCTCGGCCGCGCTCTCAGAGCAGCAGCAGCGCGCCGTCGGGCTCTTCCTGTCCTGCCTCTACACCATCTTCCTCTTCCCCATCGGCTTCGCGGGCAACCTCCTGATCCTGGTGGTGAACATCCGCTTCCGGGAGAAGATGACCATCCCCGACCTGTACTTCACCAACCTGGCGGCCGCGGACCTCGTCCTGGTGGCAGACTCGCTGATCGAGGTGTTCAACCTGGACGAGCAGTACTACGACATCACCGCACTCTGCACCTTCATGTCGCTCTTCCTGCAGGTCAACATGTACAGCAGCGTCTTCTTCCTCACCTGGATGAGCTTCGACCGCTACCTGGCTCTGGCCAAGGCCACACGCTGCGGCCCGTTCCGCACCAAGCCCCGCGCGCGGCTGAGCTGCGGCCTCATCTGGATGGCCTCCGTGTCCGCCACCCTGGTGCCCTTCACCGCCGTGCACCTGCAGCACAGCGAGGACGTCTGCTTCTGCTTTGCCGACGTCAGGGAGGTGCAGTGGCTGGAGGTCACGCTGGGCTTCGTGGTCCCCTTCGCCATCATCGGCCTCTGCTACTCGCTCATCGTCAGGGTCCTGGTGACGGCGCACCGGCACCATGGCCTTCGCCCGCGGAGGCAGAAGGCTCTGCGCATGATCCTGGCCGTGGTCCTGGTCTTCTTCGTGTGCTGGCTGCCCGAGAACGTCTTCATCAGCGTACACCTGCTGCAGCGTGCGCCGCCCGGGGCCGGACCCTGCCAGAGGTCCCCCCGCCACGCGCACCCGCTGGCCGGCCACGTGGTCAACCTGGCCGCCTTCTCCAACAGCTGCCTCAACCCCCTGGTCTACAGCTTCCTCGGGGAGACCTTCCGAGACAAGCTGCGGCTCTACCTGGAGCAGAAGACCAGCCTGTCCGCCCTGAACCGCTTCTGCCACGCGGCCCTCAAGGCGGCGGTCCCGGACAGCACCGAGCAGGCCGAGGTGAAGTTCAGCAGTGCCGTGTAGGGGGGTGGGGTGGGGGGTGGGGTGGGGTGGGCGGGAAGGGCCAGACACTGTGCCCCGCGCAGCCCTAAGGCACCCTCCCGCTGGCCACTCACACACAGAGCTGTCCATCCATCTGGGTCATGAGCACGGGGCACGGACCCCCGCACACGCTGGATCATGTGGCAGACGTTTCTGACACCGCCAACGAGAGCGAAAAGGAGGGGAACACTGGGACGTGCCATAAATTTGCCATTTTAGAGGAACAGAACTCACGCACCTAGCGTGAACTGGAGGTGGCGGAACACTTTCTGCGCCTCCGTGTGTGTGTGTGCGTGTGTGCTAAGTGGGAGGACGCCGGGTGCCCTGCACCTCCCGCCAGCCTGGGGAGGGATGTTGCTGTGCGCCTCCTGAAGGGCAGAGTGAACGCAGCGGTAACAACGACAACGCAGACCCCTCTCGTCAAAACGTAAAAAAGAAAACCAGCTGAGTCTGGGAATGTCCAGTCTTTGTCAATAAAGTACAGCCATGCCGATTCTTCCGAATTCTCCACCTGAGCAGCTCCCTAAGGGGCCGGGTGGGGGGTCACTCAGAGCCCCAGCAGCAGGACCACCCCTTCCTCACCAAGAAAAAGCTCCCCAGCGTCTGGAGGCGCCCTCACTGCCCGGAGGACTCTGCAGACTCCAGCCCAAGCCCTGGACGCTCCTGGCACCTGGACGGTGCCTGACACGGGTGCCACACGCTCTCTGGGCGCCAGGATAATCTCTACTGCAAACGCATCACACAGCCTCGCTCTTCTAGGGGTTCTACAGGGCTGGGCCCACCCGCCCTGCCCAGGGCCCCCTCCCACCCAGAAGCACAACCAAGATGGGACGCGGCTGGCCTCGCCGGGAGGACGGTGAACAATGTTTAAGTGACAGGAAGCGAGCCGTTTTTAGTTTTAACAGTTCTCGATGAGTGCAAACCTCCGACAGAGAGTATCTGTCCCAAGGCAATATCTGCGTTCAACAAGCGCCGTCTCCAGTGGCTCAAGCCCCACCGAAGCCTCGCTTTCCACACAGACTCGCATCTTACGAGGTGAGAGCTGTTATTAAGTTCCCTGACCCCCGCAAGTCCCCATCGCAGGAGCCCCAGCACTGAGGGCTCCATCAAGTGCACACTTGCTCTCATCCCCGCTGGGAGGGTGGTGATGGCCGGGACAGGGACAGACAATGTGTTAGTGAACGGGGCCTGTCCCCGACGCTCCAGCAAACCCAGGAGGTGCACGCGCGGCCCCAAGAGTCTGACTTGACCGCTGGAAACCTTAAGCAGTAACGACACAGCCAGGAACCAGGTCCCCTCCCTGTGTGCTCGGCTTCCCCTGGTCTCCAACAGGTAGGAGCAAACCACGCGGAAGCCATGCAAAGCCACCCGAGGTCACAGTCCCCGTCCTTCCCCAGAGGTGCCCGACATCAGGATATCTGGGTGGGAACTGCGTCCGACCGAGGCCCCAAAGTGTTGATCAGGGACGGGGCAGCCCTCACTCCGTGGGCTGGCTGGGTGTTCACAGAACCACCCCCCACCCCCGCTGGCTAATCAGAGGCAGCTTCCATCCCGCAGTCCCTGGTTCACCTGAGATCACAGAGCAAACCTGTCCTCCTCACACCTGACACACACCCAAGCAAGCACCGAGGCCTCGAGAGCTCTGTGGGCAGAGACATGAGTCAAACAGGGCCCCGCGCAGCACCTGCCACTCAGCTCTGGAAGCCCATTTCCTGATCTGCAAAACCAGCGGCACAATGGCTCCGAGGGCCCGTCGGGGGGAAGGCAGGTACAAGGCAGAGGCCCCGACTTAACCAAAAGGGGTTCTTACTGAACCAGAGGCTGGACCAGGTGCTCCCGGAGTCCCTTCTCAGCCGAGACCCTAGAGCCCTGGCTCCGGGGGCAGAGCCACGATCAGCGCCCCCAGCGGGCTCCGAGCACGCACAGCCGCCCGCCGGCGCACACACGTCCTTCTCGGGGCGTTTATCTGAGAGCGGAGGCTGGTTTCACGATTTTCGCTAGAGCAGCACAAGGTAAAGTCAAGGCGTCCGACGGCTTTGCTGTTTCCTGGTAACCCCGCTCTCCTGGGCAGCAACGCTCTCCGAACCCCACCAAGAGCACAGAAGTGGAGAGCAGCCAGCACGGAAGGCACGGCGTCAGCGCCGAACGCGGCTTCCTAACGTCCTCTGTGCTTAGAAACTCACTCCCCTGAGCCTGGGAGGGCCCTGGCGGGAGGGCTGTGTACCCACCCCGTTGGAGGGAAGGCTGGGCCCTAACCTCCGTCTTGGCCGGGGTATGGGGGCACCTCTGAGACGACCCTAAACCACCATGACCGAGCACATTTAGCGAGGGTGCTGCCATGACGGACGCGGAGACGGGAGGGGGAAGAGCAGGTGGCGAGCACCCGTGGGCGCGCGTGGGAACTGGAGTTCGGGCTTCAGCCCCAGTGTCTGTGGCGGGAACGTGCACGGGCGCGTGTGGTGTGCGTGTGCCTGCTGGGCGTGAGCACCTCAGACGCGGACGGGGTGTGTGCGGACACGCTGTACCTTCCCCAGCCCACCCTGCCCAGGCCTGGGCCTCCAGCATCCATACCCTCACAGGAGGCAGGCGCCTCGGGGTCCTGGACAGGGTGTCCTGCCAGGAGGCGAGAAGCATCAGGACAATAATAGGGCCACATCACCAGGACACAGGGACCCAGCTCAAGGGTTCCCACTGGACGACCTGGGCAGTTTGAACATCGAGATCATTAGACGGGTAAGTAACCCTCAACTATTGAAAAATGAGAATCCACGAGTCCATCCGATAACAAACATATAAATATCACCTACATAAACTGAGCAATGAAGTAAATACAAGAACCCACAGAAATGAAGGAAGGACTGAAGGGAGGAGTGAGTGACTAGACGGGAAGGACCCTGCTCAGAGCAGAGGCCGGCTGACTGGTCCGGCAGAGGGTCCTGGAGGGCTCGTCACACACGACTGTCGCGCAGCCTGGGACAGGCGAGACCCCTGACGTGGCTAAAGCAGGGGCACTCGCTGGACCAGGAGCAGGACGCCCGACCGCTTTACCGCGGGGAACAGTGACCAACAGCACAGAGACGGGACGGCCCGCAACTCGGGGCTTCCGAGGAGCCCACCCGACGGGAGTCCAGACGCGGACCCCAGGGCAGGGAGTGCATCCCCACGTCCGAATCCAGGATCACAGCCAGAATCTAATGGGGGGGAAGCACCACCCGGTCCGAAACAGGGGCAGGAGGCAGCCTCCACCCACAACACCACGTCACGAGAGACAAAGGAGGCGGAGGGCTGCTCCAAATTAAGGGACGGTCGGGAGACAAGCATCTAAACCAGAACGTGGTCCTGGGGAGGACGGTCCCAGGAAGAAAAAGTGCTACAAGCAGGGGGTCAGCTGGTGGAAGTGGACCCCCCAGTAGACTAAAGTATCACATTGGCGCTCGACTCCCCGAGACCGAGGGCCACTCTGCCACTGGGGGAAGTGAGGTGATGCCCTCACGCTAAGGGGACACACACAGAGCGAGAACGCATGAGCACTTTAGGCGGCAAAGCAACTGGGACAAGTGTGTGCAGTGTCAATTCCATGCTGGGGTGCACACTCAAAGGGGTCGGAACAGATGCTCCAACAAGTACTTGTGCACGAGTGTCCAAGGCAGCTCCCATCACAGTAGTTGGCGGTGGAAACAACCCAGCTGTTCATCCACAGGTGAATACAACTCGGTCCGTCCACACGGCTCCTTGGCCCCAGGAGGGCATGAAGCACTGACACCTGCTGCAACACGGGGGAGCCCTGAACACACAGTGCTCCGTGAGAACCAGTCAGGAAAGGACCGCACCGGGTGAGTCCGCTGACGTGAAACGCCAGAGCTGGCAAATCCGCAGACAGGAAGCAGGAAGTGGGTGCCCGGCGCTGGGGGACGGGTGGGCAGGGGCTGCAAACGGGGACAGGGTGAAGCAAGCGTCTCTCGTTAGTGACCCATGACGGCCATACCGCTGTGAGCCCCTGAGAATCACCGTCGCACCCAAGTGCAAAGGGTGCGGGGACAGTAGGCAAGCTGCATCTCAGGGAAGCTGCTCCTGGAAAGAACCGGGCGCAGTACTGGGTCCTCTCCCACACTGCCTGCCCTGCTGGACGTTCAGCCCTGCAACACGCCTCGATGCCACCGTCCGCTTCTGCCCACAGAGGGGAGACAGCCTGCACGGCCTGAAAACGTTAAGGTTTAAGCTGTCTGGAATCTGAGAAGCTTCCGCTAACGCGTACTGCAAGTGTTCTCAATAAAGTTGTCTTCTTCCTTACTGCCTCGTAATTCAAGTTTTCTTTTCTTTCCCACAGTGGGAGACTAATCATCTGGGGTGTCCTCTGATATGTTTTTAAATCAAAAATAAAGGGAAAAAGACTTCAGTAAAAACTATAGCTGAATTTACTAGGTCATGCTCCGGCGCTTCATAAAGCCACGAAGGCCGGTTCTGTCCCTGTGACGACTCTCTATGGGGCACCCAGGGACCTGCGGCCTGGCAGTATGGCCAGCACCCAGGCAGGGCCAGGGGGGCATCCCTCACCCACCAACTCCCCAGGCACCCCCAGCTCTCTGCGGCACGAAGGAAGGGCGCAAGGGCAGAAGGGTGCGGATCGACCGCCGTCTCGCCGGGGCGCTGGCACCGGGGCAACCTGCTCAGAGCTCCGGGAAATAGGCACGTCCCAGCTATTCCTGTGCCACTTCCTCCCCAGCGACTTCCTATCTGTGATAGAGCGCCTCCTGAGCCGGGGCGCGGCGGCCGCACAGAAGCGCCTCCTCTCCGGCCAGGTGAGGTGTCTGTCTGAACATCTCCTGCATCAATCGTTATCACGGAGACCTGCCTGCCAAGCACCCTTCTGGGGCATCACCGAGGCCTGTCTGAAGATGATGTTGGCACTTAGCCTCACAGCTGGGGGGACTCCAGGGACAGTGGAAAGGGGGAGGAGGAGGGCAGAGTCACCTGCGCCAACCCCGCTCCCCACTGAGTGCCCACCAGCCTCCTGGTCAAAGGTGTCTGAGCCTCTGAGCCCACCTTGCCTGCTGGCACAGCCTGCAGACCCCAGAAGGCCCGATGCAGCCTGCATCAACCAGCAGGCCCTCAGGGAACGGCTGTGGGTCCGCAAGACAGGGGTCCCCAGGAAGTGGGGACACCGGCCATCAGAGCAGGACCCGCCCAGGCTCCTCAACATCAGGCGCTGGGGCCGACACAGCACCACGAGGCCTGGAGAGTCTGGGAAAGGCTCTTCCGTCCCAGGACGCTCCACGCGCCCCACAGGCACCTGCTGGAGCCTTTGCCTTCAATGCCCAGTTCAGTGTCGTCAGAAAAGGTCAGTTGCTCTGAGTTCATCTGACTTTTGCCAATGTCCAGTGGGTGGGGATCTCATCCGGGAACAAGGGTTTTAAAGGCCAAAGGAACAGAGAACAAAAGTGGACGAAAACCTGACTGAAATTCTAAGCCTTTGTAAGTAGGTGGAATCGATCTAAAACTTATCACAAGAAATCAGCTGTAGGGAGTCCTGGGGAGTCCAGTTATTAGAAAGAACGCCGTCCCCATCTGTCCAGGGGGCTGGTCCCGAGGACAGTGGACATCGGATACGAGGTCTCTGAAGAGGGAACAGACCCTTCACGCAGAGTCCCTGTTCCCGCACTGCTCCCTCTGCCTGGACCCCACTACTGCACTCTCCCACCTCCTGCCGCCCGAGCTCCGGGAGAGGGTGGGCCATACCCTGGTCTGGACAGGGCTCCGCACGACTCGGGCCTCCTGTACGGGCTGGGCCCCTACATGGAGGGAGCCTCGGTCCCATGCTGGGCCGCCCCCCCCCCAGACACATGTGGGTCCCCCGCCCCCAGGAGACTCGGGCTCTTCCAGGGAGGTCACAACAAACTCCCACAGCCAACCAGACAGGAGGTGGGCCCCGCCCCCTGCTCAGAACATTCAGTCTTCAGCAGATAGGACAGTTTTCTTTGCCGACTCAACAATGTAAACCGCCCAGAAATGAAGAAAATCACAGCAGCCACGGTTTCAGGTCGCTCGTCTCACCCTTGGCAGAGTCAACAGCACGGTTTTGTCCCTGAAGCCACAGCGCAGAACTCCCCCCAGGGCGGCTGCCGCACCTTCCCTGGGTGTGAAGAGTGGCTTGCAGGGCACGTCCCGCTGAGCAAGTCCAGTGAGGTCCCCCAGAAGTCCCATCTCCCCACCCTGACAACCGTGGTAACCTCTGCACTGGGCAACATGTGTAAAAGTCAGCCCCTTAAAGACATGGAAAATCAGAAAGGCCGGGGTCTCCCAGACCAATTTCTGGAAGAAAGCTTTAAACAGGGGATGTGAGTGATGGAGTGTGAAGCCACCACAGGCCTAGCTGGGAAACGCCATTAACAGTTTTTCGAAAACAGCGGCTGCGGGTGGGGGTGGGGGAGGGGGAACTGGATGAATGCGTCCAGCGTGTCCAAGGAGGGGACACAGAGAGCAGGGAGAGGCCGCTGCGGCGAGTGGGGCGGGGCTTGGACCAGGAGGGGGGCACTTGGCGTGGTGAGGGCGGCTGGACTCTGGGTACATTCTGAAGTCAGCAGGGCTCGGCAGGACGCCCGGATGGAAGAGACGTGGAACATGAGAGACAGAAGGACAGACTGTGTGGTTCTACTCACAAGGCTCCGGGGGAGTCAGGGTCACAGAGGCAGAAAGTAGAGGGTGGGGGCCAGGGCTGGGGGAGGGGAGGGGGTGTCCGTGTTTCATGGGGGCAGAGTCTCAGTTCGGGAAGACGAGAAAGTTCTGGAGACAGACAGTGGTGACGGCTGCACAACAGTGAGAGTGTACTTAATGCCCCCGAACTGGACACTGAGAAATGGCTAAAGTGGTTGATTTGATTACGTTACGCATATTTTACCAGAATAAAATTAAAAAGAACAAAGAGAAGGGTTTTTGCCTGAGCAGTGATGTTGCTGTTATTTCTCTGGGGAAGGTGGTGGATGAACGCTCGGGGAGATGGAGACCTGGATTTTGGGCAGCTAAATCTGAGGTCACGGTTAGGCACCCAGGCGTCCGCTGAGGGGCGAGGCTACAGGTGTGGTGCACGCGGAAAGTCTGCGGGAGCCACACACGTCGGGCATGTGGCAGCAGCCCCGAGAGCCAAGATGCCAAGGGAGCGCGGGACGGCGCGGGGGGAGAAGAGGGCTCCTCATGTGGAGGGAGCAGGCGCCATGGAGCGCGCACCCCTCGGGGAGGAGCGGAGGGTAGCCTGTGGCTGACAGTGGGCGAGGCCCTTGGTCCACAGCCGGCGAGGAGCTGATGGGGAGCGAGGGTGGGGTGTGGAAGCAGATGGTCCCCGTCGAGCCCTCAGGCGAGGCTGCAGCCCAAGGGCTGAACCAGACAGTGTAGAGAGGCCCCACCCAGACCCCCACGCCCAGCTCTTTGAAGCCCCAGAATTGTGCAGTAATTTGTTACACAGCAAGAGGTGACTAACATATAGGGCTTATCCGGCAGAAGCGAAGGCCTGCAAATCCCAAGACCTTGCAATTCCACCCCAGGCCAACACCCCAGAGAAGCTGTGTCTACCTATGAGGGCATCACCCATAACTGCCAACAACTCAGAGGACCTAATGGATGAACTATGTTCCTGCGCCAATAAAAAGTAACAATCTAGAGCTATAACAACAGCATGGAGAACGCTTACAATAAACGTTAGTCAGAAAAGCAAAATACAGGGGCTTCCCTGGGGGCGCAGTGGTTAGGAATCCTCCTGCCGACGCAGGGGACACGGGTTCGATCCCTGGTCCGAGAAGATCCCACATGCCGCGGATCCCACTAGCCTGCGCTCTAGAGCCCGTGAGCCACAACTACTGAGCCCACGTGCCTAGAGCCCGTGCTCCACAACAAGAGAAGCCACCGCAATGAGAACCCTGCGCACTTCAACGAAGACCCAACGCAGCCTAAATAAATGAATACATTTATTAAAAAAAAAAAAAAGCAAAATACAGGAAAGCGGGGATGGTGGCGGTGGTGGGATGAACTGGGAGGTTGGGATTGACATGTATACACTAATATGTATAAAACAGACAACTAATAAGAACCTGTGGTATAAAAAAATAATGATAAAATAAAATTTTTTTAAAAAGCAGCAAAATACAAAAGTAGAATGCAATTCCAACCATGTAAAGTTCAACTACAAGCAAAACCAAACTATTATTTAGGGATGCATCACAGGAAATACTGATACAAGTCTAAAGAAAAGCAGGGGGATGAAAGAGGCACTGAGTTTTGTTTCTCGACCCAGCTGTGGTTTCCTTTAAGCTGTATGTACCTCCTATTTGCTTACTTTACAATAAAAAAGGAAGGAAAGAAATCCACCATACAAAGTATGCCTATCTGCGGCCATAAATGAAATTCTTCCACGTAAATCACAGCTGCTCAGTTTAAAACTCCAGGCTCAAATCAGAATTTAACACCGAAAGTCACTACCACTTCCCAGGTAAAGGGGTCACCTTCACTAACCCACACTCCCTGCACCTGTTTCTGAAAGTTAGGTCAAGTAAAGGCTAGAAATTAGATACGACGCTGGTAACACCAGACCCAGAATTAGAAACTTCAATGATAAAAGGACAGCGATCCTTTTTTGCCTCAAAATACAGTCTGAAGGAAAGAATTTCCCCTAAATGGGTAAGCTTGAGAAGAAAGAACTGCACATGAATAGAGGAGCGACAGGGCAGGAAGATGGACTGGGGTGCGGGGGTAGCAGCCCACCACACTGACTTAACCCAAGCCCCACCCAAGTCCCCGGGGGCCCCCCAGGGCTCCAGCCAGGGGAGAACACGGGGCAGCAAGACACACAGAAAATGGCACATGGATGAGTGTCTTTCTTACAAACTACAGGGAAATGCAGTTTACATGCACGGGAATCATGGAACCTCCCCGCCAGTTACAAATTCCCACTCCCTCTTCAGACACGCGGGGCACCTGGGCGACCAGAGAGAAGAGGACGAGCGTGCCAGCAGCCCGGCTGCTCAGAAAACCCGCCTCCACCCCGGTGACCCCGATGGTTGGCAGGGCTCTGGCACCAGCTACACAGCCCAGGCTCCAGGGCCAGGAGCCCTGCTCGGCCAGATGGGGCGGAACGCACGCCCATGCCCGGGGAACACATACTCTGCCAGGGCCGGAGCCCAGCCCACACTCGCCAGTGTGCCTGCACACACGTGCACACAGACACAGCCACACACACATGCCCTCATGACAAAGACCCGCAAGCACACGCTCGTGCAGACGTGCACACACGCACACACTCCCCGTGCGCTGTCCACATTTTGGCTGGCAGGGTCCCTGAGCCTGCCCTGGGGGACCCTCCGCGCCATCAGGAGGCACATTTCGAAACCCCCCTCTGGTTCCCCAGGCGTGGTGCTCCACTAACCTCTCCCGAACAGAGCCCACTGCGGAGGGCCCCGTGCTGACCACACGGCAGACATTCAGGGCGAGGCCAGCGGCCGGCCCGGCTGGAGGGCTCGGGGTGCAGCCTTCTTTTGGGCGAAGGAAGAGCAAGAG
Organism: Delphinapterus leucas; assembly: GCF_059928025.1. Lineage (NCBI taxonomy): Eukaryota > Metazoa > Chordata > Mammalia > Artiodactyla > Monodontidae > Delphinapterus > Delphinapterus leucas. The sequence goes on from NC_143143.1 coordinate 643,215, forward strand.
CTGCCCGTGTGGAGAAGCACCGTCTGCCGCACGCGGGCCAACAGAACTCACTGCGCTTTACCTGAGCGGGAGGCCCCCGCCTCCAGGGTCGCCAGCGGCCACCAGGCTGCCACGGCGGCAGACGGGCTGTGGTCCCCTGGAGGCTCCGTGCCCGAAAGGTCACTGTCACACAAGTCACCCTTCATCTGTCCGCTGGCTCCCAGCGCTCAGCTGTATCGTCAGGCATTTACTGATGAGACACTTGCCCAAGGCTGACTTCCTGGTATGAAGTCCAGGACGCACACTTGCATTCATTACTTATGTTAAAACACAAACCGCCCTCGCCTGCCCTCCATGCCGTGAACTCCTGGCACCGACACGGGCTGTGACTCCTCTGCAGCACAGAGCGGGGAGGGGCCGGGGGCTCCTGGGGGGTCTGACCCGCAGCCAGAACTCAGTGTAATAGAGGACTAATTCATAAACCTGCTGAATCCCAACAAATGTAGAAATTGGCTCAAATCAGTTTCTACGCCCCTACACAAACAGTAGCTCCACCCTCCGGACAGGATATACGCTGACACGTCTCCCGCCCTCATCACCACAGAACACACGCAGCTGCCGCACACAGCGTGTCCTCGAGGCCCCGTGTCCGCTATTTAGCACGTTACCCCGCGGCAGCCTGCGCGACCCCGTGTGATCAGGCCGTACTGTCTCCACTTGACGGTGTCAGAGAGAAGCGTGGTGCCCAAGGTCACGACCACCCGGCGCCCTGTGTAAGCCTCTGTCCACCTGAGCCAAGCGGTACCAAGTCCTACCCCACAGCCCTGCTCTGACCTTGGAAGTGGGGCGGCGAGCTCTGGCCAGCGACAAAGGCGGGCCTTTCCCCGGCACCCCCCGTCTTTCCAGTAACGGGTGCCTGTTCTGACTGGGCTCCTTGCTGCCCAGCTGGAGGTCACAGGCCCAGGCTGCCCGCAGCTTCCTGGTCGGCTCCGGGAGATGAGGCCACTGACCCTCACTGTCTGCCCCGCCCGGCACTAACCACACATGTGGGGGGGGCTCCCACTGACCGTACACCAGGGCGGCAGCCCAGGGGCGTCAGGACGGCGAGGCCAGAGGAGCCGCGTCCCTGGACGACCCCAGGAATCAGCCGCGCCAGCCCGGGCCGCTTGCCTCAGCACTGTGAAATTTCCATCCTGTGTAAGGCACTGGATTTTGGGGTCTCCGCGTCACGGCAGTTGGCCTGTGCCCTGACACGTGTCCGTCCGTAAGCCTCCATCTGTGTCCAGTTCTTGGTCCTTCCTGCATGCTGAGCCCTGTGCTGGCGCCCGCCCCATTCCTGGTCATGGTACCACTACACACACCCCAGACCCAGGTCCCTCAGTCACACCCTTCAGCCCCTGCCCCGTGCCAGGTGGGGCCTGGTTCCAGCCGTCCCGCACCTCCAGGCCAGGCAGGCTGCTGCGTGGAGGCGCCTGGCTTTGGTGGCCACCGTGCTAAGCCCTCAAGAACGGGCAGGGCTCTGTCAGGCCAGCAGAGGCTCAGGACGCAAAGACAGCATCATCGGGCCAAACCTGGCGTTGGTGGTGAGCAAGGACCTCAACTGCCGCTTTCCTTTGCCTTTTAAGACATCACCTCTGAGCACACACTCAGAGCTGATCCATACCTAGAGGCCAGGGCCTCCGGTACATGCAGGTGTGTCCTGACACCCACACCTCCACAGCCGCGCTCAGGTGTGCATCTGGGCAAACGTCCGTCAGTGTATGTTCCTGGGGTCGGCCCAGCTTAGACCAGCCATCCTCGGCCAGCAGAAGCCCCCCAGGGGCCATACGTTTACACCAGACGCCACTTCTGCCCCTCACAGCGGGAGACATGAGCGCTGTGCCTGGGAAAACCATCTTCAAAGCAGCAACTGTTTTCCCAGCTGTGAACACCCCATCCTGGGAAAGCTTTTCATTCCACTGCAAAAATACTTTTGAAAAGACTGAACAAATATTCGGCTTCATCTGTCCATTCTGGTATTTTAGACCCAAAACTGGAGAACTTTCTTGAGTACGTGGTCTGATGAACCAGTGACTAACATTCCTTGTAATCATGAGTGAACCTTCTAACGAAATAAGCTTCCTGAACTAAGTGTGGTGTCAACTCACTTAACCGAGAACGATAAACCAAGTGGCTTCCTGTCAACGGCGGGAAGTGGAGGTGATCTCAGCAGAGACAGAACCCCAGGCCAGGGGGTCACAGTGACGTGTAAGTTCAGGGAGTGACTGCGGCCTCCTCCCAACGCCAGGACACAGAATACCCCCCAGCAGAGCCCCCCGGGAGACCAGGCTCTGGGCAGCCCTGCCATCGCCGCGTGAGGGCCCTCCTCGCACAGAAGGGGGTGGTCCCGGCCCCGGCTTCCCTCGGGGACGAGGGGGGGCAACCCTGGGCTTCAAGGGATGCGGCAGAAGGATGGGGCTGCCTGACCCCAGGTCAGAGTGTGGTTCCGACCCCAAAATGGCCAAAGGACCACACACCCGTGAGAGTTTAATCGTTACTCACGTCACAGACCGTCTGGGCTAAAGAGGGGTGGGGAGGCCTGCAAGCCAGGCGGGAGGAAGGCCCCGGCTCAGTCAGTGGGCCGGCCCCGCTCTGTGCTCCTTCACGTTCCCGGTGTTTCCCACAGTGGGTGTGTTCTGCTTGTATAAGGTGGTTTTTTAAAATTAACTTAAGGATGATGTTGGAAATGACACTACAAACTGAGCCTGCACCAAGAGGCCCCTGTGCCAGATGCGCTTCACAGAGGGACCTTCACAGAGGGACCAGAGAGGGAGAGAGCGGGGCTTTCAGGGCGGAACTGGGGGGCAGGAGGGGGGAGCTTCCCTTTTTCAACCTTCCTTTATGATTTCGACGCTCTTTATTCAGGAAGTAGGCACAGCGGCGCAGGGCACGCAGCACGAAGTCCTCACTGGGATGAGGGGCTTTCATTCCCACGATCTTAGATGCCGGGGTAGTGGCCCGTGGGGACGTTACAGGACCTCCCGGACTCCAGGGCGCATGTGGGCACCAGCGGGAGACCTGGACCAGCCAGAACGAGGACCTGCCTCCTCGTCCCAGGTCTGCACTGGGGGAGGGGACAGCAGAGGCCATCTGTCCTGGCTGCCCATGGCCGGAGGGGAAGGCCGACAGGCAGGCGGAGGCTGGAGGCCTCTGCTCACGTGGGAGGGACCATGGGCCAGGGTGCGTGGAGGGAGCGTGGGCCAGGGCGCATGGGCCAGGGCGCGTGGAGGGAGCATGGGCCAGGCTGCGTGGAGGGAGCGTGGGCCAGGCTGCGTGGAGGGAGAGTGGGCCAGGGCGCGTGGAGGGAGCGTGGGCCAGGCTGCGTGGAGGGAGCGTGGGCCAGGGCGTGTGGAGGGAGCGTGGGCCAGGCTGTGTGGAGGGAGAGTGGGCCAGGGTGCGTGGAGGAAGCGTGGGCCAGGCTGCGTGGAGGGAGCGTGGGCCAGGCTGCGTGGAGGAAGCGTGGGCCAGGGCGCGTGGAGGGAGCGTGGGCCAGGCTGCGTGGAGGGAGAAGAGTTGGGAGGAGCGCAGTCCGAGTGGAAGGGCCTGGGGGGAAGCGGTCAGATCTAGGACGTCCTTTACCGTAGAGAAGACAGTGCAAAAGCGGCCAGAGAACATGCTACCCGGGGGACAGGGACCCTGAGACCTAGCTGCTCGCTCAGACACACACCCCGTGAGCACCTCCAGGCAGCCCCCCACGCTGGTCTTTGGGCAGCTGGACCAAGTGAGAGACCGGTGGAGAGGAGCCAGACCACAGTGCACCCAGGCAGCAGAGAGAGGTCACTGGCGGGGATGAACAGGCCACGTTCTGACGGGGGTTGGGGGGGGGGTTCCTCCAGATCTTACAGAAAACGGAGCAGCTGGCGCTCCTGGGAGCCCCCCACCTTCCTACACTGACCAGGGAACCAAAGGGCCGGCACAGGCACCAACCTGGCGGCCGGCAGCGGGGCCCTGCAGCCTGGGAGTGGCCAAGGGGCTGTCTGTCTAGGGCAAAAGCCATAAAAATAACTTGGCTGGAAAAATATCTGAACCATTAGGACAGAGCTCTCAGCACAAGGGTTTTCTCAAATCTATACAGAAAAGGTGAACTTTGTGACAGAACTGGTAAAAACACAAAGGCAGCTCACAAGAGAAAAACAAGTGACGGTTCACGGTAGCAATCAAAGAAACTGAAGTTACAACAACCACGAGTGACCTTTTTCTCTCTGTCACACTAGGAAACGTGAAAGACGTTATGACACCCAGATCTGGTGTGGGCACCCTCACACACGGAGAAGACACTGTATCCACTGGAGGACACACCCCAGAGTATAAACCACAGAGCTCTCTCGGGGTGGCAGGATTCATCTGTCTGGTTTCTTCTGTATGTTTCTATTTCTTTTTTCCATTTGGCCATGTATATATAACTCAGGAAAAATAATAAACATTCCTTTTTTAAAAGTACATTTTGCTGAGCTATTTTCTGCTGACCACGAGGAAGCAAAGCTCACAAACATGGCCCTGGCTGACCAAGCGGCAATTAAAGCATTAGAAACCGACATGTGGACAGCTGGACTTGGGGGCGGGGAGGGGACAAAGGCGATGGGTCTCCACGGCAGCAGGACGCTGAGCAGTTTCCAACTCTTCCCTAACGGTTCAGAGTCAACAAATGAGCCGACAAAACCCATTTTAGAGACAGAGGTACACAAGCTCGCAGCCAGCCTCCTAACAGAACATGGGCCCTGGGGCCGCAGCCGCGAGGAGCTCTTGGAAAAGGGGACAAGGACGTCACACAGCAGGGATGACAAGGGCCACATGGAGCATGGACGCAGCAGCACGGTGCCGCCAGCAGGCCGGGAAGGCTCTCCCGTATGGCCCACCCAGCAGCACCCAGAATTGATAAGGCCAACAGCACACATATCACCAAACTCTGGAAAAAAGAGAGTTTAATTCTGCTCCTGCCAGTTCCCAGGACAACTCCAGCCGTCCTCATCAACGTGAGCGCCGCGATCAGAAAGACTGAAATATTAAAGCAGCGAGACGGCAAACACCAGTGGAGATGCAGAGAAGCCGGATCCCTTGCACGACAGGGGCACGTACGGGGCGACCGCCCCGAAGGTGGGTAGCTGCCGAGCACCGACACGAGCACGGACCACACGACCAGCCGTTATGCTCCCGGGCGATTTCCCCGGAGAGAGGAACGCACGTTCATGGATGTTCACAGCACTTTGGTGGGAAAGCCAAGACGGGAAACCACCCGAGTGTCCTTCACTGAATAGCGAAGGGCTGCAGAGCAGTGGCCCAGGAGCCAGTGGTGACAGCAGCTCTGTGTCATGACACCTGCGGTAAAACTGCGCAGAAACGCACGCGCGCCCGCAAAACTAATGGCATGTGAGCGAGCTCTGTGGGCGGCATCGATGTCCCTCCTGGCTGCAACACCACAGTCTGTTACCAATGGGGCAAACCGGGCACAGGGCACACGGGCCTCCCTATAGCTTCTGCAACTTGCTACGTAACCTACAGTTATTTCAAAAATAAATTCTCTTTAACAAAAGCGAGAGCCCCAGGCCCTCGACATGAACGCTGAGCCCCTCGGCCACCCGTCCAGGACCCTCCAGGCAGGCCTGGGGCTCAGCCCGGCGTTCAGAACGCGGCTCCTGTCACAGAGAGAAGAGTCCACACCAACACCACCCGACGCCGCGATGCAGCGCCACGCTCCAGGGCACGCGTGGTGGAGTAAGATCTGGAAGGACCGCGGCAGCCCCCTGCCCACCGGGCGTCTCACCTGAGTGCTCCCCGATGCCGCGGTCCTCCTGTCATCAGCCCTGTGTGGGGCGGTGCCCGCGGCAACCTTCAAACGGCAGCCAAGAGCCCAGAGGCCCCCGACCTTCCCGGGGAGGCGGCAGGTCGGTGAAGCCACGGGCCCAGGGAAGGGCTTCCTGCCTTCGGAGACCAGGAGAGCCCGGAACTCGGGGCAGAAAGATCTAGTGCCTGAGCAACCTCGGCTGGGGAGAGGCTGCTCTGCAGCCGGGGAGCAGCTCAGACTCGGGGTGCCTGGGAGGGGCTGTCCTCCCGGCTGTGGGGGGTACTCCGGCCAGGCCAGGGCCCCTCCACCGCCAATCTGGGGGCGTCAACGTCGGCCCCACGCCTGGCACCGCCAGCCTGGCACCGCCAGCCCGGCCCTGGGGGCTCCTGCCCCGGAGGCAGTGCTTGGCTGCGACAGAGACCCCGGGCCGCCGAGCCCCAGATGCCCCCCAGGAGGGGCTCCCCAGATCCTGAGTTGACTTAGACTAACTCTGACGAGGGGGGAGAGGGGACGGCAACCAAAACCATCGACAGAAGTACAAAACCAACCACTTCTGGAAAGCGAAGAGCCGGCAGGAGGGGAGGCTTCTGGAGCCCAGGAACCATGGGCCGCCGCGGGGCTGCTCCAGCCTGAGCGATTCGCAGGGCCGGGAGTTTGCCCTTGGGCTCAGGTGGCCTCGGGCAGCGGCGAGGGGCCGGAAGTGCAGCTCAGGAGCCACCTCATGCCTCCCGACCGGCTGCAAGCACCCAGCCCCTAGCTACGCCTTCTGGCCAAGGGACCGGGGCTCCTGTGTCGTCCCTGTGTCACTGTGCGCACGTGTAAGACATGTGTCTCACACTGGGCTGCGGTCAACGTTTCAGAGTGAATGATCTGGCGGAATCACATTGAAGTCTCTGGTTTCTTGAGAAATGCTCACCTTTTGAGATAAAAAAGATTCGAAAAGATGTGTCTGACTTTATAAGCCGTAACTGCTTCTTTGGGGAGAGGTTTTTATTGAGGGGAGGGGTTGTGTGTTTTCCATCGCGTTGGTAGCTTGAATCTTACCCCGTGCTCTCCAGGTGTGTGTGGGGACAGAAAAGCCTGCCACCATCCTCGCGGACACGTCCGACCTAAGGGTTACCGGTGGCCAGGCTCAGCTTCCCAAAGCCACCCACACACTGTCTGCTACTTAGTGCAAATCAGAGGAAACTGGTGAAAAACAGCAACTACTTCCATGGTCGGAAGCCACTCGCTATCAGATTTTCTATGTTGCGTGAGATTTTTCCACCCAAACGGGAACCAATGTGCTTGTAAACCCGACATTAAGCGACGTGGTAAGTTAACCACAGCTCCATCTAAAAACGAGTAGAATCTGACATACCTGCTATTTTTTGGCTTACAAGTATAGGCTGGAAAAGCCACTGCAAATCACTATCACTAGGAGGACACCCTGAAGCTCCCTAACCTCTACCCCACTCCCCACCTCACCTTATTCACCTGCCTTTAGAAAACTCTCAGCAGGTTATCAGAATTCGTTGAAAAAAAGATGTAATAATTAACACTCCCACAACCTATTACATTTATATTACATATAAATTAATGCAACATTAAATAAAATCTGTTTTTAGCAGCACAAAAATCCCAATTTTTAATATGTATTTGCTGAACACGTGTCGCAATTTGATCTCAGGGAGCTGCTGCTAAGTTTTATCGGTTAAAGAAAAGTTAGGTTAAGGGTCAACGTGGAGAATGTGAGAAAACAGGGAGAAGAAGAAAAATCAGAAGGTTGGCCAGGCCAAGAGGATCAATTCCAGAAAAGAACTGGGGCAGAGGGAATGTGCCGGAAGGTGGAGGAGCACAGCACGTGGCTGAGTCAGGACTGACGGGAAGAAGGGGGGGGTACTGAGAACCCCAGGACATCTTCCACCCTGGATCACAACAGGCGTGCAGTCCTGCACAGACCCGCCTTCACCACAATGGTGCATTTTAATGGTATGTTACACAGAAAACAGAAAAACGAAGTCTACACCAGGTGTGCTATAGGGACACTGTCCAGGTCACGTACTCACTGAGAAACAAGTTAGATCTCTCCAGAGAAAACCATAAAACTTTCCTGAATGACATAAAAAAACAACCTCAATAAAACATGAAAGATTTCTCAGGAAATCTGAAAGTGGATTGCAAAATTCAAACCAAAAAGAAAATATGACAAAGGCCCAGAACCCTGTCCCAAAAAACAATAAGTACTTAGTGTATTAGATATTAAAACGTATTTTTAAGAACTAGAGTATTAAACAGTGTGGCAAGGAGCAAGTTAAATTATGGTACAACAAGATAACAGAATATTATACAACTTTTTAAGAGGATATAGGCTATTCCAACAAGAATTCTAAGACAATTCAATAAGAATAGTATTTTCAACAAATGGTGTTGGGACAACCGGACACCCATATGCAAAAGAATGAAGCTGGACCCTTACTTCACACCATACACAAAAGTTAACTCAAAATGCATCAAAGACTAAAATGTAAGAGCTAAAACTATAAAACACAGAAGAAGGTACATCTTCTCCTATAAATCTCCACGATCCTGGATTTGGCAATGGTTTCTTAGATATACATGACACCAAAAGCACGGGCAACAAAAGAAAAAACAGATTAATTAGACTCATCGAAATTTAAAATGTCTGTGTTTCGAAGGACAAGAAAGTAAAAAGATGGGAATTCCCTGGGGGGTCCAGCGGTTAGGACTTGGCCATTTCACCGCCAGGGGCCTGGGTTCGATCCCTGGTCGGGGAACTAAGATCCCCCAAGACGTGCAGCCAAAAAAAAAAAAGAAACAACAACAAAAAAGCAAAACAGAGAGAAAGTAAAAAGGCAATGGACAGAAGAAAATGTCTGCAACCCACATATCTGATAAAAGAATTGTACCTAGCAATCATAAAGAACTCTTACAACTCAATAAATGAGACAGTTTTTTTTTTTTTTTTTGCGATATGCGGGCCTCTCACTGTCATGGCCTCTCCCGTTGCGGAGCACAGGCTCCGGACGCACAGGCTCAGCGGCCATGGCTCACGGGCCCAGCCACTCCGCAGCACGTGGGATCCTCCCGGACCAGGGCACGAACCCGTGTCCCCTGCATCGGCAGGCAGACTCTCAACCACTGAGCCACCAGGGAAGCCCCAAATGTGACAATTTTTAAAATGGAGAAATGTCTATTCAAACCCTTTGCCCCAAGAAAATATACAAATGGCCAAGCAGCACATGAAAAGATGCCCAACGCTATTGACCACTGAGGAAATGCAAGTCAAAACCACGAGAAGACACCACGTCACACCCAGCAGGACGGCGAGAACCAGAGAACAGTGCTGGCAAGGACGTGGAGAAAGTGGAATTCTTACACGAGGCTGGTAGTGGAACGAGCCATAAAACAGCACAGATGCTGCAGAGAAGTCTGGTGGTTATGAGTTAGGTACAGAACTACCACATGGTCCAGCAGTTTCACTCCTGGGTCTAGAGCCCAGGAATTGAAAAGAGGTATTTAAACAACAATGGGCACACGAATGCTCCCAGAAGCACTGCTCACAGCAGCCACAGGTGGACACAGCCTGACCAGTAACGAAACAGAATGCAGCGTATTCACATAAAGGAATGTTATCCAGCCACGAAAATTCAAGAGTGAAGCTCTGACACACACGACCACATGGATGAACCTCGAAAACCTGATGCTAAGTGAGGGGACTCAGACACGATGTGTGACACAGGTCACATACTGTACGCTCCCTGTACAGGAATAGGTAACCCAGGGAGACAGAACGTGGGGGAACCGGGGCTGGGCGCAGGGTCGGGAGGGAGCGCCCCGCAAGTTCAGGGTCTCCCTCCAGGTGAGGGCGATGTTGTGTGGCTAGACAGAGGGACGGTCACACAACACGTTCGTGTACTGAAGTGCTGCTGTAAAATGGTTAGCTTTATATCTGGCCTGTCAGCTCCCATCACAATCCTGGACGTTTAATTCAGTCACCACACCCTCCTGAGCTCCGCCTATGTTAGTGTTGCTGTGTCCGTCTCTGTGCACCAACAATCCCCATTTCAATTCTTAAATATATGAATTGAATATCCTGGCAACCAGCACTTTAAAAAACAGAGCTACCCTAAAAAGGACACGTGACTGTCTGCTTTAGAAAAAGCCTCCACAGGATCAGTTTGGATAAACAGACGGATGAGAGATTCAAAAGAAACTAAGACACTTCTGATCTTACAAATCAGCAATAAAAAGACAAAGGACCCAGTTCAAAAATGGACAACGGGTCTGAACAGACATTTCTCCAGAGAGAGATGACAGCCAATGAGCAGCTTAAAAGATGCCCAACATCAGTCACAAGGGAAATGCCAATCAAAGCCCAGGGACACGCCCCACGCCCAGCAGAGGGACCATAGCCAAAATTAACCATGGACAGCAGGGCTTGGCAGAGAGGTGGGGAAAATGCGACACAAAAACCGTACTCCTGGAAATATAAATATGAAAATACATGTCTCAAAAAGAGAACAGACTTGAGGACACAGGGTGGAAAGGGGAAGCTGGGATGAAGTGAGAGAGTGGCATTGACATATGTACACTACCAAATGTAAAACAGATAGCTAGTGGGAAGCAGCCGCATAGCACAGGGAGATCAGCTCGGTGCTCTGTGACCACCTAGAGGGGTGGGATAGGGAGGGTGGGAGGGAGGCTCAAGAGGGAGGAGATATGGGGATATATGTATACATATGGCTGATTCACTTTGTTATATAGCAGAAACTAACACACCATTGTAAAGGCAGTTATACTCCAATAAAGATGTTAAAAAAGAAAGAAAGAAAGAAAGAAAATATACGTCTCACAAAAACATGTGTTCATAGCAGCATCACCCATAGCACATAAAGTGAGAAAGAGGACGGGACAGACAACATGCTACCATTTGTGTAAACACGTGCACAGACATGGCTATGCACAAAAAAAAGTCTGGAAAGAGACTAACACCCATAAAAGTGCGAGGAAACAGAAGAAACTGATGCAAGTCTGGCCTAGTGGGAGAATGTTTTGAATTTTGTATCATGTCCTGCATTACCTAACAAAAACATAAATATTGTTTTTAAAGCACTATAGAAAAAAACAAGAAAAGAAAAACAGATTAGTAGAACACAGTGTAGACCCTAGAAAATTTGGAGGGTAGAACATGTTCCATCAAAAGGACAGAATATTCAGTAATGATATGGGACAACCGAATCTTTCTTTAAGAAAAGAAATGTCAGATCCCTGCCTCACATAACACAAATTTCAATTCATTTAAAAAACTACAGGGCGTCCCTGGTGGCACAGTGGTTGAGAGTCCGCCTGCCGATGCAGGGGACAAGGGTTCGTGCCCCGGTCCGGGAAAATCCCACATGCCGCGGAGCGGCTGGGCCCGTGAGACATGGCCGCTGAGCCTGCGCGTCCGGAGCCTGTGCTCCGCAACGGGAGAGGCCACAACAGTGAGAGGCCCGTGTACCGCAAAAAAAAAAAAAAAAAACTACAAAAGGTGGAGAAAAATATAAGAAAACGTTTGTAACTGTGCAAGAGAGGGCTTTTTAAGGGAACAAAAAAAGAACAAAAACAGACACCACAAAGCAAAACTGACAGACGCTCGCCTGCACTACTGAAAGCCCCACAGAAACATCAAATTCAGGAGACAAAAGACACATGGGGAGAAAGTCCATGTATTAGACACACAAAAAGTCCTTTTTTACAAAAGGTGATCAATTCAACAGAAAAACAAGCGAAAGATGTGATGAGGAAATTCATAGAAGACAAATGATTCATACCTAATCGAAAAATGTCCATCTCACCAAGGATCAGGAAAATATAAATTAAGAACAGATTCTACTCTTCACCCACCAGATTGGTAAGAATAAAAGATGGAAGGTACCCAGTGCACGCTATAATGCCAGGACATGAATTCTGGGGCCCTGAGGCATCATGTATCAGATTTCAAATGCTGCGTCTCCAAGAGAAGCGTCACACAGGCAAACAGACCTAAATGGGCCTCTCTCCAAGAAGACACACAGATGGCCGACAGGCACGCGAAAAGATGCTCAACACCACTACTATTAGAGAAACGCAAATCAAAACCACAACGAGGTACCACCTCACACCGGTCAGAATGCCCATCATTAAAAAGTCTACAAACAATAAATGCTGGAGAGGGTGTGGAGAACAGGGAACCCTCCTACACTGTTGGTGGGAATGTAAATTGGTGCAGCCACTATGGAAAACAGTATGGAGGTTCCTCAAAAAACTAAAAATAGAGTTGCCCTATGATCCAGCAATCCCAGTCCTGGGCATATATCTGGAAAAACACTAATTCGAAAAGATACATGCACCCCTATGTTCACAGCAGCACTATTCACAATAGCCAAGACACGGAAACAACCTAAATGTCCGTCGACAGACGAATGGATACAGAAGATGTGGTGCATATACAGTGGAATACTACTCAGCCGTAAAAAAGAACGAAATGATGCCACTTGCAGCAACATGAAGACCTAGAGATGATCATACTAAGTGAAGTAAGTCAGACAGAGAAAGACAAATACCATGTGACATCACTTCTATGTGGAATCTGAAATACGACACAAATGTACTTATCTACAAAACAGAAGCAGACTCACAGACATAGAGAACAGACTTGTGGTTGCCAAGGGGGAGGGGAGGTGGGGGAGGGATGGAGTGGGAGTTTGGGATGAGCAGATGCAAACTATTATAAATAGAATGGATAAACCACAAGGTCCTACTGTAGAGCACAGGGAACTGTATTCAATACCCTGGGATAAACCAGCATGGAAAAGTATACGAAAAAGAATGTATATGTATAACTGAGTCACTTTGCTATACAGCAGAAACTAACACAACATCGTAAATCAACTCTACCTCAATAAAACTGAAAAATAAATAAATATATACAGTCTACTCGCTGTCAATTACACCTCAATAAAGCTGTTTTGAAAAACCACACACAGAGTAAGACACAACTACACCCACAAGAGAGGCCGACAACACCAAGTGGTGGCAAACATGTGCAGCACCGAGAACCCTCCACGTGGCTGGCGGGGTGCACAGTGGCGCAGCCTCCTTAGAGGACAGCTTAGCAGTTTTGTAAGGTAAACACACACTTCCATACGATCCCTCCCAGTCCTAGGAATCTACCCAAGAAAAATGAAAACAGAGGCCCTTGTACACAGCACACTCAAAACGGCCCCAAACTGGCAACAACCCAAATATCTAGACCAGGTGATGGAGAGAGCGGTGTGATGAGTCCAAAGGAAAGGGGGACACGGGGAGCGGGGCGGGAAGGGGTGGGCTAGCAGGCTGGATCCCCCAGGCAGGAACGGGGCCTCGGGGCATCACAGAGCCTCTCTGGTCTCAGGGTCCCAGTCTCGGAACCCCTCTTAGCCCCGCAAGCCCACAGCTTACAGCTCCCACGGGCTGACCACCGAGCACTCAGTGCTCACAAAGTAGGAAACGAAAACAGTGGAACAAGGGAATTTCTGCTAAAGGAAAACAAGTCAGGCTCCCAGGGAGCTGTCTGTAAAGATCACAACCCCTCACCCGGCTAGTTTAACGACCAGGAGTCCGCTGCCAGACCAGAAACATTTCTTGAGGCAAAATACCATTGGTATGAAGTCATTTTGCTGAGCAAATTCTCAAGGCCATGAAGTTCACAACCTCGTCTGATGGTTTTGAAGCACTTGTGGGCTTAATGCCCATGTAATTCCTCTGATTTTTCCAGGTTGAAAAGGAAGGAGAAAAGATGCCCCATGTTGAGCTTTGCTTCCTTTCCACACGAAGGACACGGCGTGGCCTCCTACAGCCCAGCTGCCCCTGTCACGTGTCAGCAGGACCCACGAGGACACGACAGACACACATGGCTGCGCTGGGCCCTCGGGAGCCCGGGGCTTGGGGGTGGCGCACATCGTGTTCCAAAGGCACAAAGTGGCGCCCATCCCTCCAAAAGTACACGTCACTCCCCACTCCAGAGGGTCACTCCAACCAACGGAGGGCCATCTGGTCAACACGTGCGAGCTCTTCCTCCCTGGACGTCAGCACTTACAGCCAAGGGCGAGCCGGACGCACTCCCCACACGGTCTGGGCCAGGCGGCCGGGGAGGGCAGTGACACCTCAGCCTGTGTCCTTATACGACCACCGTCAGGAAACCCAAGCAAGGGCCTCTCCTCTCCACCAACTGCCCAGGGACCATGCCCGTGACCCGGCCTCTCGGGCCAACTCCCCTGTGAAGCGGCAGCACACCCACACCTCCGCCCCTGGCATCTCAGGGCTGCCAGAACCCAAGGTCAAAGTGCTTCTGTGAACGGAAGCGTGCTTTGCAGACATGAGAGGTTCTTCTTAGCGAGACCCGGAGCCAAGAGCTGAGCTAACCAGCCCCTGGCTCCCCCCACTCCCCCTCCCGCTCCACCCCCAGCTCCCCCGACTCCTCCCAGCTCCCCCACTCCCCCCAGCTCCCCCACACACCCCCAGCTCCCCCACTCCCCCCAGCTCCCCCCCACTCCCCCCAAGCTCCCCTCACACCCCCCAAGATCTCCCCACTCCGCCCCCCCCAATCTGCAGACAGCCTGAGTGTATTTACAGCAGCAGGAGGCAGCCAGCTCAGCCTAGGTGCCCGTCCAAGGCGGCAGTCACTGGCTCCAAGGGTGACCGCTGCTCTGGTGTGTCTCCCCACCCCCCAGGTCCGGCTCTGCGTCTGGGGCGGTACCTCCCCAGGGAGGGCAGGGTGGGGGGGCTGAGGCCTGCAGACCCCTCACCACCACACAGCCGTGCTCGCTAGACCAGTCCACCCGACGCTGTCAAGCCGGAGCCTCCTCTGGAAGGGGTCCAGGGACGTGAAGACAGAACCGGACCCCATCTTCCCAGCCCTAAGCCCAGCTCACGGGGAGGGTTAAGAAGCTACCAGACGGGCAGACATGGGCCAACTCCGAGAACCCTGTGCTCGAGCACCATCCTCGGAAGAGGGAAGACCCTCGAACCCCCCACCTCGCAAGCCCCTCTAGCAGGACAGGGAAGAGGACAGGCGCGGGGCAGGGCCTCCCGGGAGCAGCAGCCGGCACCACAGAACCAGCGCCGGGAGGACTTGTCCCCGCCTCAGCGGCACCACAGGCCACCCCTCCTCCACTATCCCAGCCCACACGCCCCTCGGGTCAACGGCAGGGGCAAGAAGTGGACGGAGGGCTCAGCCACACAGATGTCACACGCTGTGGACAAGGGCACCAGGGCAGCGGGGACTGGACATGACAGGAGAGGGATGGGGCCCCCCCGCCGAGCGCCCCCCCCCCCCGGGGGGATCCTTCAGCCCTCCTGGCGCAGGCTCAGGGCCTGGGCTGTGGGAAGTGACTGCACAGGGACCCGAGGGTCCCTGGACGGGCATTTCCGGGAGGACAGCACCATGGCCCAAGAGGGGGCAGAGGCTCCTTGGGGCTCCTTGCGGGGGTTGGTGCAGGAGCTGGGGCGGGGACGGTGCAGTACTTTTCCATGGGCTCCCAGCGACGGGAACGCTCTCTCCAGGCTCTGGCCACCCACCCTCTGCAGACGGAAGGGTCCCTCCTTTAAAAAGGCCTAACACAGCAGCTCCCCAGCTTCCCACGAGAACCGAGAACCGGAGAGAGAGCGGGTGAAGAGGATTTTGATGAGCAGAGACCAGGATGTGGTCTCGAGGAAGCACAGTCTCCATTTCCTCAGGACACCAGCCCCGAGCCCAGTACTGACCGCGCAGGGACCCACCCGAGCTCCCCCAGCACCCCTGGGGACCAAGGCGAAGCTGCAGAGCACAGACCCCATGGGGACCATGTGCACAAGTTACTAACCAACCAACCAAAAACTGAGGCAGCAAGAGACACTGGAAGGAAACATACCCAAATTCTTCTTCCTGCTTTTGTTTTCCAAATTTCTTTTAATCAACATGTACTTAAATAACAACAACAAAAAAATCACTTTTTAAAAAATTGCCTGAATTTCAGAATCATTACCCATCTCAGGCAGAGCCTTTAAGCTGTGCCATTACTTATCATAAACCCACACAGTCGGGGGTCCTGCCAGTGACCAGCAGCCGGCAAGCAGAGGCCACTCAGAAAGCTAGAGATTTAGAACAAAATGACAAGTCACCAGGACTTGGAGTCACTTGGAGTTCGTTTTAAAGAAATTGGAGGAGTCTAGAAAAAGTAGGAAACTGTCCAGGAAAGGCCCAAGAAATTCACATGTACTGGAGGTTCTGCAGGGATTGGGGGCCAGACCACCGAATGGGAACTGGAATAGCTCTAAAAAAACAGTTTCCCTCTAGGGTCTAGAAACCAAAAAGGCCTGATAAAACTGGGGCTCCAGCGGCACAGAAGGCGAGGACGACGAGAAGGGGCCCAGGGGACATGGGACTGGCTATGAGCCCGGGTGAGAGCAGGACGTGGGGGCCAGCGATGCGGCCCGGCTGGCTGACCTGGGTCCTGTAAGCGCGGGCCTTCTGTGCAGGGAGAGGCGCCCGGGCTCGGGTGGCACCAGACCTGCGGTTCTCAGCCGGAGAGAGGGCAGAGAAAGGGGCACCCAGGATAGGTACGGGCCTGAGTGCCGGCCTGGCTTCCTCCCCGACACCCGGAGGTGGCAGCTGGGAGACGACCCCAGACCCAGTGGAGCCGTTCTCTGTCGGCACAGGCCCTGCACCTGCCCACCCACCACAGAGGAAAAGTGCCGTCACGCATCCCCCTGGCACAGAACTGCCCAGCCAGCCGGTGTCCTGGGGGTCGGACCAGCAGTCCTGCACGGAGCCCGCAGCACAGTGGCCTGGGATCCACCCCAGGGCCCGGCTGGGCCTGCAGTCGAGGAGGTGCTGGCCAATGGGCAGGCCCTCCTGCCCCAGCCCCTCCGCTATATGAAGGGGGTACATGCGCCCCGAGTCTCAGCAGCGTGCACGGCCCAGGCTTGAAACAAAGGCAGAGCTGGAAACACTAGGGCGTAGGAGTGACCAAACCGGGACTTCCCTGATGGTGCAGTGGTTAAGAACCCACCTGCCAGTGCAGGGCACATGGTTTCGAGCCTTGGTCTGGGAAGATCCCACATGCTGCGGAGCAACTAAGCCCGTGAGCCACAGCTACTGAGCCTGTGCTCTAGAACCCATGAGCCACATCTACTGAGCCTGCGAGCCACATCTACTGAAGCCCGTGAACCTAGAGCCCATGAGCCACAACTACTGAAGCCCGCGCACCTACAGCCCGTGAGCCACAACTACTGAAGCCCGTGCACCTAGAGCCCGTGAGCCACAACTACTGAAGCCCGCGCGCCTAGAGCCCGTGCTCCATAGCAAGAGAAGCCACCGACTGCCATGAGAAGCCCGCGCACCGCAACAGAGCAGCCCCCGCTCGCCGCAACTAGAGAAAGCCCGCGCGCAGCAACCAAGACCCAACGCAGCCAAAAAAAAAAAAAGAGTGATGAAACCCACCAGCCACACACCACCCATCCTGTCAGGGGATTTCCATCGCTTCCTTTCAGAAAGACCCAAACGAGGACCTGATCTAGTCGCCGATTAATGGTAGATACTCACAGGCGAGTCTGACGATGGCCCCAAGTCACTCGACACGCTATGCGGCGCGGCTCCGACGACACTTCCCTCCCCGTGGACCAAGGATGAGCACAGGGTCACCGGGCGCTCACGTGGGATGCAGGCTCGAGGCCGCACCAGGCAAGCCTCATGCACGGTCGGCACCTTCACCCACCGCTCAGGGCCCAGCAAAGCCGCCCCTCATGACATGAGTCACCCATCAACTTTTACTTCATGTTGAATAACTTGTCAAGATTTGTAACATCTTACGCCATTTTGACCCACTACACACTAGGAATTGCAGAGTCAGCTCAATACAGAAGAAAAGTATGAACACTCAGAACCTGAGAGGTAACAGCAAACAAATTCAAACGTAGACACATGCTTCTGTGGTGGACCTTGACCACTTTTAGCTGTGATCTCGTAAATACAGACCCCAGGCCACGGCCCACGCAGCGCCATGTGAAGGGCCCTCCCTTGTCTGACGGGCTCAAAGGCCCGGCTGCGGCCAGGCCAACAGAGGACTCCACCGGGCCACCATGCCATCGAAACCCTGTCACACCGGGGACACCAACAGCAACCTGAGGTCTGGTAGCTGAAGAATGGCAGTTGTGCGGTTCCAACCTACAGTTTACTGCAAGTCTTATTTGCCCTACAACTGCCTCTAAAAGGCACTGGGCATGTCCATGGGGGCCTGTCCACCCCCTGACGCCTGCCACGTGACCACTGAGTCCCCCTCCAGGTCCAGAAACAAGGCGAGGCCAGCGCGCCCACGTCACCTACCTCGGCTGGGGCCCCCTCAGTGCCTGGCGGGGCCGCAGGTGCCAGAGGCGTCTCTCTTGCTGCCGCCTTCTTCAGTTTTTTGTTCTTTTTCTCTGTCACTTGGCTATCTTTTCTCTTCTGTTTTGCCATCCTGTAACAGAGAAAGTAAACTACAAAGACACAGGAAATAAAAATTCTCAATTAACAGAGAGGGGAGGGCATTATAAAAGATACAAAGCTATTTCAGAAAGTGTGGGAAACATACAGTCACTGTTACAAATTCCAGCTCTCGTTTCATCACCTGTGGACAACTTAACCATTGTGGTGGATTTCCTGTCTTTCTTCTGAGTGTTTTATTTAACATAGCTGCCATCACACACAGATTATATGCTCTGTTTCTAACTCAACATGAACATAAGCTTTTAAGAGTAAAAGAAGGGACTTCCATGGCGGTCCAGTGGTTGGGATTCCACGCTTCCACTGCAGGGGGTACGGGTTTGATCCCCGGTCGGGGAACTAAGACCCCGCATGCCACGCAGTGCAGGCCCCCTCACCAAAAAAAAAGAGGAAAAGAAATAGCATTTTTAGTGACAGTATCCAAATTTTCCAAAAGTGAAAACTGCGAGCATTTGTCTATTCCCTAATTGATGACTATCTGGGATTATTTTCATTTTCTACTATTACGGAGTAACTCACTTCCCCATCAACTAGGGATGCTGCAGCCCTACACGGGCTGGCAGTGACCACCATGCAGTCACTAGGCCCTCGGTCACCTGTGGCTGGAGGTGGCCATGATGAGTCTGGGGTGGCCTCCTTGGACTGTGGAAGCAGCCCCAACCGGGGCCGCATTGAAGGAGCGACACAGGTCCAAGAGGCTCTGATTATGTCTCCCTCCTCAAGCACAGCAGTATCTAGAACTCCACGCACAAGGACAGAAGAACGCCCGTGAACATGAACTGCAAACCCAGCTTCCCCTGTGGGGCCGGATGATGGGAGCCAAGGGAAACGGTCAGGGCACCAGAAACTAGGCAGGGGTCGGGGGAGAGGCCTCCACCCGAGGGTCACTGGCTGCGGGGACCTCCGAGGGGCGTCGTGAGGGCTGGGGATGGGGGGAGGCCGCCCGCAGGGCCCCAGGCCCACCCCGAGGGGGACGCGGGAACTGACCGGATCCTCCCCACCCCGCCCCCTTTGGATGGAGCCCAAAAGGAGCTGAAAACACAGGAAAGTTTCGGAGTCCCAGCAGCTACAGCATGAGCACCCCGAGGTGCAGGGTAGAAGGCACTTTGGCACAGAGGCCATGGCCAGCTCGTACAAGCCACACACACACACACACACACACACACACGTGCGGGCACGCTTCTCGTCACACGTCAATCAAGCAGGGGGTAAGTCAGCAGAAACCTGGAAAAGGAATATCACGCAATAACTGAAATCAATGAGACAGCGCTACATGTACAGGATGGAACGGAACACGACGAGTAGTGTCACACTTTTCTATTTGTTTAAGAAAATAACAGCAGAGAAAGCTATGCACGTACTTACAGGCAAATGTCTGAAGGACATAAGCCAAAGCTCTCCCTTTCTGTCTCGGGACGGGACTGCGAGGGACTCCCCCACACCCACAGCTCAGTCTCATTTTTTTAATACTAGTCCTTTAAAACTCTATCTACAAGGGCTGCTAGTATCAGCTTTTATTCTAACAAATTACAAGCATGTATTTCGTTTAATCTATCCTGAAGTCACTCCACTGGCTTCATCTGCATGCATGTGTATTGTATGTATCACACAGACACAAGCATGTAACATGTATGTTACACACACCCACAATATTCACGCTCATGTCACTTCGGACACGCTGTCCCAGGCTGCCTGCACGGGAATGGACACACAAACCCAATACCTTCTTCCTCTGACACCAGAATTCATTTTGGACTCCATCCACAAATGCTCGAAAATGCAACTCATTCACTCCACAAGTGTTTATCGAGAGCCAGTTCTGTGCCAGGCACTGCTGCACGCTGAACACAGAGCAAACAGCAAGGGAAGGAAGAGCCTTGATCTCGAGAAGCCTCCTTCTGGTGTGAGATCCAGACCTATTTAAGTGAACGAGCCAGTGCTTTCACACAGAGATAAACACTGTCGAGAAAGTAGAACCGGGTTGAGTGAGCAGGCGCCCCGGAGGCTGGCAGCCACGGGAAGGGCGGCTCAGGGGCCTCTGAGTGGCCAGAGGCAGACAGAGGAGGCAGCGTGTGAAGAACTGGAGGAGGCCCTGGGCCAGGTAGCGTCCAGGGGAGCAAGGTCTGCATGTGGAGGAGGGGCGTCCGGAGCAGAGCTGCCTGCCCTCAGGTCTCTCACCCAGGCATCAGTCTCACTGAACCACTTAATGAGACCTTAACTTCCCCCAAAGCAAAACTTTCCACAGGGACAGACGGACAAATGACATCAACATGGGGGGGAGGGGAAGCGCGCTCAAGTCACCAGCAGCCCCACCCCACAGGCCCCTGCACTTCCTCACTTGTCGGTCACCGTCTCCACCGCAGAGTGCTGGCCACATGCAGGAGCGGCTCCAGGCTGGACCACGCGGTCCAGAGTGCCCACCCACACGCAGCTCGCATTCTGATGGGGGAGACAAACATGTCAGGAAATGAGAATGATGCTAGGCAAAAAAAAAAAGGAATGAAGGAAAGGGCTATGGGAAACGGTGATTATGAAAAGGGTGATCATAGCGGAAAGGGCCCAGAACCCAGATTTGAGTTCTAAATACCATTCTCTATAAAAAAGAGCCAGACTGCCTTAAGATTCCCGTCTGGAGCAAGGAACGTGTAAGGTGAACCAGCGTATCAAGCTGCACCACAAACCAAGCCAGACAATCACAGGGCCACGGCGGAAAGGACATGGAGCCAGGGTGAAGGGCCCCTCTGCCCGCTTTGGGGCCATGACTGATTACAGAACACCGAAGGAATATCACTACTGAGCAATCAGAAAACTGCCAGGCGCCAAGGTCTTTAATTAAGCCTTATCTTAAGAAAGTATCCCAAGCCAGAGGCTGCAAGCTTCAATTAGCAGTGTAATAAGAAATCTTGAAAGAATTAGACTGTTGACACAGGGTTTTGAAAAGACAAAGGGCTCTGCCAGCCAATTACCTTGCTGGACAGTAAGAAAAGCTTAGCAAATATTTACACACCGGTTACCATAAAAGTTAAATCTACATTCATTCTGAGAGTTATCGTTAAAAAGTTTAATCAGGGGGCTTCCCTGGTGGCGCAGTGCTTAAGAATCCACCCGCCAATGCAGGGGACATGGGTTCGAGCCCTGGTCTGGGAAGATCCCACATGCCGTGGAGCAACTAAGCCCGTGCACCACAACTACTGAGCCTGCGCTCTAGAACCGCGAGCCACAACTACTGAGCCCGTGTGCCACAACTACTGAAGCCCGCGCAACTAGAGCCCGTGCTCCACAGCAAGAGAAGCCACCGCAGTGGGAAGCCCATGCACCACAACGAAGAGTAGCCCCCACTCGCCGCAACTAGAGAAAGCCCGCGCGCAGCAACGAAGACCCAACGCAGCCATAAATAAATAAATAAATAAAGTTTAATCACTAAGTCTATTTGCTAAAAAGGGGGGAGAGACTTTTCCATATTATAAAAAGCTTTTGGGCTTCCCTGGTGGCGCAGTGGTTGACAGTCCGCCTACTGATGCAGGGGACACGGGTTCGTGCCCTGGTCCGGGAAGATCCCACATGCCGCGGAACGGCTGGGCCCGAGAGCCATGGCCGCTGAGCCTGCGCATCTGGAGCCTGTGCCCTGCAACGGGAGAGGCCACAACAGTGAGAGGCCCACGTACCAAAAAAAAAAAAAAAAAAAAAAGCTTTCTTTTTCAGTCCCAAGAGACGGTGATTCATACCTGTGAGACAAGGAGTGTTTGTTGCAGGAAAGACATTTCCTTACATTTACAGTCAGCTGGTCTTCAACAAGGGGGCCACAACAATTCAATGGGGAAGAACAGTCTTTAACAGGTGGTGCTGGGACAATTGGATATCCACATGCAGAAGAATGAAACTGGACCCCTACCTCACACTACATAGAAGAATTATTCAAAATGGAGCAAAAACCTAAATGTAGAGCTAAAGCTATAAAACTCTTAGAAAACATAGGAGTAAATCTTTATGACCTTGGATTAGGCAACAGTTTCTTCATTACGACACCAAAAACATAAGGAGAAGAAAAAAAGATAAATTGGATTTATGAAAATTGAAAATTTTGTGCTATAAATGATGCCAGCAAGAAAGTAAAAAGACAATCAACAGGAGTGGAGAAAATGTTTGCAAGTCATATCTGACATGAGACTTGTATCTAGAATGTATGAGGAACCCATAACTCAACAAAAAAGGCCAACAACTCACTTTAAAAATGGACAGGGACTTCCCTGGTGGTCCAGTGGCAAAGAATCTGCCTTACGACACAGGAGACGTGGGTTCAAGCCCTGGTCAGGGAACTAAGATCCCACATGCTGTGGGGCAACTAAGCCCGCATGCCACAACTACTGAGCTCCCGTGCCCCAACTAGAGAGCCTGCGTGCCGCAAAGTACAGAGCCCAGGCGCTCTGGAACCCGTGTGCCACAGCTACAGAGCCCACGCGCCCTAGAGCCTGCGCGCCACAACTAGAGAGAGGAAACCCGCATGCCACAACTAGAGAGAAGCCAGAGCACCACAACTAGAGAGAAGCCCATGCACCGCAGTGAAGAGCCCACATGCTGCAAGAAAAGATCCCGCATGCCTCAAGGAAGATCCCATGTGCCACGACTAAAGACCCGACACAGCCAAAAATAAATAAAAATAAAAAAATCTTTAAAAATAAATAAAAAATTTACAAAAAATGGACAAAGGACTTGAACAGACAATTCCGCAAAGAAGAGATACAAATGGCCAGGAAGCCATGAAGGAGCTCAACATTGGTCCTCATTAGGGAAACGCAAGTCAAATGACACACTTCACACACACGAGGATGGCTGAAATCAGACACATAATAGGGAACGTTGGTGAAAATGTGGAGGAATTGGAGCGCTCATCACTGCGGGCGGGACAGAATATGGTGTGGCCACTTTGCAGAACAGTCTGGCAGTTCCTCAAAAGGTCAAACAGTTGGGACTTCCCTGGTGGCGCCGTGGATAACATTCCACGCTCCCAATGCAGGGGGCCTGGGTTCAATCCGTGGTCAGAGAACTAGATCCCACGTGCGTGATGCAACTAAGAGTTTGCATGCCACAACTAAGGAGCCCACCTGCCACAACTAAGACCCAGCACAACCAAATAAATAAATAAATATTTTTTAAAAAAAGAAGTCGAACAGTTATGTGACGCAGTACTACCTATAGATGTAAATAATCAGTGAAATGAACAGACCCACATAAGCTCTGAACTTGGCTGTTCCCAGCAGTGTAAGTCATAATATCCACAAGGGGGAAACAACCTAAATGTCTATCAACTGATAAACAGCTGAATTCTATCCACACAACAGATTATTCAGCCAAAAAGGAAGGAAGCACTGACACCGGCTACAACATGGATGAACCGTTTTGAAAACATGCTAAGAGAGAGAAGCCAGTCACAAAATATTACAGACGTATGATTCCATTTATATGAAACGTTCAGAATAAGCAAATTACAGAGGCAGAAGCAGATTCGTGTCTGCTTAGGGCTGGGCAAGGGGAGGGGTGGCAGTGACTGGTTGGTACCAGGTTTCTTCTGGGAAAAGAAACATGTTCTAAAATCAGCTTGTGGTAATGGTTGCACACCCTGTGAATATACTTTTAAAAAACCCCTCTAGGGCTTCCTTAGTGGCACAGTGGTTGAGAGTCCGCCTGCCGATGTAGGGGACGCGGGTTCGTGCCCCGGTCCGGGAAGATCCCACATGCCACGGAGCGGCTGGGCCCGTGAGCCATGGCCGCTGAGCCTGCGCGTCCGGAGCCTGTGCTCCGCAACGGGAGAGGCCACAACAGTGAGAGGCCCGCGTACCACTAAAAAAAAAAAAAAAAAAAAAAAACCTCTAATCCCAAATTATTTGCTGTAAATGAAAACACGTAACGCCCCAATACTGTTTGTAAAAATAAACAGGGAAAAATACGGTTTCCTACCACCACCGTTTCAGCAAATGTACATATGCCGTCAAAGGCGTTCCTTGCGTCCCCCGGCCTGTTGGGACCTCCCCGCCCTCACTCTGTCCACTGGCCGTCATGGGTGGCCTGGCGTTGCTGTGTCACAGCATCGAGACCTTTATTGTGTTTTCTTTCCTTACCGGCCTTTCTGCAAAAATCCCAGTGACTCAGGTTAACTTCTATGAGCAATACCAACTTAAGATTTCCCTGTACCTGGTGGTCAGGAAGACCTGGGGGGCAGGAATTAGAGCTGGTCGGCATCATAACCATCACTAAAACTGGCCTTGACTGAGATCTCGCTTCCCGTGTGCCAGGCCCTGTTCCTGGTGCTTTCCACGTGTTAGCTCGTGTACTTCTTGTGACTGACGAGGCAGGCACACAGGTGAGGTCACGGAGGCACACGTCTCAGGGCAAATCAACAGATTGGGCCTAAAACTGGTAAATCAAAAAAAGTCACCCAATTTGCCTATTATTCAGGAATATGGAAGTAATTCCAGTAGGAACAGTGGAAAGATGAAACTGTGCTCGCCTCTGAGGAGCAGTCTGCCTGCTGGTTTGTGGTAAGTTCCAGGACCACTGAGTTTCTTAGCCATATGCACACATCACTTAGTTAATTTGACAGATCCAATGTCTTTTACACAGATTTTTTAAAATTACATTATTCAGCGTTAGCCAGAGGATGATGAAAAGGACATGATCATGCCCTGCTGATGGAGAATAAATCGGTACAGCCGTTCTCATGGTAATTTGATAACATTTAATCAAGTGCTTTGGCCCAGTGGTTCCATGTCAAGGAACTCACCCTAATGAAATAATCACAGACAGAGATTTATGTAAGGATGATAATGACATGATATAAAGGATGATACTACCTCTAATATTAAAAAGTGGAAAACACTGTAATTGCCCAGCAGCAGGCTGAGGAACAGCTGACTCCTTCGTGCCGGGGGACGGGCCCATACACCCATCAACAACTGTGATCTCAACTGTTCCATCACTCGAGTGGGTGCTCACGACGCAACGTAAAGTGGAAGGATGGACTATAAACCTGTGTACGTGCAACACGACCCTCGTCTTCAAGAACAATTATATGCAGATATGCACAAAGGAGAAAACTAGAAGGTAATACATTAAACATCAACATTTTAGGGGGTAGAATTATAAGTGCTCTTTTCTTCCTTTATACTTTCCAGCAATTTCTACAATAAAAGAAAAGACATTTTGGGGAATTCCTTGGTGGTCCAGTGGTTAGGACTCCACGCTCTTACTGCCAAGAGCGCAGGTTCAATCCCTGGTCAGGGAACTAAGATCCCGCAAGCCATGTGGCACAGCCAAAAAAAAAAAAGAAAGAAAAGCCATTTTAAGATATCAGCTCAGAAGTGTTCAGTGAAGCAAAATAACCTCACCAGCAGAAAGCTGCTAGCCCAGGTCAGACCAACAGGAGGAAGACAGCAAAGCGCTGGGCTGGGCTGGAGTCACTGATTAGGACAAGCGAGCACCCACAGGCTGAGACTGCCCGGGCTCCACAGGACCTAAAACATAAATCAGCCTCAGGGAAAACATCTTTTTTAAAATCTGAAAGTATCACTCGTAGCCCCTAACATCCCCTCTCACCCGGTGCATCTAAGTCACCTCTGATGTGAGCCGGCAGGTCCAGGGAAGGCCCCCTGAAGGAATCCACAGGAATCAGTGCCTGGAGCCCCAGCTCGGGCGCCCAGGACACGGTCATGCTCCTGTCCACCCTGACCCAGGACTATTCAAAGTTCCCACTCGGATGAACGGCCTCCAGCTTCTGCTCTTCTGCTACCTGACCCCACACCCTCCCTCCTGTGGCCTAAACCCCGTAACACCAAGCATCCCACCCACTGAGCCCACCTCCCATCTTGCCAGCTGGCCCCCCTCGGTGCCCTGGGCCTCAGCGATCCTCCAGCCTCACCAAGACCCGCAGTCCACTGACCCTACACATTTCAATGCCCCTCACCTCTCATGTTCCTGTTCCCACAACTTCATTTCCACGGCCCATCATTACAATCGTGCCTTTACAAACACTCTCAGCCCCTCTCCTAGCAAAGCCCCAACTCTAGCTCTGGTTCCTGCCTGGCCGGGAAGTCCCCAGGGCCACGCAGTTGGTCTCACTGTACATGGCACAGCCCCAGCCTCGAGGGGTGCCCAACAAGCCCCGCGGCCCGACTCGGCCACTCACCCAGACGACCAGCTCTTCCTCTTGCCTCTCAAGCTCTCAGACCTCCAACACATCCTCGTCTCCTCCGTTCATTCCTGATCACTGAGCTTCCAGAAGCTGCCCTCAGACCCTCCCACCGTTCCCTCGTGTGACACTGCAAAACCGTGCCTGCTCCGAGCAGGGCCGAGCCTCTGCCGCGCTCTGGTCCCAGGGGCACGCATGGCTCTAAGCAATTCCCCTTCCCCATCAGCTGTCCTTCTACAGAGTCAACTACAAGGTCCCACACCTAAAAACCCTGATTCCACGTGCTCTCCACCCCGTTTCTGGTGCTTTCTGCACGAAAACCCTCAGGAGCTGTCCACTGGCACGGTCCCTACCTCCTTTCCAGCCACTCTCCCATTAGGCTGCCATCTGACTTGGCCAGATGGTTCTTACTGAGGCCACCAACGACCACCAAGGACACCCGTCTGCTAACGCCAGACTTTCTGATCACAGCCTGGCCGGAGGCCCTCTAAGCCCTCCTTCAACAGGCCTCAACCTGGGCCTGTACAGACTTGAAAAGTTTCTAGCGGCTCAAGGCCACATCTTTACAGTGACTCTAGCCCCCCTAAAAAGCTCCTGCCTGAGAAAACTCAAGGCTACCAAGAGGATCCAGCCAACACCTGAAGACAGAGCCCCATCCTCAGCCCCACCCCTGTGGGAGGGCAGGAGCCTAACTTCCCGAAGCACCGCCCCCCCAGGTCAGCAAGCCCCGAAGGGTTTCACACCACCGACCCCCTTCTGCTCACTGTAATTATCCAGTTCCCAACTCTACAGAGTGCCACCCCCGCCCCCTGCCACTCCCTCACCCTCCCTTTAAAACGCCCTCTCCCCTGCACAAGTCCAAGGCCCCTGCTGCAGTAGTTACCCCTGATTAAAATGCGACCTCACCACTAACACCACCTCCAGTCCGGCTCTGCTCGTCTCTGTTCATCACTGACTGGACATAACTGACCTCCCAGCCGCATCTGCCACAGCTGGTCCCTCCTCTTGGCTCTGCCCTTTCCGCTCCGCTTCCCAGACACACCACGCTCTCCCGCTTTCCTCCCACCTCTTCACCTCCCCGCCCCCTGGACACAGAAGGGCCCTGAGCTCAGCACCCCCCCAAGATCTCACCTAGTCGTGTGGCTTTAAACACCAACCAGAGGCTGATGACGTCCCCATTTCTCCCTGAACTGCACAACTACACTGTCAACTCATGTGTATCACCTACACACACATCGTCTCAAACTAAAACGTGTCAAGTCCACACTCCCCATCATCCTCCACAAACCTGATCTTCCTGCAGGGTCTGTCCCCTCAATAAAAGACCAGCTGGTGAAATGCGTATTTCAGCTCAAGTTAAAAACCGTAGTGTCACCCACAACTCCTCTTTCTCAAACACCCGTCCATCCCACAGTAAACCCCGGTGGCCCCACCCCCAAAGTACATCCAGACGTGGACCTTCACTGCCCCTACCGCGAGCATCCTGGTCCAACCACGTCTCATACCTGGATCATTCGAAAGTCTCCAACTGGTCTCTGGCCTCTGCCCCGCCCCTAGCCCCTCCAGGCCATTTTCCGACTCAGCATCCTGAAGGGCTTGTGAAACACCTAAGCCGGGTTAGGTCCCACCAGTTCTGGGACCCTCCCCCAGGGCTCTCCTCCCCTCCCCCGGCCGGAGCCCCGCCCCGCTTCACTTCCCTCCGCCACGCTGAGCAACGTCTCCTTTCCTCATCAGCACCACTCCCCCCAACCCCAGGCGAGCTCACTGGCTCGGGGCTGCCGGTCGCGCGGACACGCGGGAGGCACCCATGGGGCTGTGGGGAGTTCCGGCGCGGCCGGCGCTCGGGGCCCTGCGTCCTCCTCAGGCCGCCGACGGGAGAACAGCCAAGCCCCCCGCGCGCCCCCGGTTGCCCGGCAGGCCTCGTACCCAAGCAGGGCACCGCCGACCCGCCGCCCTCGCCTACCTGCGCGTGGCTGCCGACGCCGGCTTCCGGCAGACGCGGCGCCCAGGTAACGCGGTCCCGCCCACCGGAGCGGCACCGCCTATTGGCCGGGGCCCGCCTCCGTCTCCCCGCCGACCAATGGCGAGCGGCAGCCACGAGGAGGGTGAGGCGGGGCCGGGCGCGGGCCTGTGGCGTCATCGCTGGGCGCCCCTGGGCGCCGCCGGGAGCCGCCGGGAACCGCCGGGAGCCGCCGGTTGCCAGGCAACCCTCCGGTCGCGGGCTGAGCGGGTTTTTCCCCAAGGTTCCCGGGACTCAAAGCGGACGACGCCTGTCCGTCCACGGGGATTGGTCTCAAACAGGATGTAGATTATAACTGCTGTCACTTAAAAAGTGGGCGCAGTGTTGCGAGGTGGCCAGCGTTACACCTGCGCGCAAGTTTGCCAATGCAGCGGTGTGTCTGCAGACACCTGTAAACCCAGGTTAGGTCACCTGGGGAGGGGATGAAGGCAGACGCGGGCCCAACCGCGGAGGGTGTCTGGGGTCGGAGGCTACGCCACGCCGGTGAAAGTAACCACGAGTTAAATCGTTGTTCGGTTCTTAGAAATATTTTATAGTCTCGACACCGAAAACGGGAGAGAAGGGAGAGCCGGTGCGGCGGACTTTTAATCTGGGGACAGCTGGACGGGGTTGTGCCATCAAGGGGAGGTTCTGGGGGTGGGAGATACGACAGCAAGCCAGGATTCTCTAGTTCCACTCTCTACGGACAACTAACTTGTTTCTAATCGAGTAACAGACACCCTGCTTTTCTCTTGTGCACATACGTGAGAGTCTCTGAAAGGCACATACGGAGACTGGGCCACAGGTGTAAGCATGTCCAACTTTACCAACTCCAGGAAAAACCATTCCGTTTTCAAACTGCTCCATCTGGCTTCATGACCACTGAAATAGAAAGTTCTCATCCATACCTAAGCTTAACTAATATAGAATATAAAAATATAAATGTTTACCTTGTATTGTTTACTTTTGCTTTTATTTTTAGCTCTGGTAATGTACGGATGTAACCAAGCAGAACTCTATGGAGCCTTCCTGGAAGGGAACAGACCCCACTCACCCAATGTCCTCTGCCTGCCTCTTGTCTGTAGAAAAGCTTTAGTCGAAGAATAAGTTTAATCTGAGAGGTGAGAAAAGGCAGAAAGGAAAACAGTCAAGCAAGACAAAATAATAATAGTTTAGCCATTAAAGTCAAGGACCTTTGGTTCCTCCTCAAGGGCTATGGATAATGTTCTGAGCCACGTCCTTTGAGCTGTTTTGCCGATACTGAAACCCCAGCAGGTGGAAGGAGGTGAGTGCACGCTGCCCGCGAGCACGTAGAGCCCAGACCGGCTGGAACCAGAAGGCTGATGATGTTGCCTCCCGATGACCTCACCACCAACCAATCAGAAGAATGTCCACGAGCTGGTCATGCACCCCACAACCCTCTCCCTCACCCTGTTTTTAAAAACCTTTCCCTGATTTGTAGTGAGGTGGATGGGCCTAGAGTCTGTCATACAGAGTGAAGTAAGTCAGAAAGAGAAGAACAAATACCGTATGCTGACACATATATATGGAATCTAAGGGGAAAAAAAAGTCAGGAAGAACCTAGGGGCAGGATGGGAATAAAGACACAGACCTACTACAGAATGGACTTGAGGATATGGGGAGGGGGAAGGGTAAGCTGGGACGAAGTGAGAGAGTGGCATGAACATATATACACTACCAAACATAAAATAGATAGCTAGTGGGAAGCAGCCGCACAGCACAGGGAGATCAGCTCGGTGCTTTGTGACCACCTAGAGGGGTGGGATAGGGAGGGTGGGAGGGAGGGAGGGAGGGAGACGCAAGAGGGAAGAGATATGGGAACATATGTATATGTATAACTGATTCATTTTGTTATAAAGCAGAAACTAACACACCATTGTAAAGCAATTATACGCCAATAAAGATGTTAAAAAAAAAAAACACCTTTCCCTGAAAGAATTTGGAGAACTCAGGTCTTTTAAACACTAGCTGCCATGCCCCCTTGCTTGGTGCCTGCAACAAGTCCTGCATCTTCCTTCGCCACAGCCCAGTGTCAGTAGCCTGGCTTTGCTGCCCCCCGCCCCGGGGCAAGAGGACCCAAGTTTGGTTCAGTAAAAGGGAGAGGTGACTCAGATCAGCCTTCCATTGAGAACAGCTTAAAAAATGTTCAAAACTCTACGTAACAGGGCTTCCCTGGTGGCGCAGTGGTTGAGAGTCCGCCTGCCGATGCAGGGGACATGGGTTCGTGCCCTGGTCCGGGAGGATCCCTCATGCCGCGGAGCGTCTGGGCCCGTGAGCCATGGCCACTGAGCCTGCACGTCCGGAGCCTGTGCTCCGCGACGGAAGAGGACAGAACAGTGAGAGGCCCGCGTACCGCAAAAAAAAAAAACAAACCTATGTAACAAATACATATATATTGATGACATCAGAGTGCTAATTTGACAGTGAAATATTATGGGGCCAATAACACGGGAAGAAAGAGGAGCCCAGAGAAGTGAGCCTTCCAGTTGGGGCCGTTCTTCCCTCAAGGGTCAGTCAATTCGGAAGAAACAGCTGAAAGGCTGAGAACCTGAACAAAATTTGGTCAGCTTTGCGGGCTTAGGGCTGCCAAGGGGGAGGGTTCTTGTAAGTGTCCCATCTTTGGGTCGAAACCCTGAAAGGCTACAATATCCGTGTGAATATGGACAGAGACCAGCCCTTGCAGGAACTTCATAAAATCCATTCTGAATTCATTTCAATTTCTGAAACTGTATTTAAGTGATTCAGGGTTTACAGTCGGTGCCTCTAGCCTGCTGAAAGAAGAAAAGTTAAAGTCTTTGTAGAAGACCATAATGTCCTATACCCCAAATTATAATTGCTCATGTAGCATGACCCATGCTCAGTAGAAAATAGCTATGTACACAAGGAGACAATGTGATAGAAAACCAAGAAAAACCACCACTGTCAGCATGCACTGGATTGCTGACACACCCACCCAACGTGGCTTCATGGATCCGAAGGCAGACCGCCCTAGTTACTACTGGACCAGGTTCATTTTGCCCAAAGCCAAAACGCTGAGATGCTGCGGTTTGCAGGAAATCAGCCAAGCAAGGAGATGGGAGAACAAGCCTCAGCTCCACCTCCCCGAAGGCAAGGGGCTCAGGGTATTTATGGGATAAAGAAGCAGGGCGGTCTGAGGCCTGGTAAGGGCGGGGAGCGTGGGCAGAGGCGAGTGGAAAAACCTGGGATAATCTCGTTCCGCAAAGGTGTAGCTGAGCCACAGGCCTCTGCACGTTCAAAAATGGGAGCACGGACTTGAGGGTGGAGTTTTCAGCTCTCTGACGTCAAAAGGTCACGGAGAGGACCATGGCCATTGGAGGGTCGGTGGTCCTCCCATCCATTCTTAACCAGCTCAGCTGGAACCAGACACAACTGACTCCAAGTTCCTGAAAAACAACTCAGGCGAGCTTCTCATCGCTTAGGGTCCATGCCGCTTGGAGGACATGCAGTCTTAGAACGACCTTGACCAGTGGAGCAGGTAAAATGGATCTGACCCAGGGCCTCACAGTCACGTGCTAACATGACGCCCCTGGTCAGGGGCTCGGTCTCTACTAAGCCTTGGAGCTTCTTAGCCTGACGTGTGATTCTCTGCAGCAGAGGCCTGGCTTTGCTCCACACTCCAGGGGCCTGTGCCAGACACCACCCCGCCCCCTGCCAGGGTCTCACTCGCCGCGTGTGCCTCTAGCACTATTGGATCTCCCAGGTTATGTGACCCAAGTGCGGGACCACTTGTACTACAAACTGGATCTCTTGCTTTGGGCCCCACTCAGAACCAGCCCACAAATGGGCGGTGGTCATATTGCGTGTGGCCTATGCCGCCTGCACCCCGAAGGGGCCAAGCACGGGCAGCAGGGCTCTTTCTTTGTGACGGAAGATTGCACAAAATTTAGCAGCTGAAAACTACAAACATTCATTAGCTCACAGTCTCCGCAGGGCAGGCATACGGGCGCGACTTAGCTCTGTGCCTTGGCCAGAAGGGCTCCCACAAAGGTGGGGTCAAGGCGGCCACCAGGTCTGTGGGCAGAGGCGATTGGAAAAAACTGGGATTTTTCCGTCCTCTCCATCCTTTCCTATAGCCTCCTGGGCAGGCTGGCCTGGGGGACAGTCCATTTCCAAGTTCACTCACCTGGCTACCGGGAGGATTTGCCCCTTGAAGCTCGTGGGGCCGAGGGTCACCTCCTCGCTGGCCGTCAGCCAGAGGCCTCCCTGAGTCGCCTGCCCCGTGGGCCTCCCCACAGGGAGGCTTGGAAAACGGCATGGACTTCCCCCGGGGCAAGCGAGCAAGAGGGGCCCAGAGATGATGGAGTCACAGTCTCGTAACCTAACCTCAGAGGGGACACCCCATCATTTTGCTGCATTTGGTTCATTAGCAGCAAGTCCCTCAGCCAGCCCCACTCACAGGGAGGAGGTTGCAGAAGAGTGGGCAGGTCATGGGGGTATCGAGAGGCTTCCTAGCTAGGGGGTGGAAGGTGCAGTAGCAGGGGCCTGGCCTTGTAGGGGTGTTCTAACTCCCCCAGACCACCAGTCCCCTAAAACCTCAGTGATGTGGCAGACGCAAAGCTCGGGGCTCCGACGCACACGTCTCAGGGGGCATCCACAACTCACGCCACTCGTGCCCCACCAGCTCCGCCCAGCCTGACACCATCAACACAGTGACCAGAGGAAGGTGAGGCCCCGTCCATTAGACCCAACAGGGAGCAGGGACTTACCATGGCCCTGAGCCGACCCACAAGCATGGGCTCCGTCCCTCCCACGGGAACGCAGACAGGGACAAACCGGGTGCCCAGTGCTGTGCTCTGTCTGGACAGACATAGCACAGCTTATAATCGTGGCAGCTGTGGTTTGGGGCTGCCGCTTAGCCGCCTGACAGAGCTGACTGCCACCCACCACGACCCATCTGGAAATCACTCGTACCTGAGGGGCCCAACCTCTCAGCTCCACCCAGGACCAGGTACCGCTTCTAATGGATGCGCCCGGCAGGAGGGCAGATCTGAGTGGCTGCCATGTGGCCTTTGCTCCACAGACCGGAGCTCTGACGGGAAGCTTCTGTCGGCTATTACGCAAGCACTCCCCCCATCAACCGGCATTTAGAGACGGGTGACCCGAGGGGGTCTGTGCAGCCACAGGACCTACCGTGAGACAGGCTCGGGCCAGGACCCTACTTACCACCTGGACCCTGTCAGGTCACTGGGACCAGTGTCAACTCCAACCCTGTGTCCACCAGCCAGCAGCTCCGGGCCACGCCCTGCTCCAATCGGTGGTGCCTCAGGGCGTCGGTGCCCGTGGGGAGGGGCGAGTGCACACAGACGCCCGCCAGCGGGTGAACGGAGGGACGAAACGTGCCCCATCTACCCGACGGGCTGTTACTGGGCCACGGAAGGCATGACCTTCTGCTACGCATCACCCCGAGGATGAACCAGGAACGGGTGACACCGTCAAAAAAGCCAGTCCTGAGGACCAGACAGAGTATGATCCTGTCCCTAGGAGGCGTCCGGAACAGGCGAATCCACAGAGGCGAGAAGGAGACCGGAGGTGGCCGCCGGGGGCAGGGGGGACGCGGAGAACGGAGCGAAGGCTAACGGGTACAAGGTCTCCTTTGGGGGTTGAGAATGTTCTGGAACCAGATGGTGGTGGTGGCGCTGCAACACTGTGAATGTGCTAAATGGCGCTAAATTACCCGCTTTAAGGTGTTTAGAGTGGCGAGTTTTATGTGTTTACAATAAAAAGTGTTTGTTCCTCCCTTAATGTGGTTTTGTTGTTCACGCGAAAGAGACCTGTGTTCATCTGTTTCTGTTTGTCTCCAGTTCTAGGCGCCTCCGGCCCTCTGCGCCTTTGTTGATTTTGTTGAATACAGAAAAAGGTCACCGGAGGGTATCGTTCCCTCCCCCGCCTCCGACTCAGGTACCCAGTTTCATTCGTTTCTGCTTTATCCTGTGTTTCTCCCGGCAAAAGTAAGCAGGTATTTGGGTATTTATCCCCTCTGTCTTGCCCAAAAAAGTAGCATGCTACGCACTCCTTTACACCAACGGTACATCATGGAAATCTTGG
This sequence comes from Delphinapterus leucas, assembly GCF_059928025.1. NCBI lineage: Eukaryota > Metazoa > Chordata > Mammalia > Artiodactyla > Monodontidae > Delphinapterus > Delphinapterus leucas. The sequence continues at coordinate 677,806 of NC_143143.1, forward strand.
TCGGTTTACCAACATCCTCTCCGTCCTCTCCTACGGCCTCACAGTGCCCTGTGGGGCGGGGGGGGGGGCTGCCACCGTCACTTAACCACTGTCCACGTGAGGGCAAACGTGGAGATCGTCTCCAATTCTGCAACGGTAAACCAGGCTGCAGTGCACGTGCCTCTGAAGATTGCTGGTGGTAAACCAGGTTGGGTTCCTAGAAGTGGGACCACTACGTAGACATTCATTTTGCCAGGTTTTGCCAACTTTTCCTCTGTAACGGCTGTGCCATCTGGCATCCCCACCAGCAGGGTGTGGAAGTGCCTGCCGCCTCCCAGCCTGGCCAGCAGAGCCGCTCAGCTTTGCACGTTTGCTAATCTTCACGAATTTGCGTGTCATCCTTGCGCAGGGGCCGTGCTAATCTTCTCTGTATCGTTCCAATTTTAGTATATGTGCTGCCGAAGCGAGCACACGTTTGCTAATCTAACCTGAGGAACAGGAACCCAGTGCGGTTTCCGTTCACATCTCCCAACGCGTGTGAGGTCAGACACCCCTTTAAGGATCCACCCTTTCCGGTCAGTTCACGTCCTTCACCCATCGTTCTATCTGGCTTCTGATCCTTCCCCCTCAATGTTCCAGTCCTTTACGTGTTAGAGAAATCCACCTTTATCTGCAATGTGCGCTGCAAACACCATCTCCTGATGCGAGCATTCTGCATCCCGTGAAGGCCTCCCTTCCCCTCACCTGACTTCTGAACCTGAGTGAGAAAGCCCTCCCACACCCAGGTTCGGAGAGACTACCCGTGTTTTCTTCTAGGGCTGGCTTGGTTTCATTTTTTACATTCAGATTTCTGATATGAGTCCTTTTTGGTGGGTGATGTAAGGTATATGTCGAATTTTACCTTTTTCTAAATGGCTGTCCAGTTGAACCAACACCAACTTTGAAAAAATCCATGTTGGCCCCAGTGCTCTGAGACAGGCCTCCTCTCACACACTCTGTCCTGACGCACCTGGCCGGGCTCTGCGCTCCCTCCTGCCTCCTGCACCAGCAGGACACTGTCGTGATCACGGAGGCCACAGGGGCCCTCACGGCCCCCTTTCCAGGGCTGCCTTTGCTGTCCTATCACGTTGACTTTCCCTGTAAACTTGAGTATTGACTGGTCTAGTTCCAGAAAACAGCCTGTTGGTATTTTTATTGGGATCATCTTAGACTTAAAATTAATTTAGGCAAAACAGACACCTTATAAGGTTGACTCTTCCTAAGAACAAGGATTTTTTTTCCACGGATTTGTGTCTACTTTTGTGTCTTTCATGAGTGTCTTAAAGTTTTATCTCATCTAGGTCTTGCATATATCTTGTTTATTCCTAACTATTTAATCTTTTTTTTGTTAAGAAATGAAATTATTTATTTATTTTTGCTGTGTTGGGTCTTCGTTTCTGTGTGAGGGCTTTCTCTAGTTGTGGCAAGCGGGGGCCACTCTTCATCGCGGTGCACGGGCCTCTCACTATTGCGGCCTCTCTTGTTGCAGAGCACGGGCTCCAGACGCGCAGGCTCAGTAGTTGTGGCTCACGGGCCTACTTGCTCCGCGGCATGTGGGATCCTCCCAGACCAGGGCTCGAACCCATGTCCCCTGCATTAGCAGGCAGATTCTCAACCACTGCGCCACCAGGGAAGCCCCCTAAGTATTTAATCTTTATTGCCATTGTAAATTGGATTTTTCTCTTCCATTCTATCTTTTTTTAAAATAAATTTATTTTATTTTTATTTATTTATTATTTTTGGCTGTGTTGGGTCTCTGTTGTGGTGCGCGGGCTTCTCATTGCAGTGGCTTCTCTTGTTGCGGAGCAGGGCTCTAGACGCACGGGCTTCAGTAGATGCGGCACGTGGGAACTTCCGGGACCAGGGCTCAAACTCGTGTCTCCTGCATTGGCAGGCTGATTCTCAACCACTGCGCCACCAGGGAAGCCCCCCATTCTATCTTCTGATTATCATTTGCGGGAATGAAGGCTATTGGTTCCTGGGAAGCAGGCTGCCTGCCCGGCCCGTGTCTGTGGTGGGCAGTGCAGGTGGCACAGCTTAGGTGGACGTGAGGAAGCAAACACTCAGCTAACGGCAGCCAATCACCACCCAGCAAGTGATTTACAACTGGGCACGGCGTATGCCAATGCCTGGCGGCTCTCCCTCTCCCTGGGGTCCCATAAGCTTCTCCTTGACCGTGATGGGCACAGTGACCTTGCTAATAGCTCTTTCTCCAGGCAATGTCTGCATAAGTGTACAAGTAGCTTCAGTTTAGTTCAGAACGACAAAGAACTCTCCAGAATGTGAAAGTAACCAGCTGCTCTGCCGTCGGCATGGGATTTGAAAAAGACCATTTGTAAAGGTAATTTGTGTAGCATTTGTCGCAAGAAGATCTTAGCTTTTAACGCATTCTAAGAATGGCTCGTCACGTAGATAGGGATGTGTGTGAATTCTACAAACGTGGGTTTTAGGGGAGCCCCCAGACGCCCTAACGACAGGGAGGGAGAAATCAAAGGAGAAGAAACTGAGGCAAACAGCAAACACGCTCTTCACACAACATTTAACCCCGCCTGCAGCACCGACGCTCTCCTCTCGGCTCTTCCAGGGCATCTACTCACCTCGTACAGCAAACTGATTGCTGTTCTTACAGCCTTTCAGTGAAATAAAGCAAACGAATGAACATTTATCTGGGGAACGTTGACACCAGACCAAGTAGAAAAGTCAGACTAGTCTCCCTCTCACCACCTTCCCCAAACACACCACGTCTCACAACATTTGCAAAGGTGAGTAAATGTCCACGGTCCTCATTCTCAAGCTTAAAACTTGGAAAACTACGAACATTTCAGGAACTCATTTCAGAACCTACCTTTCAGATTTGGTCATAGCATTACTGCCAAGAATGAATGGGGAAGCCGGATTAAAGATACATTTAAAAACACCCCCGATCACTTTTAACATGAATGACCTGCAAACACTGACCTGGGGCTGACGGGCTGATCGTGTCTGTCCTTCCCAGGATCCTGGGCCCAGTTTCCGGCAAGAACTAAGGTCCTACCTAGTCCACCAGCTCTCAGTTCTCGGGAGGCCCTCTAGTGACACCTTGTGGGCACTTCTGATACCGCAGCCGCGCACCACCTCGGCCGGGGGACCAGTCACCGGACACTGGGCAGGCAGCCTGGCCCCTCGCCCTGCTCGGAACTGAGAGGCAGGACCGCAGCCTCGGCAGGGAGGGCGCGGCCGCACGTGGGTGAAGACCCCAGCCAGTGGGAGAAAACGCTCAGCTGCTCCCTGGCTCTCCCTCGCCACGAGCCAGACCCTCTCCAGAGACGCGATGGACTCCCTGAAAAGGCCGACCTGACGTCCACTCGTCCAGTAGGGCAGTGGTGGGCCCACTGCCGGGCACCGAGGCCTAGACAGAGCCTGCACACCTGGAGAGCCCTGTGCCTCGGGGCACCTGTTAGAGTGCCTGTTAGCCTCGCCCCATCCCACCTGAGGCTGCCATTTGTAGGTGAAGAAACTACAGCCAACGTTACACAACGTGCTCAAGGTCACCCATCAAGTGGCCGAGCCACGACCTCATCATCCCACGTCTTGCAAACATTTCCACTGAAGCGCCCCAGCAGCTAAGGAAGTGAGCCCTTCCCGCCCGACGGGTGACCACAAACCACAGGACTTCCTGCCAAGCCTTCTCTCAAAAATGCATGCAAACTTGTGACACTCAGAGGAATTCTCTGAACTTTCTCATGTTAGCACTCTCTACGAAAATTTAAAATACACTTGTGGCTTCCCGGTCCCTCGGCCACGCCCACTGACGCCCTTAAACTCCTCGAATGGGCAATTCTCAGAAAATGCTTAACTTTACTAATGTAAGACGTACCCATTTAAAGCACCACGTTTTCATCACATTAAGAAAAAACGAAGCCAATGAAACAGCTGATGAGGGTGTGCGGAAACTGATGGAGAGGAAGCTGGCATGACTTCCGGACGGCAACTTGGCACCTTCCACCAAACTCTGAAACACGTCCCCTCCCGCACAGCAAGGCCGTCCAGGAAACCCTCTCTGAGCAGCCGGGCAGAGGAGCGATGACACGCCCAGGTCCTGAGAGACCACGCAGCAGCCGTAAGGATGCCTGTGACCTTGACTGCTTTCCTGACCTTTCACCCTCTGCGCCACTTCAGTGTCTATTCACACAGGTCCTTAAGGAAAATACGAACTTCTCAGAAAGCTCTTAAATACACTTAAATGCTCCAATCGCAGTTAAGAAACACGAGTGGACTCCCAAGTTGATAATTCCTGATAAAACGTGCACGTCTTTTGTCCTTTAGTTTGGATGATCAAGAATGGCGCTAAAAAGTATGACGTCAGCCCCGCTTTTTTTTTTTTTTTTTGCGGTACGCGGGCGTCTCACTGCCGTGGCCTCTCCCGTTGCGGAGCACAGACTCCGGACGCGCAGGCTCAGCGGCCATGGCTCACGGGCCCAGCCGCTCCGCGGCATGTGGGATCTTCCCGGACTGGGGCACGAACCCGTGTCCCCCGCATCGGCAGGCGGACTCTCAACCACTGCGCCACCAGGGAAGGCCCCATCTACCTACTTTTAAAACTTCTAGTACCCACAATTAAAAAACAAAACAAAACCAGGTAAAACTCGCTTTAATGTTTTATTTAATCCATCATATCCAAAATACTATTTCGACCTGTAAATATTTTTAACAATGAGATATTTCACTTTTTTTTGGGCATTGACTTCAAAACCCAGTGTCTCAATTTGGACATTAACCTTACTTGAGAAAGACCTGATCTGTACTTAGATTTTATAAAATTTACAGCTGAAAAACCAGATTCACATATTCATGTTCTTGACATACTCAACACGGTTTCCTAATGACTGAATGAAGGTGACAGCTCTGCGGCTACGCTGGACGCTGGCTCCACGTGCTCCCTAGCGGCCACTGGCCGCTGCACTGGCCCTGGACCGCAGAAAGGGCTCCGTCCACGTAGTCCCCAGACCCACAGCGTCAGGAACTCCGCTGGGGTGGGGTGGGGGGCAGTGGCACTGCTCTACCAGGCCCCGCACGATTCTGGTGCACCTGGACAACCACGGGTCCAGATCTAACGCCACCAACAGGACAGGGCGTAGAAAGAGCTGGATAACCCACCCGTGGGATGGGAACTGAATACACCCCCCAACCACTATATATATATATATATATATATATATGTAAAACATCGTTATTGGAGTATGATTGCTTTACAATGGTGTGTTAGCTGCTGCCATACAACAAACTGAATCAGCTAGGTGTATACATATAGCCCCATATCCCCTCCCTCTTGCACGTCGCTCCCACCCTCCCTATCCCACCCCTCTAGCTGGTCACAACCATTATATTTTGAGGCTATGAAAGCAAACAAGGAAGAGAAACTGCTTGGATTTTTGTTAATCCGCAAGCAGTGGGATGTCTGGAGCGCATGGCTGGGTGCCCCGGGGCTATGCCTGGGATGGCATTTCTCTTCATCCGGTTCCCTGAGGTCCCAGGAGATGACGGCGCTCCTGACAGGCCCCAAAGCCCTCGGTGTCGCCCCAATGCTTGCAGTCAGAGGGTCACAGGCTGTTCTCTCAGTCGAACAGGAGCGGTGGGCTGGGGGCCACCTCTGGACAAGGACCCCTAACAGGGTAGGTGCAGCCCCGCCCCCGTGCCTGAGCTAGATGCCGCGTGAGGAAGACACAGTGAGATCCACTGTCGGTGGTTTAAGTGACAGAAGCCCCTGACCAGCTCAGCTCAGGGCAGAGCTGCTCGCGGTGGGAAGTATGGAAGTGCTAGAGCATAAAAGTATCCACAAAGTGCAAATCATGTACAGAAAGAGGCCAGTTTGAACAGATACAGTCACATCAACGCTTTACTCTCCACCTGAAAGAGAAGAAAACAGCTTATGTTCTTAGGTTTGTCTTGATTAACTACAAGCGGGTGATCGTACAAAAGACATTCGCCAATCACAGTGCTTCAGAAACCAGCTACAAAGTGTTACTCTCGTCACCCTGTGCTGGTGCGGGCGGGACCTGCGTGCGCACCCGGGGTTGACAAAGCCCAAGGCCGGGCGTGCGTCCCGCTCCATCCCATCCAGCTGTGACGGAGCGTGGAGCTCCAGGTGGCCAGTCATGAGCCGTACCACAACCGCTGAGCACTCACCGGCGGGACAGAGAACCGCCCCGCCCGACACAAGGGCAGCAACACCGCGCGCCCCCGACCAGTACCTGAAGCGCCGAGCCAGCCAGCCGCCCGGCCCCTCGCGTGAAGCCCCCGACGGCCCAGGTTCCGAGTCCCTTGCTGCCAAGCACCTGCGCAGAAGGGTCAGGTCAGAGCTCAGCCAACCCCTCACCGGTGCCGAGAGCCACGCACGCAGGGATGAGGTCACCCCCCAGCCCGGCTCGGGCACAGACACCACGAGAAACGGCCGAGTGGAAGTGACAGGTGACTCGGGCTTCCATTTCTACCCACGGAAGGTGGGGGCAGACCTTTCCACCGACCTGAGGAAGGTTCTCCCTGTAAATAACCGGTGAAGGGGCTGAACTGCCCCCATCAGAAGGTGGGGTGGAGTCCGACACCCAGGACCTATTTGGAGGGAGGGTCGCTGGAGGTTAGGGAGGGTGAGCTCACAGTGCGCTGACCCCACAGACCAGTGTCCTCATGCAGAGGGGACGCTTGGACAGCACCGTGCACAGGGAGAACGCCACAGGAAGGTGGAAGGCCAGGGTGACGCATCCACAAGCCAGAGAACCCCGAGCCTACGGGAAGCACCCTCGCGAGGAGGAGGCCGGGGGAGACCCTCCCCATGGCCCCGCACGGTGAGCAGGCACTTCTGGCTCCAGAACTGCAGTCCCAGCAAACGACGACTAGAATCCGCCTTCGATTTGGAATCCGCTTTTAATTAAGATCACATCCACCCAAACCCCTACAGCGAATGCTCAACACCAAGCGCTGAGCGCGCAGCACGGGTCCAGGTTGTCCCAACGCCATGCAGGCCGAGCCGGGCCTCTCCTCACCCCGCCGTGCTGGCAGCGGGGCCTCCGCGGGTGCAGCCGTGGTCCTGAGGGTGTCTGTGCTGAATGCAGAAGCTGCCGCGACACTCGGCGCAAGCCACCCGCAGCATCTCTTTCCGCCTGCAGCCCTCTTTCGAGCAGCGGTACGTGAAAATCTGAGAAAGTACAAGTTGCTTCAATGTTCCAGCAGCCTCACCGAGCAATCATTCGACAAGCCCCCGCCCCCCCATAAGACCATCGGCATTTAAACTAGAAACGGTCCTTAGCTAAACAGAATGAAGAATGAAGGCACCGGGGTTTCACTGAGATGTCTTTCCGTCAGGTAAACAAGGAAATACTAGTTTAGGAGACAGAAAAGTTTTAACAAGTGGTAAATACAAAAGCAGCATTTTAAGTTGGGGTCTCATGTGAGATGCTTGGGGGGGTACTCCAGGAAAAGAACAAGACGGGGGGAAGGAGGCCAGGCACGAGGCGTGACGCACAGCCCTAGAGGGAGCTGGCACAGGCTGTGTCCCGTCAGGGGCAGGGGAGCTGGCAGAGCCGTTAGTTACTGCGGGGTCTTTGGGGTGATATAAACTCCCAGGCACTTCCGACTCTGTGCGGGTGACAGTGTCAGGGAGGAGGGGGGCCGGCAGCCTGGGCGCAGCCCTCTGGCCAAGAAGGGCGTGTGACCCGGGTGCGTGCCAGCGGGGCCCGGAAGACGAGGAGGGGCAGCGCGCGGTGGGGAGTGAGGGTGGAGCCAGGAGGGAGGAGGGCCTGGTCACCGAAGCTTCCGGAAGGCTCGGAGGCACGGCAAGCACGAGCAGCAGCAACGGGCTGGAGGAGACGGGTCAGGAAGGGGTGGGGGGGTGGTGGGGGCTCCCATCAGAGGGTCTGGGGTGGAAGTTCAGGGACAGACTTCACCCTCTCCTGTTCCAGGTTATTTGTCATAATTGCATTTGTTCTGTATTTAGTGTAACATATAGAAACCGTGAGGTAAGGTGGTCAGAAGCCAGTGCCCTGGAGATAAGCTCTAAAGGCCAAGACAGCAGGGGGCAGCGCAGCCCGCATCCTAGGGAAACCACCCAAATAAACCCGGAGGCCCCAGGGAGCGTGCAGTGCTGGGCTGGGCCTGGGGACGCGTGCAGGGCTCCGAGAGTCTCCAGTCCGAGGAGTGGACCAGCTGCCACGGGCCATGTCCAACCCGAGTCTCCTTGGACTCTAGTTGAGGATGGAGAAGTGACCACAGGTGGCGGCTCCGATGCTGCCTGAAGTTCTATAAAAGTGACCACAAAGAGATGTTCTGAAAAAGGATGGATGAACCCCAAAGGGCAAAAGAAAAAAGAAAACAGCCACAAGATTTTAATTTCTTTTTTTTTTTTTTTTTTTGCCTGTGCCACGCGGCATGCGGGATCTTAGTTCCCTGACCAGGGGATAGAGCCCCCTGCAGTGGAAGCGCAGAGTCTTAACCACTGGACCGCCAGGGAAGCCCAAAACAGCCACAAGATTTTAGAAAAAGCACGTGGACGAGCAGTAATGGACTCAGCATACATGAAAAAGCTGAACTATGAGCCGGCAGGGAGGGTCAAGAAGCAGCGTATGTGTGACACAGAATCCCCAAAGGCTCAGAAATCGACAGCAGCAGAGGCAGCGCGGGTGACGCGGGGCCCGGGAGGAGGCCGCGCGTCTGGGAGGACCCCTGCCCGCACGGCAGAGCTGCTCTGTCCCCGGAGCACGCGCGCGGTCAGCTGCGGACCTGGCACATGGGGACGACTGACCACGACGTAGGAAAGACCACCTGCACGTGGGTCACACAGAGAAAATGGAACTTGAGGGGAAAAAGGAGGCCGGCCCGGGAGGTCCAGCCCCATGGAGCGAGAGTCCAGAGGAGACGGCGACAGCGTCAGCCAGGCGGAAGCTGCCACACCCGGGGACAAGGAGGACAGCTGGCCCCTCACGGGAACTCCCTGAGCAGCAGCAGAAGCGGGAAAACCCCCGACGCCAGCGAACACCCAGGCGAGCCGCAGCGAGGGTGCCGCAGCGAGGGCGCCGCAGCGAGGGTGCCGCAGCGAAGGCGCCGGAGCCCAGCGGCCGGCGCACCGCGGGGACCGGGCGTCACCCAGCACTACAGGGTGAACGAGACAAACGCGAGCTGGATTTCAATGCTCTGCTTAAGTACGTGGTACCACGTATTTAAGGAGAGGCAGGTGGCCGCTCCTTCCACCACAGCCGACTCCAAACAGACAGACGCGGGACTTCAGAACGAGCACCAAGACGACCAGAGCAGGAACGCCCATGTTTGATTTTTACATCCCTGACATTTCCCAGGCGGAGCTTGGGAGAAACCACACACTAACAGAAGGATTCTAGAAAACCACATTAACCTTCCATCTTGGGAGGAATTCCTGTAACGAAAGCAAGTCCTAACATAGGCCCTAACGTTTAGGAAATATGCTCATATGACTGTAAAAACCCACCCTGTTCACAACCCAGGAAAACACTGATCAACTGTTAGGGTTTTATTCTGTACAAAAACTATTAAAACTAATTAGCCTCGTTGGATAACTGACCTTCTTTCCTCTGAGGAGAAACCAGCCCCCAGAGGGCTGACACAGACTCTGTCCTCACCTTCTCTTTCTTCTTCCCGGGGTGGTGTTTACAAGCTCCATCCATGTGCTCACCGACCACCACGTCTGGGACCTCTCCCGTTTTTACTGGGATGGGGCTGTTACAAAGTGGGCACACTGGGACCTGAACATCCTAAAAATAACAAATATAAGATGATATTCCAGATTCAGACAATCAAACCTCACACACACACACAAAGGCACAGTGGTACAGCACACTGAAAAGCAAACAGAGTACAAACACTGACATCTGCCCCCCACGAGAGGAGAGTGTGGTTGGCACAGGGGATCGGCAGCAAGGCATCCCTAGGGCTTGAAGACAGTTGCCTGAAGCGGAACCCAGGAGAACTGAAGAAACAAGACTATTAACCACCCGCAGAAATGACCCTGAAACAGAGGTCAAGTGCAGCCCCCGAAGGCAGCTGGTGAACCGATCCAGAAGGACAGTCTCAGGGCGGCAGGGCTATCTGTCCAGCACCGTGTAGTGAGCAGTGAAGCTGCCCAAACACCTCGAGGGTGGGGCTGCCAGGAAGAAACACCAGCCGTGAAGAGCCTCAGCTCCTTCGCCGGCCAACGGCCTCCCCGATGCTCCTTGTAGCTTCCGCCGCGGCCACGCAGGCAGACTAGCTCATCAGTCAAGGGCGCACGTGGCCAGGCTGAGCTCTCAGGCTCAGAACCACCATCCAAGCCCAGCACTGGGGGGCTCTGGAGGGAATGCCCAGCAGGAGGAACGCCTTCCCTCTCGGCCAGGGCAGGAGCTGAGCTAATTTAGCTCAAGAACACTGAAGTGACATGTGGACGAGTAACAGGTAATCACAGAATCGCAATGCCAGCTGTCTGGGAACTGAGCTGGAAAGCCACCCAGGGGTACTCCTGCAGCTGGCAAGTTGGCCAAGTTAAGAAATAAAGCATCATTCAGTCACCTCTAGGCAGACTCTCCCTATCCAGGGACACAGGAAGGTCAAGGCAACAGACCAGGTAGTTTGGCCTGGTCATCGGTGCCGGGTGAACATGAGTCACCCTCCCCCGCCCCCATGAATCAGCAAAGGGCCAGACCCCAGCCGACACTGGTCAAAGGGTGTAGCACTGTCACCCGCACTTCTAACTGCCACCCTGGGGAAGCAGCAGAGCGCTGACTGAAGAGCTCACGAAAATGCTCCCTGAAGCACCCAAAACAAAGTGAGTTCAGGCTGGGACCACCTGAAAAGTCAATAACCACGGTCTTAAACCTCTGGACTTAGGCAAGTCTGTTTCCTTACAGCCATCTTCCAGCTTCCACCATGAACTGTCTGAATCACCCAGGGAGGATGCCAAGGCTGCAAAGTTACCCAGACAAGCAAGCATTTACAATTCTGCCCAGCTCAGGGCCCCCATCAAGCGCTGCACTGCGTTTCTTGTGCCCCGTGAAGACAGAGCTGTTTTTCCTTGCGTGTTGAATAAAAGGAACTGTTTTAACATGTAAAGTAAGCTCGGAAGGTTTAGGTACAACAATTTGATTCCAGGAAAATAATCTGTTGCTTTAGAGCTGTGCCGTCCAGAGCTTCCTGCAACGACGGAAAAGCTCCACATCTGCTCTGTCCACACACGGCTCCCGAAAACCTGAAACGTGGCTGGCGTCACTGAGAAACAGGACTTTTAAGATTTATTTAATTTTAATTAGGTTTTATCTACATGTGGCTAGTGTCCACTATCTTGGGCAGCGCAGCTTTGGAGAGCGAGGATGAGAATCTTTAGAATGAAGTACGACCAATTACCTTCTTGAATGCAAAGGGACACTTATGTGCAGCATAGGTAAAATGATCTTTACAGAAATCTTGTTTACATGCATCACATTCTAATGGAAGAAAATCTAAAAAAAAAAAGAACAAAAAACACACAAAAAACAGTAAAGTGTTTGAAAGACTAGAACAGAAGAATCATAGATCATATTAAACAGGTATTTACCTTTGCTGAGTTCATATTATGCCTATCAAATACATCCTCGAGGTACCACATGAGAAAAAAATTGGGGGCCATGAATTTGACAATGCCAGCAACACTGAAGAACCGGCATAGCTATCCTTTCCAAAGAGACCCCACCTCACGGGGTACCACGTATTTAAGCAGAGCATTTAAATCCACTCGGTGCTGGCAGCCAGCCTTGTACCTAGCTGTACAGAACCAAAAACTCAGGCCAGCATCTCATTACTGAAAAGCCGGAAAGGCCAAGGCCCAAGAACAACAGCTAATGAAGACAGTGGCCAGTTCTTCTCCCAAATAGATGACGAGACACCCATTTCCCATTAACGCTCTCCTAGAAGTGCTTACCTAGCTGCTTGCAAGTTTTTTCTGAACAATGCTTCCCCAAATCAGGGAACTCCATTATGAGAAAATGTCCAAAACACAGATGACAGAGTGAAATGTCACCTGCAAGAATTAGAAATAATTAGAAGGAAAGCAAGGATGGTCCGAATTTCAGTCACCAGGGTTTATATCGCACAGCTGATATAAGTAAACATGTAGGGAGCATTAAATGCCCAAGTCATCTGGGCTCCCGCAGGGGCCTAAGTGTCACAAATTCTTGTCTTTCAGCGAACAGAAAATGGGAGGTTTAGCGTAAGTACAAGCTCCTTCAGAATCAAACCCCTTCGCAGACAGATTTCTTTTCAGTTCTTTTAATTCCTAGTTTATCAAGCTCAACCCGAATTTAAGTTTTCATTAATCCATATTTTGACCCATATTGACAGGGATGTCCCATATTCAACTACACAGCTACTAGGGAAAGTTACAGCCTCGGTGAACTTTAAATCGCAATTTCATCTACTGAATATACTTGACAAACAGAACTCTGTTACCAGGTGCTAAGTCACGTTACTTAGCTACACTATCCCAGGGACACTCGACTCAGTCCCCTGTTGCTGTCTTTAACTCCCTTATGCATTGAGTTTTACTCAGAATTTATTCCTTAATGACAGTCAACCTGGAGTTGACCAGGGGAAGGGGAAGTCGTTAACTCACCAGTGGAAAACAGGTGGACAAACGGGGATGCCACTGCACTTGAGAGAAAACTGAAGTCCACGGCACGCCTCACAGGGGCCCCTCCGTGATCTGGCACCCACCAAACCTCTCAAAACTCTTGTCCCTCCCAGAATTCACGTCCCCGGGGCCTTTTCCGGACCTGCCCATCAGCTCTCCCGCTGCCGGGAGGCCTGGGATACTCTGGCCACAGCTGACATCCGCTCATGCCCTCAGGGCCCGGTTTAAAGCGTCGCTCGGGGCCTTTCCTAACACCCTCACCTGGCCCCACCCAAATCGCGTTTCCTCTACTCTGTAATTCCTTTCCCAGGACCCACTCGCTCGGCTTCCCACTGCGGCTTCGTTCCCTACTCTCGGCTCCGCGAAGCGCAGGGCCCAGGTCGGGTCTGCCCATCCTGGATCAGCAACACCCAGCGGACGTTCGGGAATCAATCGATCGAGGACCGACGAGAAGCCGAACTCAATCCCGACGTGGTCGCGCTCTCGGCGCCGCAGCCGCGGTGTGAGAGCCCCGTTCTGCTAGGACACTAACGCCCTGCCAGTCCGAGGTTCGCGGCCCCGTCCGAGCCCCGCCCGGCACCCCCAGGCCGACCCCGTACCTGGCCCTCGTCTGAGGCCTGGGCAGCCGCAGAGGGGAGCGGAAGGTGGCAGAGACCAAGAGCTGTCTCCCTGTCCGCGGTCAGCCGCGGGGGACAAGGCCAAAGGGACGAAGAAAACAGGATCCGAGCGACGGCCGAGGTCGGTCCGAGTCCGCGGGAGAACCCAGCATCGCGCCGCCAGGACCTCCCGGCCATTTATTCGCAGCCGCCGTCTCAGAGAGCCACGCCCTCCGGGCGTCCCCGGCGCGCCCCCGACGACGTCTCCGGCGAGCCGACCAATCGCGCCCTCCGCAGCCAGGCATTCCCGGCGCGCCCCTAGACGTCACCGCTAGGCCGACCAATCGCGCCCTCCGCGGCCCCGTCGGCCCGCCCACTCCTCGCCTCTTCTCGAACAGTCTGGCGGCTTCTCGGGCTGAGGAGTCAGGGCGAGGCAACTCTGCGCAGGCGCACTGGGCCGGCACCCGGAGCGGGGCGCTGAGTCAGGGCGGGCTGGGCCGGGGTGCGGGGGGAGGATACCGCGCGCTGGGCGCCACGGAGGCTGGGGGCGCGGGCGGCCGGTACCCGGCGCGAGGCTCCGCTGGAAGTGCGTCCAGCCGGCTCACGCACACAGGCACTGATTTTGCAGTTACAGATGAACTTTAGCGGGTGGGCAGGCTCACGGATGTGGAAGCCACAGCCATGAAGGATCGACTGTGTGTGTGTACGTGTATGTGCGCATTTTCCTTACCCTTGTTCTGGACCACGTGAGAGCGTGGCGTGGACATGATGCCCCATCACCTCCCCCCCTGCCGCCCCCAATACTCCCTACGTGACCACTCCAGCCACCCGGCACGGAAATCAGTGGTGACACTACGTTAAGGTCCGACCCGCAGACCCCGTTTAGGTTTCTGCCAACCGTGTCGTCGATGTCTCTTTCCTCTGTGCTCCAGGAGCCCGTCACCAGTTACCCGTTCAGTGTCTTCCTGTCCCCGACAGTTTTTATTAAAGATCACAGACTTTCATTCATATAACGTGACTCTCAGGCAGTGTACATCCACGTTTCCTCAGGAGCAGACTCGGGTCATACTTTCTTGGTGGTTACATCACAGAAATGGTACTGCGCTCATCGCCGGCCCAGGATTGCAACCCCTCCTAGCATGGGTGACGTTAATCTTGACATCGTCATCCCGATGTTTGCTAAGTTTCTCCACTTTTTCATTTGTGAATTAATTAGTATCTCGTAGGGAGAGATTCCAAGATTCCACCATTGTTATTCTTCATGAACCTCTGACAACCTTGACTCTGTCAGTCGCTTCTGCCTGGATCACTATGATCACTATGCTTTTAAAAATTTCCATCATTTCCTCTACATTTATTAGTTGGCGTTCCGCTATAAGGGAATGATTTGCCTTCCCCATTTATTTTTTAACCCTGACTTTATAACCCGAAGAACCAGAATTCACACCCAGCATCAGGGAAGGTCAGGAGAAGGTGTGAGAGCGGACACCCCGGGGGTGTCACAGGCAAGCGCTTGGCCCACCTCTGTTGTTCCTGATGCAGCCAAGATGACACCAAACTGTCGTGAGAGCAAAAGACCATCAGTCAGAATTTTTAAATGCAGTGTTTTTGTCATTAACTGAACATCTGCCTTCATACAAAGAGAGATGCCCAAAGCGTGAAGTTAGGTGGCCACCATCCACCTAAGTAATTTACCACATCACGATAAAGGGGAGCAAGGACCTTGTACCACTGTGACCCGGGGGACGGGAGGGGAGGCGGACCTCGGAGCCTTAGTTAGCAAACCTCAGGAAGTTCTACTTGAGAGAAGAGGCCAGAGTGCGTGTCCAGACACGTGATTCTCTATCAAGAGACCACAATGCCCTTCACCAACAGCTCACTGTTGTGATCCCTGTTTTACCTGCAAGGAGACTGAGGCACAGAGGTGACAAGGGACACGCCCAAGAGGAGCCAGGATTCAGACCCCACCCCAAGTCCACATTCCTAACTCCCCTCTGCTACCTTCACCAGCCAGGGGTGGGGATGGAGACGCAGCCAGGTGCCAGGTCATAGGACCCAGAGTGTCATGAAAAGATTCGGGGCTTTATTTTGAGTGCAAAGGGGTATTGCCGAAAAGCTTTAAGCATGACCTTGAGGGGTGGGCAGGAGACTATGTATAAAGTACACATACTTTACACAGCTGAACGAAAAATAATTGCAACTTTCTCAGTTTTCTAAAATTGAGCTCCACTTTCCTTTGGAGCCCCAGACGCCTGCCGCCGGCAGACACGGGCCCTGTCCCGTCACCAGTCTGTTCAGATCCGGTTCCTTTGGTGACCCTGGTCACTGACCAGCTCAAACCGTAGTCATTTCAAGCCTTCTTCCTACAATCCCTCGTTCCCGTCTCCTTCCGCGGCGCCTGGGCTCGGAGGTGCGCATATAACCCCGTGGCAGTGAAGGGTGGAGGCTCTGGCCTCTGCAGGTGATGCCCTGTCCACAGCCTTTGGTCAGGTGCTAGCACCTGCTGCCGGTGTCAGGACTTCCGTCGTGACCTCTGATCCCAAGCTCATCACGTGCACTGTCCTGACCCCCGGTTTCAGGTCCAGTGACCCTGTCCGCCCTCCATGCCAGGGCACGCGGGGCTGGGGAGCTCCTCTAGCTTGTGTGCGGGGACTGCGGCTCTGGGGCACCAGCTGAGGTCCTCTCCCTGCCTGGCTGTGCCCCAGGCATCATCCACTGAACCCTCCCTGTGCTGGCACAGAGAAGGTGTGTGCCTCTCCCAGAGGTACAGGTGGGAGCCCCACGCCTTCAGAGCACCCCGTCCAAGCCCAGGTTGTTTATCATTGCAAGTCCCACATCTGAGGGCTGCAGGATGAGCCGGGGTCCATTCTTAGGGACCCAGGCAGCATGACAAGCTTGGCGTCTCCCTTTCAAAGCCCATCAGATCTCTCCCCAGCCCTGGAAGTAATGTTCTCCTTATGCTGCGGGGCATTTCTCTCACATCATCGCCTTGGGTTTCTTGCTCTAAGGGTGAATCTCACAAACTTCGGTTCATGGTTCCCTTTCCTCTCTCTTGAAAGCCTTGCTTCTAAGATTAAGGCTTGCTATGAGCTCTTAAAAGTTTAGGTTTAAAACTCAAATCTGAGCAATGACTTCTTTGGTCTAGATGGACCCTTCCGTGGAGCCATGAGTGTCACTGCAGGGCCTAGCCTTTTTTGTGTTTTTTAAAATTATTTATTTATTTATTTGGTTGTACTGGGTCTTTAGTTGCGGCTCGCGGGCTCCTTAGTTGTGGCGTGCGAACTCTTAGTTGCAGCATGCATGTGGGATCTAGTTCCCTGACCAGGGATTGAACCCAAGCTCCCTGCATTGGGAGCGTGTAGCCTTAACCAATGAGCCACCAGGGAAGTCCCAGGGCCTAGTCTTGATGGAGAAGAGAAAACACATTGACGTTATACTGGCTGCACACACTGTACTTTAAAACGTGTTCATCCACAGTTTGTGGCAGACAGGCAGATGGGGGAGAGGCCGGAGCAGAAGCTGGGCAAGCAGGTAAGAGGCTGTGGCTGCAGTCCAGGTGACAGAGATGACAGTCACCATGGAAACCATGGAAACACAGAAGCCTTACCCACCTTCACTGCTCCCCTTGTAGGCAGGGCATCAGCGTGTGGTCCAGGGAGAGGGGCTTCTGGGAAAAGATTTCCTTCCTAATAAAAGAGAGACATCCATTAGGACATAGCC
Organism: Delphinapterus leucas; assembly: GCF_059928025.1. Classification (NCBI taxonomy): domain Eukaryota; kingdom Metazoa; phylum Chordata; class Mammalia; order Artiodactyla; family Monodontidae; genus Delphinapterus; species Delphinapterus leucas. The sequence goes on from NC_143143.1 coordinate 694,777, forward strand.
CTCTTCTAGAAGAATCTTTTGTGTTGCTTGAAAATAGTGGCCTCCCGTTAACAGGAAGGGCGAAGCTTACGGATCAGGTCCGATAGGGACAGCGGCGCAGAAGGTGGAGAGAACCTGGGCGGCTGGTTACATCGTTGCGCTGACCATCAATTTCCCTGCCTCTGGGCTTCTTGTAACCTGAGACAATTTTTTTTTTGTAGCCGAAGCATTCTTGCTGACACTTGGAAAAAAATGTTTCAGTTTAGGATGTATCGGTATCTGCTATGGGACAAAAGGGGAGAGTTGGCAAATAAGCACATGGATACATGAGTGGAAGTCGGAGAAGAGGTCTGGCCTGGAGAAACAACGTTGGAAATCGACAGCATAAAGATGGCAATTAAATCCATAAGTGCCGAGATCGCCCTGGGAAAGGACACCCGTGGAGGAGGAGAGGGTCCGCCTTAGCAAAATCCAGCGTTTAGAGATCGGAGAAAGACGCGCAGGCCTAGCTGACCGGGAGTGAGAGGAAGGCCTCGTGGAAGCCGAGGGAGGAGAGAGAAGCTGGGAGGGAGCATGGGTCACCTGCCTCCTGCTGCTGGGGGACAGAGGGAAGCCTGCATGTCTGTGTTCTGTGACATGTCGGTCACACGTTGGTCACTGTTGCCTTTAGAGCGGCCCCAGAGGTGGGGCATGAGGCAGGCTGAAGCAGGGTGAGGAGCAGAGGGGACAGAATGGTGTCTGTGGTAAGGAAGCGGGGTACAGGCAGGAGAAGCCATTGTGACTGAAGAAAGGATGAAACCTGTTCCCTGCCCGCCTGCGTGTCCAGCTGCTTAAACAGGCGACTCCCCACTGCCCGTTTCCCCCAGGACTCTCTCTCCTCGGCCTGGACACAGTCAATATTACCCTTATAATTCATATCCTCAACAAATATTTATCGGGTGCCCGCTCTGTGCACAGCACCCTGTTTGGCCTCAGGAAAATATAAGAAAGATTCAGCTGGGTCCCTGTCTCTTCCCGTGAGCTTACAGTCTCAATCTTGGAGGAAAAGAAGACGCCCCTCCTGAAACAATGGGGCGTTAAGTCTAAACACTGTGTTTGTGAGCTTGCAGGCCACAGGCAGTCATCACTGGGACTCAGGGTGACCAGGCTCAGGGCGCGCCTGGAAGAGTGAGGCCAGGTGTCTAGGAAGGGCTCACGGGCGGGGGACTCCTGCTGGCCCTCGGAGGTGGGGTGGTGGGCTGGGGAGGGGAGGGCTGCCCAAGCCAGAGCCGTGTCAGCAGGACTCCTGACTGTAGGTGACGGGAACCCCCTCAAAACAGACTTTCCCCAAAGGGGAGTCTACAGGCTCCTGGCCTCGAGATGTGCTCGGATCCCGGAACTCAGATGGGGCCCTGGACGCCCTCGCATCTGAAAGCCCCTCCACTCTGTGTGGTGGGGACGGAGCTGCCAGCAGGGTGAGCCACTGTCTCCCAGCACCCGTGCCAGAGTCCTAGGGTGGACGCTGACGTGCTTTCGTGGGTCACGTGTGAGGTGGCAACACGTGATGCTGAGACGCTTTTAAGAGTGAAAATGGGGCGCTGTTGGTGATTCCGCTGGGACAACAGGCACACCCAGGGACTCTGCTAGGAAAACTAGAAGACGAAGTGTCCTGTATCACATGTAATTGACGTGGCCACTGCCGCCCCTGGTAGACACCCCACCAGAATCACGCACAGTGGGGAGGGACCTTCCTCCAGCGTAACGGTGCCGATAACAGATGAAGGATGGGCCAGGAGGCTGGGATCGTGAAGTGAACGCGTCCACCATTCACAGCGAGGTGGCGATTCAGGGAGAGGGCGAGAAGACTGGAGAGGGAAGCTCAGTGCTTGACGTGGAGCTAAGCGGACACAGACAGAGACACCTGAGCCCCACCTGACGGGGGAGAAAGGCAGGACGTGGTCCAGGAGATCGATAGGTGAGACCGATGCTCGGGAGACAAGGCTGGGGCTGAGGTGCAGGACGTTTTGAGAGGCTCAGAGCGGAGCTCAGGTCTGTTAGTTCGTCCTGAGCCGTTGCGGGTACTAGTGCAGAGGAGGTGGAAGGAAAGGGGTCTATTCTCAGCAGAACTTCCTGGCTGGTGGGCAAGGAGGACGGAAGGAGGAGGGCGCCCCGAGTTTCAGGCTTGGGGAAGCAGAGGAGCTGGCAGGAACAGGGAGGTGACCGAGAGTAGCAGTTTGGAGACGAGATAAGTCTGCTTCGGGTCACCCTGAGCTGTGGAGAAGTTGTATGAATAGAGAGAACACGGAATTAGAGTTGGAATCTGACTTGAAGCCAAGACAATGGATAAAGTCTCCAGAAAAGAGAGTGAGAAATGGCCGGAGTTGAGTGTGAGGCGAGTGGCAGACAGGCCACGGGAGGGAGAGGAAACAGAAAGAAGCCGTGGGAGATTCAGGGGGAGGGGAGGGGAGGGGACCGAGCGCCAAACGCTTGGCTGAAATCCAGGGGGACTGGAGCTCCTTCCAGGCGTTTGGCCAGAAGGACATCGATGACCTTTGGGAAAGTCATTCCTTGCACTGGTGCAGCTCTCGGGACAGGCTGGGTCACACTGGAACAGACGTCACTGAAAACATCAAGGCGTATGTCTCGCTCAGGCTTCGCGTCCTCAGTGTTCAGACAGGCTCTGCTCCACGCCGCCCTCACCCCGGGAGGATGGAGCCGTCGCTGTCGGAAGCCTCATCGCTAGCTGCTTCGGCAGAAAGGAAGCCACGGCGCTGGGGCCTCACGCTGGCCATCAGGTCCTCCTGCAGGCGAGCCTCCCAACTCAGTGGCCCCAGACAACCGCAGCGGCCAGGCGTGCAGGCCCCCACGTGCCTGGGGCAGGAATGGAAATAGCTGTTGAGAGGAAACGACCCGCCAGAAAGTAGTGGAGGAGGAGGCCAGGCTGTGGGGGTGGGGTGGGGTGGGGTAGGGGGGTGGCGCCTGCTCTCTCAGAGACACTTTTTTTTTTTTTAATATTTATTTATTTTGGCTGCACTGGGTCTTAGCTGCGGCACATGGGATCTTCGCTGCAGCATGCGGGCTCTTAGTTGCAGCATGTGGGATCTAGCTCCCCAACCAGGGATCGAACCCAGGCCCCCTGCATTGGGAGCAGGGAGCCTTACCCACTGGACCACCAGGGAAGTCCCTTTGACACTATTCTTGAGGTCAGACCACAAGCCTCCTGTGCCCTTTAACCCCTTGCAGGTGATGCTTTCGCACCTCGCTGTGGTAACCAGGTGCCGTCAGGTGGCAAAACCAGGGAGAGACGCTCTGATGATTTAGGACTTTCCCATAAGGCCTCGGGGAGGGTCTCGGCACGGGCTCCCCGGGAAGGAAGGTGTCTCTCAGATTCTGAGTAGCCACATATACGTCTGCGTGTTATGGCCTCATAACGGATATAGCGATGAGGATAACCCGAATGAGGCCGGTTTTCCTACTGGAGCCTGTCCTGGGAGCCCTGGTTTCCTAGTGAACAATGCGTGCTTTGGGGGTGGGGGGCACGCTCCCCCTGCAGCTCTGGGCTGTGGCCTCGGACAGTGGAGATGCTCTGACCTCTCCCTGACACCCTCCTAGGAAACCTGAGAGTCTCAGGGGGAGATTGCTACGTGGATAGAATTGCCAACGGAAGCCAACCTCTGTACCCCCTAGACTCGGTGCGGAGCACAAATGTTTCATAGACACGAAGTCGGCTAGACCGAGAATTTAATTCTGGAAAGTGATTCTGTGATAAACTGCAGTACATGATCTGCCTCACGACACATTTTTAAGAAAGCAGAAGCCCCGTGGAATAAATATAAACTCGTTCAGGTTCCCAAGCGAGCAGGAAGCAGCTGAATGCAGCAGAGATGACCCGATGTTTTGTTTTTCTAACTCTTAATTTTGTGATGTGATGTTATCTAGCTTATGGGACCCCTTTTATCCCGGAATCTGGGTCACATGATTCTTGCCTACTCCATTATTTGATAATAAACCGGTGCAAGGGCTTCCGTTCCAATATCCTCCAAGTATTGTCAGGAAAGACGAGCCTGCAGAAGCCTTTGTTCAGTGCCTATTGAGTCCCCAACAGTAAGGGGTGAGGGGCTGCTTAGTATATCCTGTATATGAGCGGAAATGCCGACACAATGTTGGAAGAGAGAAGAACGATAGAGCGTTGAGAGCGGGGTCAAAACACTCACCCTTGTAAGGACTTCTTAAACCTCCTTTCAGAGTCAGTCGTCCATTGACTGAGAAACCAAGGCTGCTCAGGGATCACATCCTTTCCATCTGGTGGTCACTCATGTGATGGGAGTAGATCAAAATTCTCCTCTTCCCACCAAGAGGAGTCTTGGGCCCAGTCCCAGCCCCTGCAGACCTTGATGTGGGCTGTGTGTGCCTCCTCTACCTGCTGCCCGTGGAAGACAGGCAGGAGAGTCTTGGGCTGCCGTGCACGAGTGGACAAGTGGGAAGCCCAGACGGGACCTGCAGTTCTGTTAGCAGTGTTACCAACGCTTACCTCCTAGTTTTCAGAAATGTTGACACTGGGGAAGCTGTCGCGGGGTGGGATTCGGGATCCTCCGAGCTGTCTGAACAACATTCTGGCAATCTGAAATGATTTCAGTGTGAAAAGTTGAAAACGAAGCTGCCTCTGTCTGCAGATAATAAAGCTTGTTTCTTTTGCAAGCCTGCCTGTTGAAAAAGCACCCAGTCACTGTATCCTGGAGCCGAGCAGGAAGGGCAGCTGCCCTTTCTACTTGGTGGGAAGTGAGACTGTATTTCCCCTCGTAACTACTGGGGAAGACATGGGAGCACCTTGTGAACTGTATAGGTCAACCCGAAACTTCAACATTCCGCAACTTTTGTAACTGCAGCTAAAAACATCTTGATCACAATTACAGCCAATTATTGTACTCTGATGCTTTTGCAGAAAAAAAAAAAAGCTTCATCTTCAAAAAGATTCATAGAAAGGACTTTTTTTTTTTTCTTTTTGCTGTACGCGGGCCTCTCACTGTTGTGGCCTCTCCCGTTGCGGAGCACAGGCTCCGGACGCGCAGGCTCAGCGGCCATGGCTCACGGGCCCAGCCGCTCCGCGGCACGTGGGATCTTCCCGGACCAGGGCACGAACCCGTGTCCCCTGCATCGGCAGGCGGACTCTCAACCGCTGTGCCACCAGGGAAGCCCGAAAGGACTTTTTGACAAGTACAAGTTTATGATAACTTTCAGATCATACTGCTGAACTGGGAAATATTAAAGAATTCTAATGGAAAACCTGATGGCTTCATAAAACTGTTAACAGAAGATTACAATCAAGGGTTAGTCACGTAGGGCTGATCAAGCTGATGAATATGTTTATAACTTTTTGGGTTTTGTCTGAAATATTACTGGGTTTTAATCTGTGTTTTCCAGATATAAGGAAACCCTTCCCTGCAAGATAATTATGACCTACAGCAATTTGGTGAATTGTACCTTTGTAAGTAGAATTGAAACATTTATCTTTTCTCTTTACCTGATCCCTCCAGAAACTGGAAACTCTTAGATTCCCAGCAGTTTTATCAGGTAAATAAGGAAGGCCACCTCCTAATAGGTACAGGAATCTCAAGGCAATTCGGGGACCTCAAAAAGAGAGGAATTCACCCAAATCTATAGATGTCACAGGTGGAATCTGCGACAAGCCCTTGGTGTGGCTTTTCTGGACTTGAGAGACCTTTTAAAAGTTCAGTCTGAGATTTCTTATGAAAAGTTCCAGCACAGCCAATTTAAAAGAGCCTATGTGGTCAATTAACCAGACTTATTTTGGAAACAAATTAGTCTTAATATGGCTATATTTGGTAGAAATGAGGGTAATTTTAAAGAGAAAAAGATTATGTTTCAGTGGCTATTAAATTCTAGTTTTGTTCATTGAGGTCTGTATTTACTGCCTGGGACTTACTTTCCCAGATAGCTCCTTGCTGTCATGTTATATCATTGTAAAATTTGATTGAATTATTAAGAGCCACTTTAAGTTTGTTTCTGAAGCTGATCACAGTAATCTGTCTTCGGATGAAGATCAGATGCCCCATGACTGACAACCAGGGATTATTCATACTGGAAAAAGACATCAGATAAAGGACTCTTTACAGCCATGCTGGAAAGTACCATATCAGATCTCTCCTGAATGAACTCCAATTCCTGTTTCTGACATCTGACTTCAACTAAGACCAGCACTGCCAGACCAGGACAAGAAGAAGACGATATCTGAATAGACAGCTGACCCGAGATGCTGGACCAGGCCTGTATGCTAATTACTTTGACAACGGCTCACGCCTCTCCCTTGTGAACCAAATGCATTTCTTTCTTGGCCTCAATCATCTTCAAGTTTCAACAAATCAATCCGATCGCTGGGTCTGTGGCCAACTACCTATGCCCGGTACTCCCAGGTTGCCTTGGTGGGTTTCTCCTCCCCAAGGCTCTGATTGGATGAAATTTTATTTTTTATTTTTTTTTTGCGGTACGCGGGCCTCTCACTGCTGTGGCCTCTCCCGTTGCAGAGCAGACTCCGGACGCACAGGCTCAGCGGCCATGGCTCACGGGCCCAGCGGCCCCGCGGCACGTGGGATCCTCCCGGACCGGGGCACGAACCCGTGTCCCCTGCATCGGCAGGCGGACCCTCAACCACTGCGCCACCAGGGAAGCCCTGAAATTTTATTTTAAGAGAAAGAAACTCTAGCACCATGCAAGCTAACATTACCACCAATATCACTATGTGAGACCCTCTTACCTGGCCAATTTAATGACACCCGTTCTGAACTTGGCCGTAAATACTCTTTCACTAGATGTTAAACATTGGATAACACTTAACAGGACCCAGTTGACCTATGGAACAAGTTAATGGTCTTGGCTTTACCCAGGTTGGTTAGGAAGATGCACGATTGGTTTCCCTTGGGCTCAAGGTCACCCACAAATAGCCTTGGAAACAGCCCCTGTCAGTCTGCCTTTAATGTGAGCACACTGCTTTCTATGAATTTTCCAATGGTATGACCATTTGGCTGCAATATTTGTTAACTCATCTTATGACACGTGAAGAATCAGATTTCTACTCTGAATGATCCTCTTCCCAGTTTAGGAAAAATACTAGGAAAATGGTTTGGTTTAGGAGGATCTTGGCTTAAACCTTTACTGATGACATCATTACTCCTACTGTCAAGTTTGATCACATCTATAGTTCTCTATAAATTAATGAACATGTACAATGTACATCCAAGATAAAATTGGCATAAATCCTACTGGACAACTTGGAATTGACCATTAGTCCTTGCCAGACATCTTACTAGCACAACCCCTTAAAAGGAAAGAAAGAGCTGGACTATTAATATCTGACATCAAGGGACATGATGGGCCCAGGGCAGGTAAACAACCACCGTAGCATCGAGGTACCACACATTTGATCACCTATGCTTTATATCGAAAGATTAGTGATAGATAGGGGGAAATTAATGAAACAAAATTCATATTTTATGCAAGACAATAGAAATTAAAATTTTTCCTTTGCCCGTTTGGGCCTCCTCCCTCCCCTTTAGTGTGTATGGTGCACCTGCGGTAACCAGACCTCCTTAGGAGATAACATTCTCTCCCTCTCTCTCTCTTTTTTTTTTTTTTTTTTTTGGCACGCTGCAGGATCTTAGTTCCCTGACCAGGGATTGAACCCAGGGCCATGGCAGTGAAAGCGCCAAGTCCTAACCACTGGACCCCCAGGGAATTCCCAAAATTTTCTATTTCTTGAACCAACTACTGATTAATTTTTTTCATTGACAGTTTCAGTATTCACCTTATATCACTGATGGTATTTCCACATCAACAGTGTTGTTCTTGATGTTTAAACGCTGTTCCAGTCTGAGCCACTACAAGTCACTGCCTCAGGATTCCCGGTCTGAAGTCCACGAGCACACAGGGTAAAGCCCAGGACCAACAGCAATGATGCAAAGGCATCCTTTTGTCTTCACCTCTGTGTTGGGTCCTGAGTGGGTTCTGAATACGTAATAACCAGCCTGGTTTCCCAGTAATGCACCATTCCCTTCCGGGCCTGGCCCCTCTGATACCCCCAAATCACTGCATTAAATATTAAAGCTGCCTGAGCCCTGGCAGCTCCATTCTGAAGGCAGCGGCGAAGTTTCTGTGGAATAACTCTGGCTGGCTGGCTGCTAGATTTGTTCATTATTTTAATCTACGCATATTGGCTAGGACTGCGGTATTGTTTCTTTTTTCCACGAATATTAGTCTGAAATTGAGAGAGACCCGATCTCCAGTGCAGCCTGGAGAAAGAGGAGGGTTGTCATTTGTTCTGGTTGCCACACCTAAGGGAGGGCTGTACATTACCCTTTAACCTAGCAGGGATATTCAGGCCACCCCAGCCAGGGGTCTGCTGAAGTCCTGCTCATACAACACACTTTGGTGGGTGCTGTCGGGGGTGGGGAAAAGCATAAGATTTGAGCTTGTAAGCTTCATGGAGAGTGAAAACATGTACATTAAAAAAAAGGGAAAAAAAGACAGTCCAACCCAAAGCAGTGCCTGGTGCAGAAAGGATGCATGACAGAGACCAGTGCCCAGGATGTCACGTCTAGGGGAGCACGTCCCTGGCTGGAGCCATCCAGGGAGCTGCCTTGGGAGGTGGTGGGATGAGGTGGACCTTGGGGAGGGATGTAGGACTTTGACAAAGGTGCAGGGAAGGAAGGGTCACTATTGTGGACGCAGCGTGAACAGAGGGAGAGCATGTGGACCCTCCAAGAGCATGCAAGACTCCCGGAGCAGATCCCAGCGATGCCAGCAGTCAGTGGCCACTGCCGGTGGTGCCCGTCTGCCCTGGGTGTCACAGTCTTGGAGGGAAATAGTCTTCATGGGTCTGAGATCTGAAGGAAGGTCCTGACCCTCAACATTTTCCCCAGAGGGACTCAGGTTCACCCCCAGTGTTACTTACACAGACTTTGCTCCTTTGAGATCAGGGATCGTCCTGTCTCTGTTGCTGACAGCCAAGCCCATGCCAAGCTGAACCGCGTTGATTTGACCATTTCATGACACTGTGATTCCATCTAGAGAATTCTGCCTGAGGGGAAGAAGCAGCGGGGGATGGGTAAAAGCGTGTGCTCAGGAGGGGGGCAGTGGAAGCAGGTGCGAGCCCGCTGGGCAGCAGCCACTGCCAGCCCCCCACCAAGGCCCCAGCAGCACCGGCAACCCCCGGGTGGTTCTTTGGAAAGCGCTCCCGCGTCCTTCTGTGCCAGCAACTGAAACTACAAAACAGACACTAGTTGTAGTGGTAACTTGCCAGGCCGTTCCGCCACTGTCAGGGCAGGGGCTTCAGGGAAATGAGCCTCGGGACAGGACCCGTGTGTCCTGCGGTGCCTTGGTGGCCACGGGCCCCTCCTCTTAGGTGCTATGGGGTTCCTGTGTCAGTGGCTCAAACGCCTGCAACCCCTTGAGCAGTGGCACCGAGGCTCTACCACAGGAAAGGTGAGAGCCCCAGGAACACGTGCCCACCCCCTCCCAGAGATGAGCGGGCGGCCTCTTGCAGGAGGCGTGGTGTCGGGGCTCCATGGGGAGCAGCCGTGCAGAGGGAGCCCACGCTGGGGGCCGCGAGCCTTCCACCCTGTTCCACGTGCTCTGTCCGCGGGCCACCTGCCGGCCAAGCCGCTCTGCTCCTGGCTGTCAGGCCTCCTCTGTGGGGGATGCCGTCCACAGGGGACCACGCGTGACCTGTGTCTGTGACCCCTCCAGCGGTCCGCCCACGTGCCTCTTCTCAGACCTTGACCTGAGCCTCCAGTCTCTCCTGCCAGGACCTTGACCGGACCATGCCCCTGACACCCACCCATGAGCCGAGGGGTGGCCTCACCTTGGGCTGCCGTTCTTCACCCCACCTGGATGACCATGACCTGGACGACCAGCTCTGCTGCCTGAGACTCTGTCCACGGGGAGCTCCCCCCAACTTTCCAGGCCGCCTGTGAGTGGACTGGAGTGTGGCAGCCACCCACGTTCACTTGCACCTGGTACTGAGCGGCCAGTCCGTGGACCAAGGGGTAGCCTTTTCATCCTCCATCAGCTGGTCACAGAGGTCCCTCACGTGACCCCAGGTGGGGGCTGGGGAAGAGGCATGGCCGCTGGAGCCTGCGGGAGCCTGTCCAATGCGGACCCCCCACCCTGGAAAGGACCACTGCTGGGCTCTCTGACCTCTGACTTGTTGGGTGCCACAGAATCCATCCCGTGAGGGAAGCTCTGACTGCAGGCACTGTGTGTCCCTGGTGGGAAGTCCCCTCTCTGTCAGGGCTGTTGGCGGGGGTCTCTGCTGCAGGTGACGTGGAAGCAGGGGCGCAACCAGCCTCGCTGCAGAACCCTGGGAGTCTGCACTGTGATTCTCCTATCGGGCGAGTCGTGAATCCCAGACGATGTCCTTTCTGACCCCAGATACCCAGGGCTCTAGGCTCCGCCAGGTTGTGCGGCTCCAGTGGCAGGGCTGCTGCAGCCCTTCTGGGCGCTCAAAGCTGGCAACATTCGGTGTCACCCCAATACGGGAAGGAGCACAAAATATGCTCCCTCTGGAACCAGGTGCAAGACCTGACTTTGGAAGGCCTTTTCAACATGCTCTAGACTAAGAGAGGTCTGAAAATCTCCCTGCTCTTCTGACCCTCTGAATTGTCACAGGGCTTCTCTCCCACCCTCTGCAGAGCAGGGGTCTTGCCAAGGCCTCCAGCACACTTGCCACTTCTTGCTTATCTGGCCCTGGTCACACGATGCCTTTGATACAGTGGACCAGTGGGATGGTCTGCAGAGGGTCCTGCTGGCCCAGATCCCCTTGGCCTCCTTTATAAAGATGGGAGAGTTAGCACCGCCCTGGTGCCACACTTCAAATGCAAGGCTGCTGTCCTCACCACGCGAGTGTGGACCACGTGTGACCCTCCCTGCAGACAGGGATGGAGGAGAATGCATTCACCGGCACGATGGCTGAAATCACGCACCGAGACTGAGTGACTCTTCTCCAGCAAAGACACGTCTGTTACAAAGCTGTATTGGGGGCTTCTCCTGAGTTAGGTTTGCTGTACACCACTGCCAGCTTTCACCATTGATTTTCTTTTCGTAGGGCCAGAATAATTATTTTTAATTCGTTAATTTTTGGCTGCGTTGGGTCTTCGTTGCTGTGTTCAGGCTTTCTCTAGTTGCAGCAAGCAGGGGCTACTCTTCTGTGCAGTGCGTGGGCTTCTCATTATGGTGGCTTCTCTTGTCGCGGAGCACGGGCCCTAGGCGCACAGGCTTCAGTAGTTGTGGCACACGGGCTCAGTAGTTGTGGCTCGCGGGCTCTAGAGTGCAGTCTCAGTAGTTGTGGCACATGGGCTTAGCTGCCCTGCGGCATGCGGGATCTTCCCAGACCAGGGCTCAAACCCATGACCCCTGCATTGACAGGCAGATTCTTAACCACTGCACCACCAGGGAAGTCGCAGAATAATTATTTAAATGGGCACACAATGAGGACTGCTAACCACCCCCTTTATCCTTTAAATCTTGGAGGACAGCACTGACCTCTGCAGTCTCCCAGCAATGCATCCTTATTTGGATGTACTATCTTGGCAAGGGCATCTCCTGGGCTTTTTGTCCTACGACAGTTCCATACATGCCAAGGAACCAAAGTTAGGGTTCTTCCAGTTACCAGGTCTGCACCTACAGTTATGTATTTGGGGAAACGACTATTGGCTGAGACCAGATGACCCACTGGCATGATGAGATTTTCAATCTCCAAGTATTAAGGGGGCCACGTAGGCGTATCCACTTCTCTGAGTTTTCTGATTCCTTCCTCCACCATTGCCACAGCAGTTACGACATGTATGTTTCCATCAGTGTGGGTCATTGCCTTTTCCAAACTTCCAAAAACCATCCTAGGAGCAAATCAGCACTGTCTCCCCAGCTGTTGAATCCTGCGAGCTGGCAGGCGTTTCCATGTTGATAAACCTTCCCTTGCCCCAACTGATATTCTGCCCCTTGATCCAGCACATCCTGATGGCATCTCTTGGCTGGGTCTTATGGCTCCTTCGGGACATAAGTTCTTTCTTCTTTGCCAGGCCCAGCACTTCCTTGGCTGGGTTATACAGTGATTTGCTTCTCAGCTTGGTGGCCAGGAGGGAAGGTGAGGACTGCTAGCCTTTAGCAGGGTGGAATGGACCACACATGCAAGCCCAGAGCGTTCAGAGGGGCATGGGGTTGGAAGGTTTTGGTGCCTCACCCTAGCTGTTCCCACCCCAAGTTTCAGGGCCTCACTCCTTCCAGTTGTGGTCCTGACTTTTGCAGAGGAGGCCAGCTGGGGCTGAGAAGGCGGACTTCTCTGGAGCTTTGCTGTCCTTATCATTAAGTCCTGGGCCTGACTCAGTTCTTCCTGCAAGATGTGGGGTCTCTCTGGGCTGCCAGAGAAGCCCGGGGGGTTCACACGTCACCTAAGTTGGAGATTAGCCAACCTAAGCCTTTCCTTATCTTCCCCCACCGGGAATACCCAGCAGCAGCCACCAGAGCCCGCGTCCCTGCACTGATCCCTCCCCCATGCCTCCCAGATGCCCGAGACATCGCACCAGCTGGTGTAATCCCTTCTACCTGTGTCCCTTCCCACTTTACCACTGTTAAAAGTTGCTTTTTTAATTAATAGATTTCATTTTCTTCTTTTTAAAAAATTTTTATTTATTTTTATTATTTATTTTATTTTTGGCTGTGTTGGGTCTTCGTTGCTGCGCGCGGGCTTTCTCTAGTTGTGATGAGCGGGGGTTACTCTTTGTTGCAGTGCGTGGGCTTCTCATTGCGGTGGCTTCTCTTGTTATGGAGCACGGGCTCTAGGCGTGCAGGCTTCAGTAGCTGTGGCTCAGTAGTTGTGGCTCAGTAGTTGTGGCGCATGGGCCTAGTTGCTTCGCGGCATGGGGGACCTTTCCGCATCAGGGCTCGAACCCGTGTCCCCTGCATTGGCAGGCAGATTCTTAACCACTGCGCCACCAGGGAAGCCCTGTTTTCTTCTCTTTTTAAAAAAAAATTTATATATTTATTTGGCTGTACTGGGTCTTAGTTGCCGCATGCAGGATCCTTAGTTGTAGCATGTGGGATCTAGTTCCCTGACCAGGGATCGAACCTGGGCCCCCTGCATTAGGAGTGCAGAGTTTTAACTGCTGGACCACCAGGGAAGTCCCTAGATTTCATTTTCTAACACAGTTCAGGTCCCAGAAAACTTGAGCGGAGCTCTCCCATATCCTCCCCTCCTCCCGCACAATTCCCCTGATTAGAGATCTCCCATATCCTCCCCCCCTCCCGCACAATTCCCCTGATTATCACCATCGGGCCTTAGTGAGGTAGATTTGCAACAACTGGTGAATCAGTATTGATACACTATTATTAACTAACGTCCATAGTTTATGTTCAAGCTCTCTCTCTGTGTTTTCCGGTTCTATGGGTTTTGACCAATGGATAATGTCCTGTATCCACAATCACATTGTCATTCAGAACAGGTTCACTGCCCTAAAAAGCCCTGTGCCCACCTGCGCATCCTTCCCCCTCAAACCCCTGATCTTTTCACTGTCTCCAGAGCTCTGCCTTCTCCACAAGGTCACAGAGTTGGAATCACGTAGTCTGCAGTCTTTTCAGACTGGCTTCTTTCACGTGATGTGCATTCAGCGCTCCTCCATGTCTTTTCAGGCACTGACAGCTCATTTTTTTTTAGCGCTGAATGATACTCCATTGTCTGGATGGACCACAGTTTGTTTATCCGTCTCCTGCTGAGGGACATCTGGGTTGCTTCCAGGTTTTGCAATTACGACTAAAGCTGCTGTAAACATTCACGTGCCGGTGTTTGTGTGGACACACGTTTCCAGTTCAGTTGGGTGGGCGCTCTGAGGAACGTGACTACTGGATAGTGCGGTAGGAGTATGTTCAGCTTTGTAAGAAGCCACCACCCTGTCTTCCACCAGCAATGACTGGAGTTCCTGTCGCTCCCTCTCCTCAACAGCATTTGGTGTTGCCCGAGTTTTGGATTTTAGCCGTTCTAATGGGTGTCTAGTGGTGTCTCACTGTTGTTTTAACTTGTGTTTCCCTAACGACGTACGACGCGGAGCATCTCGTCACGTGCTTCCTTGCCATCTGTGTATCTTCTTGCCGAGGTGTCTGTTCGGATCTTCCACCTGGTTTTCAGTTGGGTTGGTTGTCTTCCTGTTGCACTTTAAGAGTTCCGTGTCTATCTGGATGCAAGTCCTTTATCAGACACTTGCTTTCTAAATATTTTCTCCCAGACGGTGGCTTGTCTTTTCATTCCTTTAGTATGTTATTCACAGAGCAGACAATTTTAATTTTAATAAAGTCCAACTTATCAATATTTCCTTTCATAGATCAGGTTTTTGGTGTTGTATTTAAATGTCATTGCCAACAAAAACAGATACATAGATCAACAGAACCGAATAGAGAGCCCAGAAATAAAACCACACACCTACAGGCATTTAATCTTCGACAAAGGGGGCAAGAATATACAATGGGGAAAAGACAGTCTCTTTAGCAAGTGGCATTGGGAAAGTTGGACAGTCGCATGCAAATCAATGAATTAGAACACACCCTCACACCATACATAACAATAAACTCAAAATGGCTTAAAGACCTAAATATAAGACATGACACCAAAAAACTCGTAAAAGAGAACATAGGCAAAACATTCTTGGACATAAATCAGAGTAATATTTTCTTAGATCAGTCTCCCAAGGCAAAAGAAATAAAAGCAAAAATAAACAAATGGGACCTAATCAAACCTATAAGCTTTTCCACAGCAAAGGAATCCATAAACAAAATGAAAAGACAAACTATGGACTGGGAGAAAATATTTGCAAATGATGTGACTGAAAAAATATACAGGCAGCTCATACAACTCAATATAAAAATACAACCCAGTCGGGGCTTCCCTGGTGGCACAGTGGTTGAGAGTCCGCCTGTCAATGCAGGGGACGCGGGTTCGTGCCCCGGTCTGGGAAGATCCCACAAGCCGCGGAGCGGCTGGGCCCATGAGCCACGGCTGTTGAGCCTGTGCGTCCGGAGCCTGTGCTCCGCAACAGGAGAGGCCACAACAGTGAGAGGCCTGCGTACTGCAAAACAAACAAACAAAAAATACAACCCAATCAAAAAATGGGCAGAGGACCTAAATAGACATTTCTCCAAAGAAGACATACACATGGCCAATAGGCACATGAAAAGATGCTCAATATCACCAATTATTAGAGAAATGCAAATCAAAACTATAATGAGTTATCACCTCACACTGGTCACAATGGCCATCATCAAAAAATATATAAACAACAAATGCTGGAGAGGGTGTGGAGAAAAGGGAATCCTACACTGTTGGTGGGAATGTAAATTGGTGCAGCCACTATGGAGAACAGTATGGAGGTTCCTTAAGAAACTAAAAATAGAACTACCATACGACCCAGAAATCCCACTATTGGGCATATACCCAGAGAAAACCATAATACGAAAAGATACATGCACCCCTATATTCACTGCAGCACTATGCACTATAGCCAAGACATGGAAGCAACCTAAATGTCCATGGACAGAGGAATGGATAAGGAAGATGTGGTACATATATATATACAAAGGAATACTACTCAGCCATAAAAAAGAATGAAATAATGCCATTTGCAGCAACATGGAGATCTAGAGATTGTCATATTAAGTGAAGTAAGTCAGACAGAGAAAGACAAATACCATGTGATATCACTTACATGTGGAATCTAAACAAACAAAAAAAAAACAAGTGAACTTATTTGTAAGACAGAAACAGACCCCCACATATAGAAAACAAACTTATGGCTACCAAAGGGGGAAGGTAGGGGGAGGGATCAATTAGGAGTTTGGGATTAGCAGATACACACGCTACATATAAAATAGATAACCAAGGACCCACTGTAGAGCACGGGGGGCTACACTCAGTATCTTGTAATCAACCATAATGGAAAAGAGCCTTAAGCTGTACACCTGAAACTGACACAATACTGCAAATCAGCTACAGTTAAATTTAAAAAATAAAAGTAAAGAAAAGAAAACTTCATCGCCAAACCCAAGGTCACCTAGATTTTCTCCTATGTTATATTCTAGAAGTTTATAGTTTTGCATTTTACAGTTATGTGCTTTTAAGTTGTGATCCATTTTGTTTGTTCATTTTTGTGAAAGGTGTAAAGTCTATGTCTAGATGTTTTTCTTTTGGTTTGTGGATGTCCAATGGTTCCAGCACTGTTTGTGGAAAAAACTCTTCTTCCACCATTAAATTGCCCTCGTTCCTGTGTCAGAGGTCAGCTGACTGTATTTGTGTGAGTCTATTCTGGGCTCTCTATGCTGTTCCACTGGCCTATTTGTCTAATCTTTTGCTAATACCATGCTGTCATGATTACCGTGGCTTTATAGTGAGCCTTGAAGTCAGACAGCATTAAGAACTTTAACAACTGCTTCCCTGCACAAGCCAGGGATGATCAGAGTCCAACCCACGACCTCCAGTGAGGGGTCCTCATCACCAGCTGGCAGGTGATCTGGTTCAAAAGGCCCATTTTATTTTATTTTTATTTTTATTTTTTTTGCAGTACGCGGGCCTCTCACTGTCGTGGCCTCTCCCGTTGTGGAGCACAGGCTCCGGACGCGCAGGCTCAGCGGCCATGGCTCACGGGCCCAGCCGCTCCGCGGCACGTGGGATCTTCCCGGACCGGGGCACGAACTCGCGTCCCCTGCATCGGCAGGCGGACTCTCAACCACTGCGCCACCAGGGAAGCCCCAAAAGGCCCATTTTAGAGTCGACTTCCCGGGATCACTCTGGTGCCAACTGCGGTTCCCTGGACACAGATTCTGAAGCGGAGAGTGGAGTGTAGGGGCTGATTGAGGGATGCACTCACGAACAGCACCTATAAAAGGACATGAGGGAAGTGGGGGAGGGCAGAGGGCGAAGTCCAAGCACAATTTGGGTGCAGCAGTGAGCACACGAGAAGTTCTGGAGCTGGGATGCCCCTCAGAGGAGTCCCAAGTGAGGCAAAGGGGCTGGGCCACCACACCTCTGCAGCAACTGGTCATTCAACGTGGGCTTCCGGGAGGAGGAGGCATGGGTGAGGCGGTTCCCTTGGAGAGTGACGCAGCTGAGCAACGATCCTCCACCTTGAGGGCTCTGGACCATGCCACACAGCATTCACCACCACCTCGGCAGAAACATCGCTCACCAGAGAATCCCTCTCCGTTCACAGATGCGGCTGAGCTTCTGTGGTCTGCCCAGACCACCTGCTGTTAGAGCTCTTAAGACAATAACAAAATCTGGATGCCCATCTCTGCATCATGAAGGGTCCTAACAATGGAGAATTGAAAACTAATCTGCATTTTGAAATATCAACCCAGCACTTAGGATAGGAATTGTGACTTCTTGTCCAAGGAGAGAATGGAAAGGGGAGGAAAAAATATAGAAGAGTTACCTAAAGGGCTTTCTATAGCTAAGCTGGTCTCAGGACCTCCGTCTGCAAGAATACCTTCTTGCCCGGTGCTCAGTCAGACTTGGTCATATTGTCAATAATCAAATTGTCAGGAAAAGATTAGAATTGCTTAATCAAGTAAGGACAAAGGCCAGGAGATGAACTGCTCATCTGTCATTATGAATACAAGCAAGGATTAGAAATTAGTTGGTGGCTTAAACTGATATTTTTAGAATTCCACTTGAAAGGGATAAGGATTCTAAAAACAGGAAAATGGTAAATGCTACGTTAAGTCAGTAAAGGATCACAGTTAGCCTCATGTCCTTCGTAAAGAAACTATTACAAATTATGTGGGAGGATTTAGCTGTAAAACTGTTTGGAAAGTGGAATTTGATCTGAGACAGGCAGCCTAGATTTATGAGAGGAAACACGCCCGTAAGTTGTGCTGGAGATTTTAAAAGATATTATATTTATGACAGACAATGAGGATGCTTTGTGCAGCCTGCCTCTGTGAAGAATTTGATAATGTTCTACTTAAAGATTTATTCTGAAGGTAAGAAGTGGGAAAAGATGTAAAAAGAAATACTGCATTTCCAAAGCACTGCATCTTCAAGCAGACGCTCACTCCTGCTACATTGGTGGCAAAGTAAGAATGATTTGTTCGTTATCCCCCTTGCCGTGCGTGGAGCCTAACACAGAGCAGGGCCTTGCTTATGGATTAATATGCGCATGAGTAGACGGATTATTCTTGTGTCACCAATACCTCTCTAAACAGGAGGCCTAAGTAAGCAGTGAGGAATGACTCCTACGTGTTGATAAAACGAGTCGCTTTCCCCTTCCCTTTAATTGGAAAAGGCAAGGGCTTCTTTCCATGAAGGTAACCAGCTTCGCAGAGTCCCTGGTGAAGACTTTCCCTGTGGATGAGGTCCTCTGAAGAGACAGCTGGTGAATATCCCCTGGGCAGACAGAGGCACTGATGGGCAATGGGAACCTTCATCCAGGAGCACATGAAGATTTCCATCAGTCAGGGGTGAGGTGGAAGGAGGTGGGAATGTGGCCCTAGAGGAAAATGGGAACAGCCACTAAGGATCTGGGTTTTCAGGAGGTCAGAGACCCAGCACGTGGTCAGGAGTCCCTAAGTCAGGACATCTGGGCAGGGTTGCCAATAAGGCAGGTGTGGTGGGAGGTCCTCTGACCTACAAATCCAGTCCTCTGTGGTTCTGTTAGGGGCATATGGGGCCCAGGAGCAGATCCAGATTTCCAGGTGAGGATGGTCAGGTGGCCTATCTGTCAGGAGTGGAGACCCACAGAAGAAATGAATATAACCCAGGTGGACCATGGTCAGAAAAAAGAACAGAACGTCCCCCCTCACAACTCCCATTCAGCATTATACTGGAAGTCCTAGCTAATGCAATAAGACAGGAAAAGGAAATATAAGGTATACAGTTTGGGAAGGAAGAAATAAAACTAGAAGTCCTAGCTAATGCAATAAGACAGGAAAAGGAAATATAAGGTATACAGTTTGGGAAGGAAGAAATGAAACTGTCTTTGTTCGCAGATGATTACAGGAATCCCCCCAAAATGACAAAAAAAAAACACTTCGTGGAACCAATAAGCAATTATAACAAGGTTGAAGGATGTACGATTAATATACAAAAGTTCATTCCTTTCCTATATAGCAGAGTTTGAAGTTAAAAGTGCAATACTGTCTGTCATACAGAGTGAAGTAAGTCAGAAAAAGAAAAACAAATACTGTATGTTAACACATAGATATGGAATCTAAAAAAAAAAATTGTTCTGAAGAACCTAGGGGCAGGACAGGAATAAAGATGCAGATGTAGAGAATGGACTTGAGGACACGGGGAGGGGAAGAGTAAGCTGGACGAAGTGGGAGAGAGGCATGGACATATATACACTACCAAATGTAAAATAGATAGCTAGTGGGAAGCAGCCACAGAGCACAGGGAGTTCAGCTAGGTGCTTTGTGACCACCTAGAGGGGTGGGATAGGGAGGGTGGGAGGGAGACACCAGAAGGAGGAGATATGGGGATGTATGTATATGTACAGCTGGTTCACTCTGTTATACAGCAGAAACTAACACACCATTGTAAAGCAATTATACTCCAATAAAGACGTTAAAAAAAATAAAATTAAAAAAAAAGTGCAATACCATTTACAAAGTGAACCATGCAGCTGAACCTGGAATTCCCACCTTAAGCCTTTGCATTTGTTGTTTTCTCTACCTGGAAGACATTTTTTTCCCAAGTGCCCACATGACTCACTCCTTCACATCCTTCAAATCTTCTCTCAAAAAGCTCTCTTCTTGGAGGATTCTGGGAAGACTGCAGAGTAGGAAGCACCAGGGATCTGTCTCCCCACCTAGACAACAACTGCACGGGCAGAATCTGTCTGACGGAACTATTTTGGAACTCTGGAGTCTACTTAAGGCTTGCAACTTCCAGGAGAAGGCATAGACAGTGAATTGCAGTTCATTTGGGTCAAGTTCAGCTCCTAACATGGCAGCAGCTACACATTCCCCACCGCTAGTCCAGTGGCAGACACCTGTGCATCGGTTTCTGGAGAAGCTTGCACGCAGTTTGTGGGAGCCAGGGTGGCTATCCATCAAATGTCGAGGATCTGTCCTCGGATTGCTAACTGCTGCTTCTGATCACAGATGTACAAAGAGGAGGGCAGTCACTCTTGTTGCACCTCCCCCTCCCAACTGTTGCAAGCCCCTCCCCTTCTAGCTGAAGTGACTTCCGGGGGATTTAAAGTGAGGGCACACTTCCTCCTCTCCTTCATTTTTTCTCCGTTTGGGAGCCAGACATTAAAGACGAGGACA
Organism: Delphinapterus leucas; assembly: GCF_059928025.1. Taxonomy (NCBI): domain Eukaryota; kingdom Metazoa; phylum Chordata; class Mammalia; order Artiodactyla; family Monodontidae; genus Delphinapterus; species Delphinapterus leucas. Next base: position 715,054 of record NC_143143.1, read on the forward strand.
AGCAGAAGCAACTGCGCATGCAGGGGAAATTAGAACACTACTGTGCATGCCCAGGGAAAGGCACAGCCTCGGAAAAGACCTGTGAAGACATTCGGTTTATATTCCCAGGGTGATCCTTGGCACAGAGACAGGCTACAACAAAAACATCAAAATGCAGCAAACCCTGGGGAGGGGAAAGAACCTCATTTACAGAGTCACCACATTACTAGACTCAAATAACCAGTTTTCAACAGCAACAAAACCCACAAAGTATACAAAGAAACAAGAAAGTATGGCCCAATCAAAGAGAAAAAGAATCAATGGAAACTGTTCCTAAAAAAGACCTGATAAAAGACCTGTTAGACGAAGACTTTAAAACAACTGTCTTAAAGATGCTCAAAGAACTAAAGGAAGATGTTGAGAGAGTTGAGAAAATAATGTATAAACAAAATGGAAACATCAATAAAGAAATAGTAAACCTAAAAAACCAAAACCAAAACCAAAACAAAAAAGAAATTCTGGACCTGAAAATCATGGTAACTGAAATAAAAAGTTCACTAGAGGGATTCAAAGGCAGGTTTGAGCAGGCAGAAAAATCTGCTAACTAGAAGATAGGACAATGGAATTGTTGAGTCTGAGGGACACGAAGTAAAAAGATGGAAGAAAAGCAAACGGAGCCTAAGGGACGTGTGGGATACCAGCAAACAGACCAACATATGCATTACAGGAGTCCCCGGGGGAAAAGAGAGAGAGAGTGCGGCGGAGAGAATATTTGAAGAAATAATGCTGAAAACTTCACAAATTTGATGAAAGACATGAATATAAATAAACAAGAAGCTCAATGAACTCCAAGAAACCCACACCGAGACACATTACAGTCAAACTTTCAAAAGACAAAGAGTCTTGAAAGCAGCAAGAGAGAAGTGACGTGTTCCATACAAGGGATCCTCAATAAGACTATAAGCAGATTTCTCATCAGAAACTTTGGAGGTCAGAAGACAGTGGGCCAATATATTCAAAGTACTAAAAGAAATAAAACACCGTCAACTAGGACTCCACAAAAAAAATGAATTCAGCAAATAGTAGGATACAAAGTCAACAAATAAAATCACAATACGCCTATTTATACACCTTTGTCTGAAAAGGAAATTACAAAAGCAATTCCATTTACAATAGCATCAAAAAGAATAAAACACTTATGAATGAATTTAATCAAAAGATGAAAGACTTGGAAACTAAAAGTACAAGTGAATCTACTTGGAATCTAAAAGTACAAATGAACTTAATTACAACATAGAAATAGAGTCACAGATGGAGAAAACAAAATTATGGTTATCAAGGGGGAAAGGGCGGGGAGGAGGGACAAATTGGGAGACTGGGATTGACATACACACACTATGATATATAGAATAGATAACTAATAAGAGCCTACTGTATAGCATAGGGAACTCTACTCAATACTCTGTAATGACCTATGTGGGAATAGAACCTAAAAAAGAGTGGATACATGTATTTGTATAACTGATTCACTTTGCTGTACAGCAGAAACGAACACAACATTGTAAATCAACTAGACTCTAATAAAAATTAATTTAAAAAACGTTGAAAGGGCTGTACAATGAAAATTACAAAATATTGCTGAAGGAAATGAAAGAAGACGTAAATAAATGGAAACACATCCTACGTTCATGGATTGGAAGACTTAAAATTAAAGTGTCAATACGATTTAAGGTAATCTGCAGATTCAATGCAATCCTTTTCAAGATCCCAATGAAGTTTTTTTTTTTTTTTGTAAAAGCAGAAAAATTCAACTTAAAATTCATACGGTATCTCAACAGGCCCCAAAGAGCCAAAACAATCTTGAAAAAGAACAAAGCTGAAGGACTCATACTTCCTGATTTCAAAACTTACTACAAAGCTACGTTGATCAAAATAGTGTATACTGGCCTACAAAGCTACAGTAATCAAGATAGTATGGTACTGGCACAAAAACAGAAAGATAGATCAATGGAACAGGATAGAAAGCCCAGAGATAAACCCATGCACACATGGTCACCTTATCTTTGATAAAGGAGGCAAGAATATACAGTGGAGAAAGGACAGCCTCTTCAATAAGTGGTGCTGGGTAAACTGGAGAGCTACATGTAAAAGTATGAGATTAGATCACTCACTAACACCATACACAAAAATAAGCTCAAAATGGACTAAAGACCTAAATGTAAGGCCAGAAACTATCAAACGCTTAGAGGAAAACATAGGCAGACACTCCATGACGTAAATCACAGCAAGATCCTTTCTGACCCACCTCCCAGAGAAATGGAAATAAAAACAAAAACAAACAAATGGGACCTAATGAAACATAAAAGCTTTTGCACAGCAAAGGAAACCATAAACAAGACCAAAAGACAACCCTCAGAATGGGAGAAAATATTTTCAAATGAAGCAACTGACAAAGGATTAATCTCCAAAATTTACAAGCAGCTCAATATTAAAAAAACAAACAACCCAATCCAAAAATGGGCAGAAGACCTAAATAGACATTTCTCCAAAGAAGATATACAGATTGCCAACAGACACATGAAAGAATGCTCAACATCATTAATCATTAGAGAAATGCAAATCAAAACTACAGTGAGGTATCACCGCACACCAGTCAGAATGGCCATCATCAAAAAATCTAGAAACCATAAATGCTGGAGAGGGTGTGGAGAAAAGGGAACACTCTTGCACTGCTGGTGGGAATGTGAATTGGTTCAGCCATTATGGAGAACAGTATGGAGGTTCCTTAAAAAACTACAAATAGAGCAACCATATGACCCAGCAATCCCACTCCTGGGCATATACCCTGAGAAAACCAAAATTCAAAAAGAGTCATGTACCAAAATGTTCATTGCAGCTCTATTTACAATAGCCCGGAGATGGAAACAACCTAAGTGCCCATCATCGGATGAATGGATAAAGAAGATGTGGCACATATATACAATGGAATATTACTCAGCCGTAAAAAGAAACGAAATTGAGCTCTTTGTAATGAGGTGGATGGAACTAGAGTCTGTCATACAGAGTGAAGTAAGTCAGAAAGAGAAAGACAAATACCATATGCTAACACATATATATGGAATTTAAGAAAAAAAAATGTCATGAAGAACCTAGGGGTAAGACAGGAATAAAGACACAGACCTACTGGAGAACGGACTTGAGGGTGTGGGGAGGGGGAAGGGTGAGCTGTGACAGGGCGAGAGAGAGGCATGGACATATATACACTACCAAACGTAAGGTAGATAGCTAGTGGGAAGCAGCCACATGGCACAGGGATATCGGCTCGGTGCTTTGTGACAGCCTGGAGGGGTGGGATAGGGAGGGTGGGAGGGAGGGAGACGCAAGAGGGAAGAGATATGGGAACATATGTATATGTATAACTGATTCACTTTGTTATAAAGCAGAAACTAACACACCATTGTAAAGCAATTATACCCCAATAAAGATGTTAAAAAAAAATAGTGTATGCTGGCATAAAGGGACATATAGAACAATGGAATAAAATAGAATAAAGAGCCCAGAAATAAATTCTCACACATATGGTCAAATGATTCGTGACAAGGATGTAAAGACCATTCAATGGGGAAAGGACAGTCTTTTCAAGAAATGGTGCTGGGAACACTGGATGTCCACGTGCAGAAGAGTAAAGCTGGACTCATATAATGCCATACACAAACATTAATTCAAAATGGATCAAAGATTTGAATGTAAGACCTAAAACTATAAAACTGTTAGAAGAACAGAGGACAAAGGCTTCACAGCATTGGATTTGGCAATCAATCTATGGATATGATACCAAAGGCACAAACAAAAAAAAGAAAAAATAGGCAAATTGGACTTCAGGAAAATTAAAGTTTTGTGCATCAAAAGACACTATCAACAAAGTAATAAGGCAACTCCGAGAATGGGAGAGAAATTTGCAAGCCATATATCTGATAAGGGATTAATATCTGGAATATATAGAGATCTAAAACTCAACAAGAAAAAACAAACAACCTGATTTTAAAATGGGCAAAAAACATGAATAGATATTTCTCCAAAGAAAATACATGAATGGCCATAAGCACATGAAAAGATGAAAGGATGCTCAACATCACTAATCATTAGGGAAATGCAAGTCAAAGCTACAATGAGATGCCACCTCACACCTATTAGAACGGCTATTGTTAAAAAAAAGAAAAAGAATGCGAATTCCTTGGAGGCCTGGGGGGGGTTAAGACTCGGAGCTTTCACTGCCAGGGCCTGGGTTTGACCCCTGGTCAGGGAACAAAAATCCTGCAAGCCTCGAGGTGCGGCCAATAAATAAACAAATAAAATTTTAAAAAGAAAAAATCACAGATGTTGGCAAGGACATGGAGAAACCTGAACCCTTGTGCACTGTTCGTGGGAATGTAACATAATGCAACCACTGTGGAAAACAATATGGGGGTTCCTCAAAAAGTTAAAAATAGAATTACCATATAATCCAGAAATTCCACCCCTGGCTATATACTCAAAAGAATTGAAAGCAGGGTCTCAAAGATACAAGATACACTTGTACACCCATGTTCATAGCAGCGTTATTCACAATTGCTAAAAGGTGGAAGCAACACAAGTATCTATCAACGGATGAATGGATAAGTAAAACATGGTCCATCCATACGATGGAATATTATTCAGCCTTTAAAAAGGAAGGGAATTCTGACACGTGCTACAGCATGGATGAATCTTGAGGGCATTTCACTAAGTGAAATAAGCCAGTCACAAAAGACAAATATGGCATGATTCCACTTATATGAGTACTTACAAGTACTTAGAGAAGTTGGAACAGAGAGACAGAAAGTATCATGGTTGCCAGGTGCTGGGGGAGGGGGAGGGGGAGGTTAACACTTAGCAGGGACAGAGTTTTAGTTTTGCAAGATGGAAAGAGTTCTGGAGGTGGATGGTGGTGATGGCTGCACGACATTATGAATGTATAAATATATAATACCACAGAACTGTACACTTAAAAATGGTTATGGGACTTCCCTGGTGGCGAAGTGGTTAAGAATCCGCCTGCCAATGCAGGTGACATGGGTTCGAGCCCTGGTCCGGGAAGATCCCACATGCTGCGGAGGAACTAAGCCCGTGCGCCACAACTACTGAGCCTGTGCTCTAGAGCCCATGAGCCACGACTACTGAGCTCACGTGCCACAACTACTGAGCCCACGTGCCACAACTACTGAAGCTCGTGCGCCTAGAGCCTGTGCTCTGCAAAAAGAGAAGCCACCACAATGAGAAGCCTGCGCACCGCAACGAAGAGTAGCCCCCGCTTGCTGCAACTAGAGAAAGCCCACGCACAGCAATGAAGACCCAATGCAGCCAAAAATAAATAAATAAATAATAAATAAATTTATTTTAAAAAATGGTTAAGATGGTAAATTTTATGTTACATGTATTTTACCACAATAAAAAAGTCTGTCTTCTCAGTGAGGCTGACCTTCCTTGCCCTACGTACCTAGACTCACCCCCTCACGGTATTCCCTGTATCCCTATGTCCATCTCCAGGAATTCTTACCCTTTAACACACCATCTCTTTACGTATTTACCTTGTAGACTCGATGTGTTTTCCACCAGAATGTGGGACAAGGATTATCATTTGTTTGGTTCATGGCTGTATCCCCAGCTCCTTGAACACCCTGGTACGTAGAAATGTTCAAATATTTGTTTAAAATAGCCCTGTTCCCAGAGGAGACCATAATTCGAAAAGATACATGCACCCCTATGTTCACAGCAGCACTATTCACAATAGCCAAGACATGGAAGCAACTTAAATGTCCATCGACAGATGAATGGATAAAGATGTAGTATATATACACAACAGAATACTACTCGGCCATTAAAAAGAATGAAATAATGCCATTTGCAGCAACATGGATGGACCTAGAGATTGTCATACTAAGTGAAGTAAGTCAGACAGAGAAAGACATATATCATATATCACTTATTTGTGGAATCTAAAAAGAAAAAAAATGATACAGGTGAACGCATTTTCGAAAACAGAAATAGACCCACAGACACAGAAAACAAATTTATGGTTACCAGACAGGAAAGGGGGAGGGATAAATTAGGAGTTTGGGATTGACAGACACACACTGCTATATATAAAACAGATAAACAAGGACCTACTGTAGAGCATAGGGAACTATATACAATATCTTGTAATAACCTATAAAGGAAAGAATCTGAAAAATAAAAATATATACATATGTATGTACTGATATAACAGAATTACTTTGCTGTATGCCTGAAACTAACACAGCATTGTAAATCAACTGTACTTCAACAAAAAATAAATAAAACTAAAAATTAAAAAATAGTTCTGCTGAGGTGTGCCACATACCATGCAATCCACTCATTTAAAGTGTACCATTCAATGAGCTTTAGTGTATTCACAAGATGGTACAAGCATCACCGTTAATTCCAGAACATCTGTATTATGTCAAAAAGAAACCCCCTGCCCAGGAGCAGTCACTCCCACATCCCCCCCAAGTCCTCCAGCCGTAGGCAACCACAAATCTACTTCCTATCTCTACAGATACATATAAATGGAATCGCACAGCACAATCATACAGTCTTCTGGCTTCTTTTATATTAAGCACAATATTTTCAAAGTTCTTTCACGTAGCCCGTATCAGTGCTTTCTTTCTCACGTTGCCATTTGGTTCTGCACACCATCTTTCATCCAACGTGGCTTGAATTTCACCTCCTTGGGTAATCTTCCCAGACTCAAAGCACCAAAATCCAAGGCGTCCAGTGCAGAACCACATCTCTGTTTCAGAAACAGACACTGGCCTGCCGCTGACGGCCAACTCTCCCAATAAATCTTAAGGGCTAAACTCCTTATTCTCCGAAGACGCTCATTCCTAGTTTTCTTTTACTAGGGGTGCGTTTCCATTTGACTTGCTCCCAGAGACATTGGGGAACCCCTGGAAGTCAAACCCATCTCGCTCCTGCCACCACGTGGTCAGAGACAAGCATGACACCGATTCGAACAGGACCAGACCCCAGGCGGCTAAGAAGCCAGGCTCTGCCACCCCTGTGCGAAGTGCCAGGATCTGGCTTGCTCTCCAGAGTGTGGCCGGCCAGCTGGGCCTTCTGTGGCTTGGTCAGAGGTTGTCTCTGCCACTTAGAGACCAGGCTAGTCATCAGAATGGTTTAAAAATGTAGCTGCCAGGGCCCCATCTAGGCCTGTAGAATCAGAAACTCTGGGGTTGCAACTGTATTTTTTAAATCTCCACAGGTTAAGAACCAGTGCGCTGATCATGAACCCCTGGCTCACGCCCGTGGCGTCTGCTCCTGCCGGCCCAGCACATGAAAACCCACAAGGATGGAGTGAACGAGTGAGTGGCTGAACATAGTAAAGGCCTTTATAAAGAGCTGTTTTTTAAATTGGGGTGAAATTCACATAACAAAATTCACCATTTTAAGGGGAGCGATTCGGTGGCGTTTAGCACACTCATGATGGTGTGCACCCACCACTTTTACCTAGTAGTTCCAAAACATTTCCATCACCCCAAAGGGAGATCCTACCCCCGCCCCATTAGCAGTCACTCCCCATGGCCCTCTCCCTGCGGCCCCTGGCAACCAGTCACCCACTTTCTGTCTCCGGGGATTTGCCTGTTCTGGACGTCTCACAGAAATGGAATCACACACTGTGTGTCCTTCCGCGTCTGGCTTCTCTCGCTGAGCATCACGTTTTCCAGGTTCACCCACACAGCAGTGTGTGTCAGTGCTTCATTCCTTTTAGAGGCTGAGTGATGTCCACTGTGTGGCTGGACCGAGTCTGTCCGCTCATCTGTTGATGGACAGGTGACACGGTTTACACGCAGACTGCTTCTGCAAAGCTGGCTGATGGAGGACCCGCCGCCCGCTCTGGACTCCACGCCACGGACTTGTCAGGGCATCTAGGAAGCTCAGAGCCTGGCCGCTTCCCCCGATGCTGTGCCTTTGAGCTTCGTCTCATCCTGCTCTGTACAGGATCACGGGTCACTCGCCTGCTCCTACGGACAGATGGGCGTCTGGGTGGGCTCCACAGCAGCTCCTCTGAGGAGCTGCTCTGACTGTACTGCCTTTGCTTCACGTCCTCTCACGCCCGCGGGGGACACGCGGGGTGGGGCGGCGGCTGAGCCGTGGGACTGGGTCCCGCGTCCACCGGCGCCCTCCTTCCACATGGCTCACGGGACGCGCTGCAGGTCCACGCAGGTGGGACCTCCCGTCAGTAGTTGCTGGAGTAGCAGCTGAGGGTCCAGGGAGCCCTCGGAGCACCACCGTCGCCTCTGGTTCCCTCCCTGCCACCTCTCAACGTGGTGCCCTTTACCAAGGTGAAGCCTGAAACCCCTCCACAGCCCTGTCGCGGGGGTCTGCTGCACGTGGCGGCTGGTGGCCTTGACTCTCCTCACCGCCCTCGGCCCCAGCGCAGCAAGCTGGCCGGGCAAGGGGCACCTGAGCCAGGCTGCAAGCCGGGCGGATCCACAGGGGCTCCAGCAGAGGGGCAGAGGCAACTTGGTTCCCAGTGCTGGGGTCTGCTGGGGGGCTGACCCAGCCGGTGAGGCACGGACGAGACCTCGGGACGGAGCCCCCGAGATCCTCGGGGAGACACAGTGTCCCCTGGGCCTGGGGTCCGCACCTGCTCCTGCCCGGGGGTCCCTACCCCCTCCTCTAGCGCTGCCTCGACTGCATCCTCGTTTTGGATGAAAACCCTGTCTTCAGGCGCCTCTGACCTGCAGACCAAGAGGGTGGCATGCGCTCGCGGCGCATCTGCTTCGCCTCCTCAAAGACCCTGCGCTTTCCTCTCACACTTTACTTCTCAGTCTGTAATTTCTTTCTTTAGAATCACCTTCGCCAAATTAAGTCACCCAAATTCCCAAGTAAGCTGAAAAGCCATTTTTCTTGCAAATCTTATATGAAGATAATTTAATATAAGGCATAAACTTATAAGCTAAAGATCATAGATTATAGCAGTAGCACAATAAAAAACAAGCCAATATAAGAGACAAATGAGCACTATTTTAGCCAAGGGAAAAAGAAAACGAAGTAGAAACAAGATGTAAGTTATATTCTGTGGATAAATAACTTTCAAGAGAAATAATAAAGACGACTTCTATAACTTTAATGTATTTGGGGAGACGTTATTTAATTGCAGTAAAATAAGAGGTGATAAGTCTGGCTGAAGTTTTGCACCATATACAGGATTACGTTAGTTTCTTGAGGACTCAATGACAATGTGTCATTTCACAGGAGTTTTAAGATTCTGGAGATACGCAAAATTTCTCTTCGTTTGAGTGTCACCAATTTCAGCAGGGCAAATCTCCGTTCCTCTGAGAGGTGGCCAGTGATGGTTAAAACTTCCTTTAAAATCCCATCAAACACAACAGAATTTAGCAACAAAAAGAAAAGTGAACTATGGATATACACAGCAACTTGGCTGAATCTGCAGAGAATTAAGCTGAATAAAAGCCAATCCCCAAAGGTTACACACCATACGATTCCACTTATAGAACATTCTTGAAATGGAAATTTACGGAGAGTGGTCAGGGGTTAGGGACTTGCGGGGGGGGGGGGAGGGTTGGAGGGAGGTAGGCGTGGCTGTAAGAGGGGGAATCCCTGTGGGTGGATGCTCTGTGTCGTGACTGTGGTGGTGATACAGGGGCCTGCACACGGGGCGAAATCCATGGGTCTAAACGCATACACACCGGGCACACGGCGCGCACAAGTGAGCTGACGCACAACCAGGGAAACTGTATCGATGTTCATACAGTGTACCCACATCAAAAGTGTATCCACATCAAAAAGCCCCTTAGAGTCCAGCCCTCTTGGGCACCTACGTGGGTCGGCTGTCCCAGGTAAGATGGGGGCGAGACGGATCCCTGGGTGCCACTCCTGGTGCACATGAGGGTGGGGGGGGTGTCCCTGCGACACTGCCGTCCCTCAAGTGGCAGGAGACCACACATGCCACTCGCCTGGGGTGGTGGGCGGGGAGTGCAATGTTCTGTTTTGATTCCCACATTTCCCAGTTCAGATTACAGTATGACCGTTGCTCCATGACCAAACTAAGAAGAAGGTGTGCAATGCCGTGGTGCCGTTGCCGTGGCCGCACTGGCCGCCCCCGCTGCTCCCCCATCGGGGCTTTTGCTCCTGGAGGCACCACCAGGTATCAGTCCTGCTCAGAGGTGTCCCTTTCTCTCTAAGAAGCACAACCTTACAAAGGAAGGAAAATGGCCCGAGGAACCTGCTTGCTTCCCAAGCACACGAGCAGACTCGCCAGGGGAATAAAAGTTTGACTCTCATCGCCCCCGCTCGGCTTGGTTTTATGCAGTGAAATTAGGGGTCTGCAGGGAGACGAATGTCTTGCGTCTGAGCCCTACCTGCTTTGAAAAAGGTATTTCTTCACCGTCTCTTGGCACCTGTGTCTCACCTGACACCTGTGAGTCCACCCAGGATTTTGTGCTTCTTCAAACTGTCAGGAGAGGCCATGGGGCTTGCCGTCGGGTCGACCAGGACCCCAAGAACGGGGACAGAGCACGTCCATGGCTGAGGTGGGAAGTCGGGGGAGGGGGGAGGGCGCGGAGAACTGCCGTTTCTCGTTACAAGCTCTTCTATGACCTTTTATATTTTTACCTCGTGAATATGCTACTTCGAATAAAAATATGGGAAAAGATGCCTTCAATTCAGTCTAGGAAGTCACAGGGGATAAATCTCCTTACTTTACAGAAAGGTAGCAAGGCTCGTCTTTCTCCTCTGTGCAGAAGAAGCGGGTTAGAGTGTTTGCCAGAGATGCTTCTGGTCTTGGGGGGCCTGGGCTGCCCTTCTGACTCCCTCACCTGTCCACGGGAGGGGGGGACCCACTGGCCGGCCGTTCTCTGCGATCCAGGATGAACGCCGGACATGCTGCTCCCAAATCAGAGAGGACAGATCCCGGGGGGCAGGAAGGCTAAGTTAGTGGGTAGAATGCGTGTAATTTAAGGTTTTCCCCCGAGTGCTGCCTGAGTCCCGGGATGCTGCCCACCCCCCTTGCTGCCCGTGAGGGCGCAGACACTCAGATGACAACCCCGCCCAGTCTCTGCTGTGTTCCACGTCTCCCCTCCAGCACACCAAGTTTAGCACATAGGCTTACGAACTTTATTTCTGTCCAGCTAAAATGTGGTTTCTTGAAATACCGTAATTTTTAGGTGCAGGGAACTATATGCATATGAGATAGGAGTCTTTTCTGCCTGTAAAATTGTTCCGGGTACCTATGATGGAATAAAATATATTCGTAGTTCTAGGTGTTCAACAAAATCATCAGGACTCCCAAAGGCTCTGCTATCTGACAAATTTAATATTCACCAGAGACGGTGGCTACACCCGCCCCCACCCCCCGCCTTGTGTAGCTTTCCTGGAATGATTTAGGGAGTGAGCCTTTTGGGAAGGACTAATTCTGCCCATAACCTTCAGAAGTGCATTTCACGGTGGGGTCAACCTTAGCCCCAGACAAAGGTGGGAAGGTTGCCTCTGGTGGTCCCTCCCCTTGGTCGTCAGTAACTGAGCACCCAGCTACTTCCTTGACATCCTGGACTAAGCCCGTCCCAGCTAGAAACCTCCATTTTCCTCCTGAAAGCTGCCACTTCCCATTCTTACCCACATCAGTAAATGGCAGTCCCATGTGCCCACCTGCTCTGGCCAACACCCTGGAGACATCGACTCCTCGATTCTTCTCACCAGCCCTCCAATTCCATCCATCAACGTGTCCTACTGACAACATCCCACACTTCTTGGCCACTCGCCATCTCTGTCACCGCAGTAACACCCTAGTCCAGGCCACCATCCTCTCTCCTAAGCCTTCTCACTGGACCTCATGCTTGTACTTTTAAAGTCCATCTTCACACAGCAGCCCCCAAACCAGAAACACGAGTGTGTCACTTGCCTGTTTGAAACTCCTAGCAGCTTTATATCAGTCAAGGTCTAACCAAACAGATCCAAACTCAAGCGTGTATAGCCAAGGGATTTAAGGTAGGGAGTTGCTTACACGGAGGTGAGGCAATCAACAGGCCACGCAGGTAACATCACCGGAATCCACTGCCACCTCCAGGCCAGAGGGATGAGGGGGGAGGGGGGAGTATGGGCCACTGAGGACGATGGAAATTCCCTGCTGTGGCCCCTGCAGCCACGGGACCTGGAGCAGTGCCCAGCGGGTCGGCACTCAGTAAATGCTTGTCTGTCAGAAGGATGGATGAACGGATGGATGGGTGGGTGGATGGATGGATGGACGGAAGGATGGACGGATGGGTGGGTGGACGGATGCATGAGGGAGTGAATCGGCTTTCCCACTTGCCACCCCCTTCCAGACATCTGCATCCATTCGCAAGGGGCCGACGGGGGCACGACAGCTGCACTGGGCTTTCCTTGGGCAGTGGCCCTCCCCGCCTGGATCTCTCCCGGGAAAGCGTAGCTTTCACATCAGAGTCTGGCCGCTGGTGTCAGAATGGCCTGGATTCGAATCCTGCCTCTGCCACTGCTTCGCTGTTGGAGCTTGCTCTGCTTCTGCTTCTCGTCGGTAGGAGAGGGATCGTAACACTGACGGCTCCTCATAGGGCTGGTGAGGGGTCCCCAAGGGGGCCAGTCTCTGGGCTGTGCTTCAGGCCTGGGAGTCCCCGAGCTGCTGCAGGCGTGGAAGAGTGTGAGCTGGACAGAGAGAGTCGGGCTCGTGCCCCACCGTCTGCCCAGACCACACGGCGCTCCGGCTGCGGCTCCGCAGCGCTGGGCCGCGCGCTTCAGAGCTGGAGCCATGGGGTGGCGCTCTTCGCTAGCCGTTGGCCTCGGCAGCGCGGCTCTACCCGCACGCAGGCCGCCTCTACCAAGGGCGGCTTTGCCGACTGCAGGCGGCACAGATTTTCACATCTACAGATCGCACTGCGCTGGGTTGCCCGCGCACTTTGGGAACTGCTTCCAGGAACCGGATTGGCTGTAAAAGAGATCACCTGGAAATCCTTGGTCGTGTCGTCGGTTTCCCTGATCTGGGTTTTGAAAATGCATAGAACGTGGTGAGACCAGGACTTCCTGGACCGAGTTCTCGGACGCAGCTCCCTGCGCGGCCAGGCTCCCCCGCGCTTCTCGCCAGCCCTGTGGACGCGGGATCAGGGCACCCTGACTCCCGGGCTTAGGAATCCAGCCTGGGTACGCGGTCTTTACATTAAATACCTTTCGGGAAGAAATCTGTCTGGTTGGGGAGTTGTTGACACATGTGTAACAACAATTCCTTCCTTTTATTAAACATCCACTAACTCCCTCTCCCAAGTTCCAAGCCCTCACCCTATCCAGCCTCCTCGAGCTCCGTCAGTGCCATCTGCCGGCGAAGGTGCTGAGCGCTGGGCCCCAGGAGTCCAGTCCAGGAAGCGACGGAGCCAGAATCCCACCCAGGGGTCGGGGCTCCGCCAACCCAAAGTTCCTGTCGCCCGGAGGGAAACTGCCCTCCCTGCTCGCCACTCTGCACCCCTCCCACGCACGGCTGTCGTGTCACCACACTGCGGTTGTCATTCCCTGACCCACCTTGTCCTGAGGCTACCCCTCCTGGGCTGGAGAACCGAGGAAGGGGACGGTGTGCACGTGAGTGTGTGTGTGTGTGCCGGCGGGGGTCGGGGGAGTGCAAAAGCCCAGGGTGGGGGGGACGCACGGAAGCTTACAAAGTGCCTTCACACCCTCGGGCCGTCCCTCTCCCCTCCGTCCACCTCTCCCATCTGCTCCCTGGGGTGCTGTGCCTCCAGGACACCGCCCCCCTCGTGCACACGTCAGATTTAAGGTCACCTCCACCGAGGCTGCACTCGCCACCTTCTCCTTTCCAACTTGGAGCACCCTACTTGAATTCCCTTCACACTTCGTGCTGTCAGATGTTCTCCTTTCCTAAAATGTAAGTTCCACGGGATCGGAAACGTGGTCCTAATCCTCAAGCCAGTAGGAACCTGTTAAGTGAACTATTAAATTAGCTATTCTCAAATCCTTGGTGAAAACACAGGGAAGCCCTCACATCTTGCAAAGAAGAGCAGAGACACTGAGGGCTTTAAAATAGCTAAAATTCCAGCGCACACTGAGATTCCTTTCACGATGCGGCGAGACTACACGGCGAACAGTTTGATTTTTCCTACCGTCAGATCTGCGGCCCGTTTGGATGGAGCCAGAAATCCCAAACTTTCTTATAAAGATCTCAGCAACAGAGAAAGGCTGCCCGGGGCCTGAATCGGGCCCCCGGCCGACAGCCGTGTTCACTGGCAGCCCAGTGGCCGGAGGCTTCGGCACTTCTCCTGCAGCCCTGGCAGCTCCCTTGTTCCTCATTCTGGGAGGGGCTTCCTGAGCGTGAGAAACACGCATTTGGTAAAAGGACCTCCCAGCCCAACTCCAGCATGACTAGGGTGGTAAAATGAGTACAGAAACCCTTGTAATGTGGAGGATTATGGTTCCCCGTAAATATTTATGGAGGAGCAGCAGTTTCTTAGGCATCATACACAGGACATCTGCCACCGAAGCCGAAACACAGACTGGATACTTCAGCGCGTAGACTCAGATAGTGTGTTGATTGTTTACAAAGGAAAGTCATATTTTTAAAGTGAAGTGCGGGTCAAGGGGCTTATTTTCTTCTAAATTCCTCACCTACCGAAACTGCCAGGCTCGAAGTTCTCAGAAGCAGCTCCCCTGCCCCAAATCCTGGTCCTTTGCTGTCTCCCACCAGGAGACGACCCCCGCGTCCCCTCCTGTCCTGGGGGAGGGTGCAGGCCGGGGAGCCGGGCCCGCCCACCCCTGGCTCCTCCTTGGCCGGCAGCCCGGGCGGGCGTGTGTCCGGCTGCCAGTTTTCCCACTTGCCATGGAATCCCCTGCAAGAAGCCCAGTCTCACCTCCTGTTGTTTGGGGTTGTTGTTTCCACAGCACACCCGTGCATATGGCACATGGAAGCAATTAAAGCAGAGCTGCAGAGTGGCTTGTCCCCGAGGGCTGCGATCTGCCAGGCTCCCTGCCCAGGGAGGCGCCCACTCTCCAGAGTCAGTCTGTGTTGTTGCTTTTTAAGGTCGGTTTTTAACATCAGCCGACAGGAAACAGAAGCGCTTCTGTGCAAAGACGAAGCAGAAGATTCGCAGCTGCTACTGGCAGAGCCCACATCTGCCATCTCTCGTCTGGGAACTGCCGCGGACCGTGGGCTGCCCTGTCGGGTGGGTGTGTCTTTACTGCCGCCAGAGCCACACGCGGCAGGCCGTCCGCGATGGCTTCTCCAGCCCTGTTTGTCACTGGAGGCGGCCACGCAACGTGGCACGGGGGACTCCACATGTGCTCTCTTGGCAACTGACTTGCCACTGCTGCCACCTCCGTTGCCACCATCAAGCCACGTGTACAGGCCTGGCTGGTAAGCGGGCTCTGGGGCCAGAAGCTAACAACTTCTGCCCTCCTTCTCCCCCAGACGGTGGCATCACGCAAAATACAGTTAGAACGGAGGGTCCCTACTCTTCTTACCCTTAGCCCTAATGAGAAAAGAACTGAACTTCGTTAACGCGAATCTGTGGAACAGGAGGAACGGGGTTTACACCATGCACTTGTCGAAGTAAAACGGTCTTCGTGTTTACTGAAAGTCGACTTGAGAAGCCCCTGAACGTAGTTAATTAATATGTGAAAATTTAAATTAGACACACTTGTGCAGAAGGGGTTCCACAACAGAAAGGAGTGGAGTCTATTTAACCTAAAGGGGCAGCAATGAATTCTCTCCAAGGTTTGAAGGCATACTCTTCAGGCTTATGGGGGTGGGGGGGCCATGAAATGTGAGTAGGTTATAGCAGCAAAGAACAGATGCACAGAGAACGCTGCCAAGCTCAGATTTTAGCGATGCGTATCGCCTCTTTCTGACGGCACAGGATGGAGGGAAGAGAGCAGTGGATGAAATTCTGATAGCCATTTAGGCTGACTGAACGTTAGCCTAACTCACTTCAGCGTTCAGACTGGTCAAGTAATTTGCTCTGAACTCCCAAATAATACATATAAAAGTGAAGCAAATGGCATGAGGCTGGCCAGAGGCTGAGGGGAGGGTGGTATTTACACCCAGAGCGGGCCTCTGCTGTTTCTACTTCAGACACCAGCCTTCGCGGCCGGGGAGAGCTGGACCAATGGTCCTGGGACAACACGTGTGTGTTTCACCCCCAACCTGGCAGCCACTGGGCTGTGTGCATGTGTAAGAGAGAGAGAGAGAGAGAGAGACACCCTTGGCTGGACGAGTCAGAAGACCACGAAGTTCCCTCCTATCTCTGATTCACCAGAAAGATGAAAGCTGCTGGCAGGCAGGGAGCAGGGTGCCTTGCTGGGCTGTGTGACAAGCTCAGTGTTCATTTCTGCAAGCTCAAAAGGAGCGAGCGCTGTTATGAATTCCTAGGTATACTGTCAGCCTCAGCTGGGCTGGGTGGGAGCCCCTGGGTTCCGTCCCTTGTGATCTGTGCTCACTTGAAAAGATGATCTGTGGCATCGATGAGAGAACAGCACAGGGGCAGAAGCACTCAGCTGTGCGCTTTGATTTAAGGAAACAAGCTGGTCTCTAGGACACTAGACAGTCACTCTGTTTTAAATATGCCCACAGATTTCAGTATCACTTGAATATCTGGAGAATTATGGGTATTCATAGCATTAGTGGACCTAGGGTTCAAGGGTTGCACAGAAAAAAAAAATCCCAAACACCTGAATGAGAATATTTTCCTTGTCTTTCTCCAATGAAAATCAAGCTCTGTCATGTACCACTTGTAGCAGCGTTTCCCAAATTTCAGGCCTTCCCATCCCACCTTCACTGCTGTGGCCACATCCTCAGATCACCTGTCCTGCTATCAACTATAACTTGCTTATGTTTCTCTAAACCAAATTAATTTTAGCTTAAATAAATTTATTTAAAATGAGACTGGATATCACTACTATAAAATTATTCTTAAGTATTTTAGGTGTACTCCATTTTTAACATGCATGCTTGCATTAACGAAGTCTAAAATTAATCAGAATCTTTACTCTTCTCTAGACCGAGCCAGGATCTGAGATTGCTTCCCCTGCAATGAGGTGTCTGTGTTACACGTTACTGTCACCCAGAATTTGTTTTCATCTTGTTTTTAAACCCACCAATAAGCCCTTCTTATTATTACATGTTGTGAAGTCAATGTGGTTTATTGAGGTTTATTCATGTCTCACTTTTTAAAGAAATTTCGCTGATGCCTCTTGCACGTCATTCTTCTTCCTGGATTTTCCTTATTTCTTTAGTTCTTTCAGCCAGGGTCTGTTTGAATGTGTCTGTATGTCGTTATTTCACCTTAAGGTGGTTTAGCAAGGACTGAACAGTCCTGTGTTGAAGTCCATGTTCTACCAGCATTCTGAAGACATCATTCCATTGTACCTTTGACTCTACTTTGCAGTTGAGAAGTCTGCCGTCACCGTCACTTGTCTGCAGGGAGCCCATGTTTCTTGCTGACCCCATTGCAGGATTGTCTCTCTGCCTGTGGTAACCTGTGATTTCTCACACAGAGCACTTAGGCATGGATTTCCTTTCATGTCTCCTGCTTGGGACTTAGTCTTCTGAATCCAAGACGCTATTTCTTTAATCACTTCTGTGAAATCCCCAGGCATTACCTCTGCATGTGGCCTCTGCGCCACTTCTCTGCCCTTTCCTGGGACACCTGTCAGGTGGTGTTGGGTCCCCTTGGTGGCCTCCATCCTGTCACCTTTTCCATGTTATCCTATTATCAGCCTCCTAGTCCCCTGCCCTCCACCTCCCCTCCCTGTCTCCACTTGGGCTCCATGCACAGAAATCACTGGGACCTCAGTTTTATTCCTAGTTCCCTTTATCCCTTTATTGCTTCCAGAACAACACCTCGCTCATCACAGAGTTGCAGTAAGCATTTGGCTATTTGACTTAGTTTTAAGAAACATCAGGGGGACTTCCCTGGTGGCGCAGTGGTTGAGAATCTGCCTGCCAATGCAGGGGACACGGGTTCGAGCCCTGGTCCGGGAAGATCCCACATGCCGCGGAGCAACTAAGCCCGTGCGCCATAACTACTGAGCCTGCGCTCTAGAGCCCACGAGCCACAACTACTGAGCCCACGCACCACAACTACTGAAGCCCATGCGCCACAACTACTGAAGCCCACGTGCCACAACTACTGAAGCCCGCGTGCCTAGAGCCCATGCTCCGCAACAAGAGAAGCCACCGCAATGAGAAGCCCGCGCACCGCAACGAAGAGTAGCCCCCGCTCGCCACAACTAGAGAAAGCACACACGCAGCAATGAAGACCCAACGCAGCCAAATAAATAAATAAAATTTTAAAAAGAAATCCACAACCAAGTAGATGTTTAAAAAAAAAAAAGAAAGAAACATCAGGAACAAACACCCAGAATTCAACTTTTTTTTTTTTTTTTTGCGGTACGCGGGCCTCTCACTGCTGTGGCCTCTCCCGTTGCGGAGCACAGGCTCCAGACGCGCAGGCTCAGCGGCCATGGCTCACGGGCCCAGCCGCTCCGCGGCATGTGGGATCTTCCCGGACCAGGGCACGAACCCGTGTCCCCTGCATCGGCAGGCGGACTCCCAACCACTGCGCCACCAGGGAAGCCCCAGAATTCAACTTTTTAAAAACGTTTCCCCCAAGAACCTCATAAAACAAACAGGGTCACGTTTATAGACTCTCTCACAGGCGTCCTGTATTTTCCTTTAGCAGCCAGCCTGATCTCATTCAGGCCTGGCCTCATCTATTTTTGGCCCCATGCACATGAGCCAGCACTTAGTCTGATAAGTGTACTGACGCTTCCACACTTTGAAAGACAAGTCATCACCCCAGCTCCCTGGTGGCCACCAGTGTCCACCGCCCTCCTGCAGGAAGGCGGACCTCGCCACCCTCGGGCTCCAGTCTGTTCTCGGCAATCTGTTCTCCAGGATGACTCTCTCCAGAGAGAAGAAACTTCAAGTGCAGCGTGTGAACGCCCTTCCTAAACCCCAAGCTCCCCTCTAAGCAGAAGGGCAGGTGGAGGGGACACGGGGCAGCCACGGCTTCCAGCTGCCTCACCAGCCTGTAGGGCCCTCCTACACATCCTGGTCTGCGGCCTGGAGGGAAGCTTCTGTCCCGGAGCCTGGGAACACACCCAAAGCTGGAAGGCGGCTCCCTACACAGCACTCCCAAGGAAGTCTCCACCTACCACTGGGTTTGCATTTCCATGAATCTGGACACCTCTCACATCCAGATGGTCTAATTAGGCAACACACTGGCTTTCAAAGCACTGGGAGCATCAGCTCCAATGCTCCTGGCCCTTCGTCCTGAAGATCCCAGCCCGAGCAGAGGACAGCCAGCGGAGAGCGGGTCAAGGGCTGAGAAGCGAGCCTCAGTTTGCAGACGGAAGCCAGTTAGTGCCCTGGGCTTCGTTCTCCAAATGCAGCAACCCCAGAGTGTTCCTGGGGTAATGCTGAGGGTGGGGAGATCAGAGGATGGGGAGAGTCCTTGTGGCTGGCTGGCTGCCAGAGAGAAGCCCAAACACCTGGGCACCAGATGTGCCTTGTGCGTAAGGCCTGCCGTTGACCGGCGGGCTGCACATTCCATCCAGGGCTGCTCTGCTTGGCTGGGGCACGGAAGACAGGCGTCCGCAGCCAGCGCCTTCCTGCCGTCCCCCTTCTCTCCCACCTCCAGGCCACGGCTCCCGTGCTGCCTGTTGGCTGTGGCCGGGCATCAGCCTGGGATGTCCAACACCAGACCTAGGCGCTCGTTCAGCTGGTTCACACCTTGCTGTCTCTGTGAACATTCGCTGGAGGGGTTCGCCGCCGCTGGGTACACTGCTGGTCCACGCCACAGCCACAGAGAGGTAAGTGAAGAAGCCACCGGCTGGCCACGCTGCCCTAACCAACAGCCACTTCTGGAAAGTCAGGGCTGCCGTGGCAATGCCCACTCCGTCGGAGTTCCCCAGGCCAGGATGACATGGAAAGTGAAAGCCACCTTGGATCTGCTCTGGTTCACGGAGCATCTGCCTCTCTCTGACGGGGGAACTTGCAGGGAGGGTCCTCCTTCCTTCCTTTGGGGGTCTGTGCCTGACCGTCTCCCTCTCAGGGTAACAGGTCTGGAGGACAGACATGTCTGACTCTTCCACCCTTGCTAGCTCTGGGCATGTCACCTAATCTCTATCTGTGAAAATAAGGGACGGCCAAACCCATCTTTCCAGGGTACGGAGCGGAGTGGAAGCAGGGCCCAGCGCAGAGCCGGATGCAGCAAGGGGCTCAGCACAGGCTGGCGCGCCCCCCTCGCCTGTCCCCCTTGGTCGGGTACTGCTGGTTGGAGTGTTGGAAGATTTTAACATATTTCATTTTTAAATGAAGCAAGGGACTTCCCTGGTGGTGCAGTGGTTGAGAATCCGCCTGCCGACGCAAGGGACACGAGCTCGAGCCCTGGTCCGGGACGATCCCACATGCCGTGGAGCAACTAAGCCTGTGCACCACAACTACTGAAGCCCGCGCCTAGAGCCCATGCTCCGAAACAAGAGAAGCCACCGCAATGAGAGAGCCACGCACTGCAGCGAAGAGTGGCCCCCGCTCATCACAATTAGAGGGAGCCCGCGCACAGCAGCGGAGACCCAACGCAGCCAAAAATAAATAAAAATAAATTTATTTAAAAAATAAAAAATAAAATGAAGCAAGTTTAGGGGGAAGAAATGGATGTGGCTGACAGTGGTATCCATTCTCTTCCAGAAAACACCGAAGGGGCCTGACGCCCATCCTGAGACCCACGCACGGGTATCTCAGGAAATACGGAGCCACACGAAGAGCCACAGAGGACTCTCCCGTCTCCGTCCCCCGCAGCCCTTCAGGGAGGCAGTCCCCGCCAGGGCAGGTGACTCTCGTCACCATCACCACCCCGTGTGTCACTCTACAGCTGCCTAACTGGGACGGGGAGGAGGGAAATTCACTAGCAAGAGCAGGAGTAGAAAACACATAGAGTGATCGCATGATCCGGCGGCTCCACTAGCACGTCTGCAGCCGGAAGAGCTGAAAACAAGGCCTCAAACACACACATGTTCACACGCGTTCACAGCAGCTCCAAGCACGACGGTCAAAAGGTGGAAACAAGTGTCCACGACAGGTGATGGCTAAACAGGCATGCTGTACACACACTGGACGATGACCTGGCCGTAAAAAGGAACGAAGCCCTGGCACAGGCTGCAACCTGGATGAACGCGGAAAACACAACGCTCAGTGAAAGAAGCCAGAGACCCAGGCCCCGCGGTGTATGATTCCATTTATGTGAACCTTCCAGAGTAGGCAACCCCACAGAGACAAAGATTCGTGGAGGCCAGGGGCTGGGAGAGGCGGAATCAGAAAGTGACGGCTAATGGGTCTGGGCTTTCCTTGGGGATGAGGAGAGACCTTTGAGTAGAGGCGGTGGTTGCACAGCATCGTGACTGTACTCGTGATGTCCACTTTATACGGTGAATTTCATATTATGTAGATTTCACCTAAAAAAACTTCATGGGAGCGTGCACCCACTCCAAAAACAAAACAAAACAACCCTCCCACTAACCTAAAAGAGTAAATCTGTAGGTGTCTCTCTGTGAGAATCAACACGGACAGAACGAAGCAGAGCTCGGCCTGAACCGCCCCCAGGTGATGACATCGGCTCTGCTGACTCCCCGGTGACCGTAACCTTCTTCCTCATCTAAACCAGTGAGACCTCTCGCGCCGAGCTGCTCTTTCTCTGACTTGGCCTGTTTCACGTTTGAAGTGACTTGGGATCAGCTCTAATATTTTTTGCTTTAGAAAAGTAGTAAAAATTAATTAATCTACAACTGTACCGATAGCAAAAGTTAATAGAATTTTTAATAAAAATACCACCTCAATAAGCTTCCCTATTGTTCTAATAAATGCAATAGTAGTTTAGAATTATAGATAAAAAAATTAATAAAACAGCAGTGGCTTGGGACCACAAAGCTCAAATAACGGGACGCAGCCTGCGCTCAGCTCCTGAAGACGGAGCAGAGAGGGGTGCCCTCAGAGCGCACCTCTCGTTTCACACTGTGCATTGGAAATGTTCTCGAACACTTAACGAATGCTCCTTGTTTGCTGGCTTACTTCTAATTATGCAGACATTTTAATCCAATGCCAAAGAGGCTTGGAGACAATTTTAAGAGCCCAGTGTCCAAAATACAGTGATATATGCACAGAGAAACTAGGTAGGGGGAGGTTTTTAGGAAAACCCAGACACTCGGCTGTGGGCACAGGGAAAGCAGAGGCCCGAGTCTCTGGGTGGTTTCCTAGTAGTAAATGTTGTTTGTCAGATTGGTTTTTCTTTCCAGTACTGTGACAGGAGCTTAAGGATGGAGGACACCACTGACCTCAGGGGAAACAAAAACAGGCTTCATTTTCCAGGACCGGAAGACCGCCGTGTCTCTCCCAGGGGCCTCTCCCAGGGCCTCACATCAGCCTGGTCCTCACGGTGGGTAGGGAGACTGCAGGCATGATGGGGGTTCACCCGAAAGGCAGCTTCTTGGGGAAATCCTTTTAAAGAAGTGTGTGTCATGGCCCAGGGGTTCCAGTAACATCCACCAGTCCAGAACATCTCCGCTGGCCAGGCCTCTGGGGGGAAAATCAAATGGCAATGTTTGGGGTCAGGCAGAAATTTTTTTTTTTTTTTTTTTTTGCGGTACGCAAGCCTCTCACTGCTGTGGCCTCTCCCGTTGCGGAGCACAGGCTCCAGACGCGCAGGCTCAGCGGCCATGGCTCACGGGCCCAGCCGCTCCGCAGCATGTGGGATCGAAGCCTTGGTAGAAAATTTTAAAAGGTGACGGAAACATGGAAACGAAAGTCATAGGGAAGAGGAAAACCCTTTTTTTAGGTGCTTTTTTTTTTTTTTGACAGTGCTGCAGGGCACGCAGGATCTTAGTTCCCTGACCAGGAATCCAACCCGTGCCCCCTGCAGCGGAAGCTCAGAGTCCCAACCACTGGACCGCCAGGGAAGTCCTTTTAGTTGGTTGTACCTGAGTCAGCTTTCTTCACTAAATACCAGAGCCGGAATATGAACGAATCTGAACGTTGCCACAGAGCGGTGCTCGCTGTGCTGGGCACACGGGAGGGCTAGACAAAGTGTGACCTGCAAGGCCCACGAGGGGCTAGAGGCAGTAAACTGAGGCCTCCAGAGGGAGTGGTCCCCGGCCCTCCCCTCCGCCTGCCGTCCCTCCCAGCACCCGTGGCCACGGGAGGGTGAGCAGGGCTGTCCTCCGCCATCCCCAGGCGCTGGCACCTGCTTAAATGGGAGTTGTGGGCCCTTCCTGGGCCACCTTTACTGTCCCCTCAGAGTGGGGGAGAAGACCCGGCCACGGAAAAAGAAAGGCTGCTTTAGAAATAAGCACCTTAGGGCTTCCCTGGTGGCGCAGTGGTTGAGAGTCCGCCTGCTGATGCAGGGGACACGGGTTCGTGCCCCGGTCCGGGAAGATCCCACATGCCGTGGAGTGGCTGGGCCCGTGAGCCATGGCCGCTGAGCCTGTGCGTCCGGAGCCTGTGCTCCGCAACGGGAGAGGCCACGGCAGTGAGATGCCCGAGTACCGCAAAAAAAAAAAAAAAAAAACAGAACTAAGCACCTTAGGAGGAAAGGCACGGAGGAAGGCACAGAAATGCCTCAGCAGACTTTCCCTCAGGACGCGGACCCTCCAGGGAGGCTGCACCTGCATGAGCTCTGAGACCCCGCTCCTGGGGGACAGCCCTCCTGGGGGAAAACTTGAGAAATCTTTTAAAAATTATGGAAAATTTTAACTGTGAACAAAAGTGGAGAGACTTAATAGCATGGATTCCCCAAGTACCCATCACCAGCGTGTTCCTCTCTCCCCTGTACTCTTGTTTTCTTTATTGTAGTAAAACATACACAGCATAAAATTTACCATTTTAATCATTTTAAAGTGTGCGGTTCAGGGGCATCAGGTACATTCACGCTGTTGTGTAACCATCCCCACCGTCACCTCCAGAACTCTTTAATCCTCCCGAACTGAGGCTCTGCCCCCGTTACACACCAACCCCCCTTCCCCGGCCTCTGGCCCCACCCCCTGCTTCCTGTCTCTGTGACCCTGACTCCCCCAGGGACCTCGTAGAAGTGGGATCACACAGTGTCTGTCCTTCTGCATCTGGCTTATTTCACTGAGCATCATGTCCTCAAGAATCATCAACCCCTCCACTGTTTTCAGACTCAAGAAATCTTGAATCCCCAGAGAAACCCAATACTCAGCTCAAGCTGCAACCGCCTTTACTGTCCTTTAGAACAATAACGACACTTTTCCCAACTCTCTCCCGATTTAAACTCACTTGGACCTCACGGCCAGCTCACCCTGTAGCGGAGCTGGGCACGTGGGGCTCAGAGAGGAGGAGAGGCTCTTCCAGCGTCGCTCAGACGGTAGACGGGACGCCGAGGGCTCCTGTGCAGTCTCCGTCCCCGGGACCCTTGTTGCCTCATACAGGAAGATGGTTTGACTTCTGCAGAATCTGTCATTAGGTCGTCTGGTCCAGGACTTTCCAAAACGGAGGACAGCAAGCTCCTGGTGGCCTGCGAGATGACCATGGGGGCACACAAACAAGCACTTTTTAGTTGAGTAACCATCACTCATCTCAAAACATGTATGAGAGAAAGCAACGGGCACGTTGAACTTAGGATTTCATAGATTTGGTTGAGGATGGGACTGAATCAAAGGGGGATTCTGGGGAATCCCCTGGCCGTCCCGTGGTTAGGATTCAGCACTCTCACTGCTGTGGGCTGGGGTTCAATCCCTGGTCAGGGAACTGAGATCCCACAGGCCTCGCCGTGTGGCCAAAAAAATAAAAATAAAAGGAAGCTGCTCTTCAAACAAATCTAATATGTGAAACAGATCAAAATAAAAAAAGGAAAACACACACACACAAAAAAAAGGCTATTCTGTTTCAAGTAGATTTAAAGAGAAATAGAAAGTATATCATGGTATGTGGATAGGAGGATACGTTAAGACCTGAACACCTGAAATTTGGGAGACGCTGAGTCCAGAGGGCTTTCTTCTCTGGGGGGGTAAAGACAAGCCACCTCGACATCCAGAGACAGCACCCCCAGGAGCCCCCGTGCTGTCCTGTTGGGCGTCAACTGCTTCTCAGAGCAGCAGCGCCAAAGTCACCCTCTGGGAAGAAATGAGGGGAAACACGTCATCGCGCCTAAGACAAAAACGGTACCATGGTGCAAGGCACAGCGGACTAGACCTCCTCTCCTGGCTGAAATGACCCACCCAGCAGCTCCTGGGTCTGGAGATTCACTGAGCTTCTCTGAGACACCCGGTTACAGAATGAGCCCTGCTTCCTGACGGCCCCCAGCCCGGAGCCAGGCAGCCCCCGCACCTGCCCCAGCCCCTCCGAGGCCTGCAGCCCACCTGGCTCCCCAGCTTTCTGCCCCCCGAGTCGCAGGCGTGCTCTCTCCCCCTGGCCACGAGCACTGAGCCACCCCTGCGCACCTGGGTCCTGGTGGCCTCGGCCGGCGAGCAGGGCAGCTGTGCCAGGTCACAGCCCGGAGCCAGGCCTGGGGCCGAGGGCTCAGGTCGCGCCCCACACGCCGGGCCTCGGTCACGGGCGCCCCGGCGCGTCCCGGCGCTTCCCGGGGCCTCGGTCGGCGGCCCCGCCCCTTCCGGCTGGCACCCGCTGGACTTCCGGTCTCTTCTCTGTGTCTGGTCAGTTCTGGGTGTTGAATCTGGGCGTTGAATCTCCTCTGTCTTGAGGTCTGTCGCTCGTCACCCATCACACAAAGCCTCCCTGGCCACAAGGTCATTCTCAGTGACTTCGGGGGGAAACTGTGGGCAAATGACCGTGAAAACACCCCTGCAGCTCGGGGGCGGCTGGAGCCCTCCCCGCAGCCACCGTCCTGCCCGCGCTTTGATTCCATCGCGTTGATGAAAGCAAAGGAGGGCACTTCAGTGATGAAGGCCACCTTGAGAGCGGACACAGTTCAGCCGCCGTGTGGAACACACTGGGCCCCTGACCCCTGGACCCTTGGGCCCATCGGACTGGCCAGAGAAGGGGGGTGGCTGGTTCCCGCAGCCCTGCAGCTCGCACTCGTCCTGCTCCTTGTAGGTCCAGGAATCAGATAGGTCCTATATCCTCGAATCAGACCAGTCAGGGTAGATGGACCACGGCCTGGCCTCCTGTCTCCAGAGCGGCCTGCTCGGAGCAGGGGAGCATGTGACAGTCATGCCCGAGCCAGGGACGGTAACGAGGGGTCTGGGAGTGAGCCCGGGGAGGGGCCCCTGCAGCCCCACCGGCTTTAGGGACCGAAGTCCTCTCCCGGGGTCTCCCAGGCTCTCTCCTCGCTTGCCGCTGCTTGTGTCTCTGGAAGGACAGCTTTCTTGCAATGAGGACAGCCGCAGAGAGCAATCTCCCGCGCTCCCGAGGGGGCCTGGGGACACCCCCGGTGGCCAGGTGGGAAGGCAGGACTAGGAAGCCCGCGTTGACTTAAGTTTAAACTTGGGCGTCTCTCTGCCATCTCAGCTGCCATCCGCGAGGATACGGGTGAGTCCCGGCTTGTGCCAGTGACTCTGGCGGGTGTGTGGTTCCTTCTCGTGAACCTGCTGCCTCTCCCCGGATTTCTACTCTGGCAGCTCCGAACTCACGGTTTCTGTAGCCTTTAACTGTAGTTGATTCCGACTGTCAGCTGTTCTCGTTTTTTCTCCTGGTGGGTGGAGTAAAGCTGACATCTGACTCTATAGCTAAGTCAAAGGCAGCAGGAACATAATTCCTTTAACTCTGCCTTTGTTTATGAATTTCTTCAGAGCCATTTAGACTTCCCCCTGTCACCCGCCGCCGCTGCCATAAATCACTGGGCAGGAATGAGCTCAGACGGGGGCGGGGGTGGTGGTGACGGGGGGGGGGGGGGCGGGGGGGGCGGGGGGGGCCCTGAGTCGTCAGGAGCAGGTGGGAGGAGGGAGGGGGCCGCCCGCATCTGCGCTCTTGTGTGGAACTTCCGTTCTGTCACCTCCAACGCCTGCCTCAGTTTCTCTTGTACAGAGTAGCTGGACGGGCTCTGCTGAGAACTAATTAACAAATGTCCATTAAACGTTCGTAGGGCGAGTGCTCTGCAGCTACTAAGTGGTACTAATTACAACCTCAAATGAGGAGCCATCGTGTCGTCGATCCGATACATGAGAATGTTGTGCTACGTCTTTTCACGACGCCTTTATTTAACAAGAGCTGATCTTGGCAATTTGGTTTATTTTCTCAGCCCTTTTAATTTCAGACTCAGGGGTTATTAGCAGATAACTGCTCATTTCTGCTGTAGATCAAGAAAATCCTCATTAGGAACCCGATGCTGTGATTGCTAGGGGTTTAGGCTTGTAAAGAATGGGATGATGGCAAGATTTGGTGCTAAAAATGGGCTAAAGCCAAAAATAAGTTTCTGCTTAGGGAAAACAGAATGGCAGTTTCTGAACTGAATAACCTCTTAAGTGCATTACAATCGAAATCATAGTTGACAAAGCACCATGGCCGTTGAATGTCACATTGACCTCAAGGCTGGGGAGGAAGGAGTTAGGGACGGCTGTGAGGACCCTCCCCGAGGCCACTCTGGGTGCCCAACCAGCCCCAGTGTTAGCATCTCACTGGCCCGAGGGAAAGGTGTGGTCTCCACCACTGGAGCCACCTGGCACTCACAGAAGCAGACAGAAAACAGAGGGGGCCAGAGGTGATTTTAAGAACATATCTATAACTCACAGACAGAGAGAACACACTTGTGGTTACCAAAGGAGAGGGCGTGGGGGAGGAAAGGATTGGGAGTTTGGGGTCAGCAGATGCAAACTAGTATATGTAGGATGGATAGACACAAGGTCCTACTGTAGAGCACAGGGAACTATATTCAATAACCCGTGATAAACCATATTGGAAAAGAATATATATATATATATACATGTGCGCGCAACTGAATCACTTTGCTGTACAGCAGAAACGAACACAACATTGTAAATCAACAATACTTCAACATAATTTTTAAAAAGGACGTATCTGTAAACTGAAAAAAAAAAAGCTGATGTTTAAAACAGATGTCCTGGGTGGGGACAAGTGCCTTGTTGATCCACAGAGAGAGTTTTCAGGCCTGACCCTCACATTCCTCATTTATACACTCCTTCCCAGACTGGTAGAATTTCTTTTTGCAAAATTATCCTTGTCTAATCCATAGAGACGGAAAGTGGATTAGTGGTTGCCAGGGGCTGAGGGGGGAGGGGCGGAGGATGGGGAGTGATTGCTAACGGGTGCGGGTTTCTTTTGGGTGTGATGACAGTGTTCTGGAATTAGTGGCAATGGCCGCTTGGCTCTGTGAATGCACTAAAAATAGGGCAGTGCACACTCTAAAAGGGTGCATTTGCTGGTGTGGCAGTGACATCTCAATAAGGCCGCTGCTTAACAGTTACCCTTGCCTCTCGATGCTGGCCTAACTCCAGCTCCTGGACCTCGAGTCCCTGTGGCCACAGCGGCAAACGCCCGGGAGGTGGCTCTGCCAGTCCTGCGGGCCGCACCGAACTCTGTCCGCGTCAGCCTTTGCTTTTGCCTAAACATTTGCACAAATTGTCGCGTGTGAAGCCCTTCAGGACCAGCCTTGGGTCAGTACTCCAAGCCGCACCTGAAGCAGAGAGAGGGCCTGGGCTTCTGCTACGTTGTAAAGCTGACATGGAAAATCCCTGTAGGAGCAAAACTGGAGCGCGACTTGGGCTCCAGGCAAAGGAACGGAAGGAGACAAGGAGGCCCCTTCCTTCTGGACTCTTGACAACCACCAGACCCTCTGAAAGGAGTCGTGCTTTCCCTGTCACTAGGTCAGCAGCAGAAAAGAGCAGAGCTGCCCAGAATCAGGCCTTTGGTTCACGAGCACCAGGGCTGGGGCGTGGACAGGGAGAGGCCAGTTCCTGCCAGAGGTGTCATGGCGACCTAGGGCGATCTTACCGTGCCCTTTCTTGTTTCTCTTGCAGTCTCTTTATTTTAAACGTTAAATGAATTTTAAAAACAAGAAGGTAGTCTAGGCAGACTTAGAAACTGGAACCCCTTTCACCTAGCCTCGACATGTGACGTCTCCAGGGGAGACATTCGGTGGCTTGCAGACGGCCTTGCAAAGGGCCACTGCTGAGCTCCCTGAGCAGCGTTTGTGGGATGGCACATGAAAGCAGGCAGGTTCCAGGTGAAAAAAGCAGGGGTCTCCAGGAGCCTGATGCCAAGACCAGACTGTTTATCAGCGTCCTCACGCATCTCAGCGCCGCCTGGGCCCACCCACCTCCTGGGGTCGCCCCAATACTCACTGCAGAGAAGGGCGACCTTCTGGATGCCCCTGGGCCATGATCCCCCTCCCTCCTGCCACGCTGGTCAGAATAAGGAACCCTGGGCCAGACAGAGTGCTTCCAGAAGAGCGAAGAGGGACCACAGCTGCAGAGACACCAGTGGCACATGCCAACGCCCTCCCAGGAGCTGCCAGTAGGTTCCAGCTAACGCCCGTCATCTCTAGGGCGTAGCGAGCGAGTGGAAACCTCGGCAGCGTTTCTGGGTGCAGCCCCCCTGAAGGCCAGGTGGGAGGGAGTGAGCATTACGCGCGGCCTCAGGCCCCCGGGCCGGCTCCTGGCTGTGCGGGTAAGGCCAAGGTAGCGGCGGGTGCTGCAGCTGCACCCCCGGAGGAGCCCAAGTGCCCCTGCCCGCTCTAGGGGGGCCTGCTCTCCTTCCCGGGACAGGACGGGAAATCCGGACAACCTGCAACCCCGCTTAGCCACAGTTCTTGGTCTTTGTTTACCAGGCCACAAGGCAGGCCTGCCTCTCTCCCCAGCCGTTCTCTCTGCCAGCTTCACGTCCAGCGAGGGACAAAGGGGCCTGCGGCGGATTAGCTGCCCGGCGGGCGGGCGGGCGCGCGGTTCCCGCGGCGGCAGCTGCTCGCCGGCCCTGCCA